>NC_059107.1:110797836-111109426 GCF_020740685.1 Jaculus jaculus
GAGAAAGCCTAGGTTCTGGGAGTAGAAGAGTGTCTCTGGGTTTCACTGAGGAAAAGGAGCCATAAGGGGCCGACGTGTCTTTCCTGGTCCCTAGAATTCCTAACCCAGATTTTGGACACGAATGATTTCTGTTTTCTCATGTCGATGTTCACAATCCTCACCCTTGATTCCATACTCTAAATTTACAATTGTTTGGCATATCTAATTGCAGAAGAGTTTCCAGGGCTAGCACAATGGAAAATAACACATTTACAAATAAACTTGACATAAGCTATTTGGGTCAAATAAAAATTCACATGAATTTTATTTATTTGTATGTTCCCATGGATTCTGGCTTGAGTAGAATACAATGTGGAAATACAATGTAGTCAGTTTTTCATTCCACAGACAAATACATTAGACTCTGCATCTAGTAAATCCTGTCTAAGTCGCCCTGCTAGGCTTCACTGGTAGTTTACACGGTGGACAAGGATGTGCCTGGGAGAGACTTTCAAGCACAAACACGCCTTTTAAATGGTCAAAGAAAGATGAAAACATGTCTAGTTTGGATGTTGGGAATTACATACAGACTGTTTTAACTCTGGTATCTAATGTTCCATTCCTTCATGGACACCTCTGATTTGACTAGGATTTTTGCCCCCTTCCCTAAATAGTATATAGATTACAGATTACTATAGAGCTTTTGTAAGTTCTCCGTGCTTTCTCAGAGATTCAGAACAGTCGGGTGCCAGAGTGGAGGTCCTGCCTGAGCTGTACCCCAGTGGCCGGTGACAGTGACCACAAGGCACTGGAAGACAGCCACGACAGCACTGGGCAGAGGCCAGTCCCCATGTGCATGGAAGCCCGTTCTGTAAAACACGGGACATGTGATTTAGAGAACCTTGTACCTTGATCCGGAGGGAGTTACATCAAAGAAGACTTTTAGTTTCCCAAGTTGTCTGGATTCAGGTGGGCCTAAGCTCTGCCGCCTATGAGCTTTGTAAGCCTGAGTGGATTTACATCTGGGAGCAGATTGCTGACCTATACAATGCGAGTAGTTCTGCAAAGCATTAATGCCAGAAGTAAATGGCAATGCAGGACAAGTGACAGACATAGTTCTTAGCAAGTCTTCACTGCCATTATTAAGGGCGCAAATCCATCCATTGGATGCTTCTAATATAAAGACGCATGCACGTAACAGAAAGGATGGTTGTGCTGGTGGATAATTAGGCAGGGGAGAGTTGTAATGTAAGCAGGAGCATTTTAATATTCAAAGTAGAGAAAAAGCTCTGATGGGGTTATTTTAATGTTTGGGGATGGGTGAAACTGCCAAGAACAAAAGGAATGTATATATCCATATAGCTTTGATTTATGTGACCATAGCATAGACTAGGCCTAATAAGCTATGTATTAACAAATTACTATATTCTGCTATGTCCTTTACCCCAGTGCCTACCTCAATGTTTGCTATAGGCAGTCAATATTAATATAATTCATCTCCATTTTACAAGTGAGGAAAACAATTTTCATTGTTACGGTCCTATGGCAAATGAGTGTCAGAACTGGCACTTGGCTCCCTGCTCCACCCACACCATGAACACACATCACCAAGGAATTGTACCTCCGACTGAAGTCCACCCACCAGCATGCCAGGGAATCATTGCTACAGGCACTGGAAAGCTGCGAAAAGATCAAGAGATACCCCATAGGAGCAGTCTAGCCATTTCGGGCTCAAGGACAATTTTCTCTGGTAGTGCATGAGGCAAGGTTATTCAGGCCCCTAACATTTTTTAAAATCTTTTTTATAAAACATATATTTTTTTATTGACCACTTCGATACTTACAGACAACAAACCATGGTATTTCCCTCCCCTCCCCCTCTTTCCCCTTCATAACTCTGCTCTCCATCATATCCCCTCCCTCTCTCCATTAGTCTCTCTTTTAATTTGATGTCATCATCTTTTTCTCCTATTATGAGGGTCTTGTGTGGGATTTGCTAGCCCCTAACCTTTTTAATTGTTAAGCAAGGTAGTCAGAGATGTTTAAGGCAAACAGTCATAATACTGGGAAGCATGTATAACAGCTTCTTCTGCACCGGACAGTATAATCAACTTCAACAGTGACCCACAAAATTGGTGTGTTATCCTGCCCCCCGTTTTTTGAGGTAGGGTCTCACTGGAGCCCAGGCTGATCTGGAATTCATTCTGTAGTCTCAGGGTAGCCTCAAATTCATGGCAATCCTCCTACCTTGGCTTCCCAAGTGCTGGGATTAAAGGCATGTACCACCATGCCCGGCTGTAGTAACCCTTCTTAACGATGGGCAGATAGAGCCAAAGGGAGTGAAGGATTTGTCCAAGGTATAGCATTGTTGCAAGACGAAGAATACTCAGCTCGTCTGAAATGACAATGTCAGACAAAAATGGTTGAGTGGTCACTAAACCACTTAGGAGGTTAGCAAGTGCCGGCAAGTGCAAAATGCCTGTGTGTTCCCAAGTCCATGAACTCAGCCAACAGGGCAGGGGCGCTAAGAGCTCTTGTAGGTGCTGGGGGCAGAGGGCTTGTGAAGGGAACACTCACAAAGGATCTGAGTGCTGGCCACAGGGGACTTGCTCCACCAGAAGAATACAGTAACAGTTGCATAACAAGATGCACACAGTAACAATGTGCTCATATTGATGGAATTTTTTCCCCTCACATTTGATGAAATATTCAAAACATTTTCTCAGAAAGGCATGAGAGAGAAACTCACAGAGCAAAAGAAACACATGACTTCTTTTTGGGTTAGATGAAAACTTGTCACCATAGACGTGTTAAAAAAACAAACAACGAAACCTTCTAAAGCTTGCCAACAGACAGAAGACACTGTGATGAAAAGTCAGAGAGAGGATGAAAAGGACATAATGCAAAGTTGCTGGCCCAAACTGTTCAGTTGATTCCCACATATTTCTTCTGTTAAGGCCTCTTGTTGTCCAGTCTCCCGGGCCTCTTCCTAGTTACCTGGTCCTTACTCATGCTCACCCTCTTCTGGACACACATGTGAGAGGCTAGGATCCACCTTTGAGAGAACAAACCACATTTGTCTTTCTGATCCTGGGATATCTCGCTTAATAGAATGTTTTGCAGTTGTATCTATTTTCTTGCAAATTTCAATTTTCTTTACAGCTAAGTAAAATTCCAGTGAGTATGTGTACGACATTGTCATGATCCATTCATCTGTTGGTGGACATCCAGGATGATTCTGTTCTTCCTGCTGTGAAGGGAGCAGTGGCAAACGTGGATGTGAACCTCTGCAGCAGGCAGAGAGCCTTTTGGGTATATGCCACTCAGGAGTGGCATAGCCGTATTGTGTGGTAGTTCTGCCTTTAATTAGTCAATTTATTTTTTGAGAAGCTTCCACGAGATTCCCATAGTGGATATACCAGTTTACATTCCCATGACCAGGGAATAACTGTTCTACTTCACCCACCCACATTTGTTGCCAGTTGTTTTCTTTTTTAAAATTTTTATTTATGAGGGGTGGGGGGATAGGCACGCCAGGGCCTCCAGACACTGCAAATGAACTCCAGACACATGTGCCACCTTGTGCATCTGGCTTATATGGGTCCTGGTGAATCAAACCTGGGTTCTTTGGCTTTGCAGGCAAATTCCTTAACTGCTAAGCCATGCCTCCAGCCACCAATTGTTTTCTTTTTTTTTTTAATTTTGTTTATTAATTAATTTATTTATTTGAGAGTGACAGATGAGAGAGAGAGAATGGGTACACCAATTGTTTTCTTGACAGCCCTGACTGAGAAGAGATGGAATTGTAAAGTTGTTATAATTTGTAGTTCTATGATGGCTAAGGATGTTGAACACTTTTAAAACTAATTTTTTTTAGTATATTTTAGTTATTTATTTGAGAGATAAAGACAGACAGAGAGAGAAGGAGGATATGAGCATGATGCCAGGGCCTCCAGCCGCTGCAAAAGAACTCCAGGTGCTTATGCCCCCTTGTGCATCTGGTTTACATGGGTCGTGGAGAATCAAACTGGGATCCTTTGGTTTTGCAGGCAGATGCCTTAACCACTAAGCCATTTCTCCAGCCCTGTTGAGCACTTTTAAAAATACTTTCGAGCCATTGTACTTTTAGCTGTTGTGTTCTTGAGATTTTCCCAAAATCATGTATTATATAGTAGCAAGAATGAAACAAACAAAGCAGAAAACATTGGAAGTGTCATAAGCTCAAGGCATTTTGAACCATCACTGATGATCAAAACAGAAAAGGAAGCTTTGGATTATTGTCCTGACACCAATACTATTACTAGTAGTTAGAATTCATTGAGCTATAACAATGTAAGCCTGAAACTAATTAAAATTTCTCCATGAAAGCCTGTGTTTGGGGGCTATTCTGATAGGCTGAAGCCTGGTGTTAGAGGAAAGTTGATCAACTGTGTGCTTCACAGCCTTATAATTTTGATAACATACATCACAGCTAAATGTACATATGTGTGTTTTCTAGCATTTGTTTCAATTTTTCTACAAATTGTAATACTACTGCAGGCAAGGCAGAAAGAAGTTGAGAAGTTTTCTATTTCCCACTTCTGGCCAAAACTATAAACATTTTCATTTTTAATTTTTTAGTTTTCTTTATTTTCAAGCAGATACACACACACACACACACACACACACACACACACACACACACACACACACAGAGAGAGAGAGAGAGAGAGAGAGAGAGAGAGAGAGAGAGAGAAAGAGAGAGAAAATGGGTGTACCAGGGCCTCTAGCTGCTGCAAACGAGCTCCAGACACCTTTGTCACTTTGTGCATCTGGCTTTATATGGGTCCTGGGGAATCAAACCCTGGTTGTTAGGCTTTGCAGGCAAGTGCTTTAATCACCGAGCCATTTCTCCAGGCCTAAAAGAAATTTCTAGAATACCCAATGGGTTGTACTGACAGCACTTTTCTAGAACAACCCTACTTCCTTCCATTCAAGTGTTGGACATCACATTATAGAACTGGGTTTACATGAAACATGGAAATACTCTTTTTTCTCTCCTCCTCCTCCTTCTCCTCCTTCCTCCTCTTCCTCCTCCTTCCTCCTCCTCCTCCTCCTTCCTCCTCCTCCTCCTCCTTCCTCCTCCTCCTCCTCCTCCTTCTTCCTGTCTTTTTTTGAAGTAGGGTCTCACTGTAGCCCAGTGTAACCTAGAACTCTCTCTGTATTCCCAGGCTGAAATTAAGGCTATCCTGCTACCTCTGTCTCCTGAGTGCTGGGATTATGGGATTAAAGACATACCACCATGCCTGGTTTATGAACATTTTCTATCACCCATTTTTGTTTCCTGGTTTTTCAGAGGGACGGTCAGCAGTAGACCTGAGGTTCTAGTAACAGTGCCTTAAGATACAGATTGAACATCTGTTACCCCATCTGTAAAAAACAAACAAACAAAATAGGAGAAAATAATGCTGGACAGCTTTGAGGTTAGATATTTGTGAAAACAACCACTTGAATCAATATTCTAGAGCCTGTGAGCTTGGCCAGTTCACCATGGTGAGAGTCTATGTTGCTCAAGTTCTATGTGAAATTCAAGACTTCCTCACTCTTGGAGGTTGTTAGGGCCCTCCAGCCTTGAAGTGTTGGCTTGTTTAAATCTACTGCCTGAGTCAGCATTTCCCTTCAGAATAGCAAGTGTCATAGATGAGATTCCATCTGGCAAGGATTACACTAGGAAAAATTAGATTTTGCTTTTCCTTTTATATAAACTGTACTTTAATTTGGGGTTTTAACTTTATTTTTATTTTGAAAATGTGATCACTTAAAGTTGATTTTTCAATGTACCTATGATATATTAAAACAACCTGCTGCTAAACAAATCCTTAAACATAGAAATACATAGAAGAAAATGTTAAGGGCTGGGGAGATGGCTCAGTGGTTAAAAGTTCTTGCTTGCAAAACCTACCAACCTATGTTCAATTCTCTAGGACCTATGTAAAACCAGATGTACAAAGTATGAGTCTGGTGCTCCTCTGCAGGGACAAGAGGCCCTGGGACACCCATGTACCATCCCCCCTCCCCTTCTCACTTGCAAAAACAAGTTTGATTCAGCCCAGGCCAGAAACAATCATGTATAATAGCCTTTTGTAAAAATTTTGTTGTTTTTGAAGGAGGGTCTCAGTTTAGCCGAGGCTGACCTGGAATTCACAATGTAGTCTCAGGCTAGCTTTGAACTCGTAGTGATCCTCTTACCTCAGTCTCCCCAGTGCTGGGATAAAGGGGTGTGCCACCATGCCCAGCTATAATAGTCTTTTGGGCATCATTTCAGATTGTTTTCTGGCCATTTTACTATGGAGCTATTTTCAAGTATACATGGTATAATATTTGACATGATTTAATGTTTTTATTTCAATGGCTAAACTCCAAGCTCACATTATGGCAACAAGGATTTTTTATTATGTTTTAATAATAACAACTATATTCGTATTTCTATTGCTATCCTCCTCTGACATCATCCTTGTCCCCTGAAGGATGCTTTCCTTTAGGAAAAGTCCTCTGTATTTCCTAAACAAGTTCAGGTCACAATCACCATCATAGGTTTGCTTCATGGGTCCTGTCTTGATTATCTTCCCCTGATTTCTCCACCTGCAGGGCCATCAAGCCCTGTTTCCTGATTAGCAGGACAGAAGGAGGGGAAACTAAGTGGACACAGGAGGGGAAAGACTCCCTTACTCCTTGGGATTTGGTTTGTTTCTCACTGGCTGTGAGTCAGTTGAGGATTTTACACACAGCAACACAATCTTTTGTGAAGACTCCCTGATAAAAACAATAATCCCCCCCTCTTTTTTTTTTGGTTTTTCGAGGTAGGGTCTCACTCTGGTCCAGGCTGACCTGGAATTAACTCTGTAGTCTCAGGGTGGCCTTGAACTCATGGTGATCCTCCTACCTCTGCCTCCCGAGTGCTGGGATTAAAGGCGTGTGCCACCATGCCCGGCTAATAATCCCCTTTTTAAGAACAATCTCAGGCAAGAGTATTCAAATAGCTAGCATACCATGTCTAAGGTAAAAATACATGTAATCTTTTAGTTAAACTGTACCAACACTCCTCTCTTATCCATAAACCTATACAACATACCTCTAAACCATCTTACAGTTTCATTTACAAACAGAAATTACTTAAAATAATAAGTAAGTATAGTAGCACATATAATTTTAAAACTTTGCTTAAGTTTTAAATATTGCTTAATTTTTTTTTAATTTTTATTTATTTATTTGAGAGTAACATACAGAGAGAGAAAGAGGCAGATAGAGAGAGAAAGAATGGGCACGGCAGGGCCTCCAGCACTGCAAACAAACTCCAGATGCATGTGCCCCCTTGTGCATCTGGCTAACGTGGGTCCTGGCGAATTGAGCCTTGAATGGGGGTCCTTAGGCTTCACAGACAAGAGCTTAACTGCTAAGCCATCTCTCCAGCCCTAAACATTGCTTAATTTTTAAACCTGATTGTGAATTACATCCTTTGAATGATACAACTTCAGAAACTTCACGTATGTATGTATGTATGCATGTATGTATGTATGTACGTATGTATGTATGAATGTATTGCTGGTAGGTATGTCTATCTTTCTATATACCTATGTTTAAATCTCAGCAAGCACTGCTTGTTTTTCTGTTTTTTCTTTTTCAAGGTAGGGTTTCACTCTAGTCCAGGCTGACCTGGAATTCATTATGTAGTCTTAGGGTAGCCTCAAACTCACAGTGATCCTCCTACCTTTGCCTCCCAAATGCTGGGATTAAAGGTGTGCACCACCATGCCCAGCTATTATTTTATTTTATTTTAAATCTTTTTTTTTTTAAATTTTTATTTATTTATTTGAGAGTGACAGACACAGAGAGAAGGAAAGATAGAGGGAGAGAGAGAGAATGGGCGCGCCAGGGCTTCCAGCCTCTGCAAACGAACTCCAGATGCGTGCGCCCCCTTGTGCATCTGGCTAACGTGGGACCTGGGGAACTGAGCCTCGAACCGGGGTCCTTAGGCTTCACAGGCAAGCGTTTAACCGCTAAGCCATCTCTCCAGCCCTTATTTTATTTTAATTTTGAGATAGGGTTTCAATGTAGCCCAGGCTGACCTGGAATTTACTATGAAGTCTCAGACTGGCCTCAAACTCACAAGGATCCTCCTACCTTAGCCTCCCAAGTTCTTGGATCAAAGGAGTAAGCCACCAACACCAGGCATTTATTTTTTTTCCTTAATAAACCATAACTTTGCTTCACATTGACTTGTCTGAAATTCTTCTCTGGGGTATAAAATCAAGATCTTGGTCACCCCTGAGTTGAGGTCTCTAGGGGAGGAATTTCTTAGTCTGAACAACCCCAACTGCAAGCCACATCTCATCTCTCATCTCCCATGACCCTTGGCAGAATTATGTAGCCTTGACGCCCAGTGTCCTCTGACCTGTGACCTGTGTAGTTTGCCTTCTTTTGGACACTTCTAGGGGTGGATAAATGCATTGTTTTTCCCCCCATATATCCCTTGCTGCTCAATATAACTCTAAGTGAAGACTTTCTCAGACTACCTTCTGTTCTTTCCTAGGCAGTTGGTGTTGATGATAGCTATTAAAGTTTACTAGAAGACTTAACTGAATTGCTTAAAGAGGTTCAAAGTCTTTGACTATTATGCCTGTGGTTCAACACGATTAACAGTTCACTGTAAGTAGCTTTTAGTATGTTCACTTTAGGAACTACTGAGAAAGAAGTGCCTTTCTTAATGCATAGTCCTAGGATGTCTCACAATGTGAGAGTGGGTGGTCCTGGCAACCACAGAAAAATGTTGAGAACTAACTGATATAGTTGGACTGATCTCTAGATCTGTGGGTTCTGCTTTGAAGATTAAACCAACTGTGAATTAAAAATATTCCAGAAAATAGCTATACTAAACATATATAGACTTTTTTCCTTGTCATTACCTCTCTGTTTTTTTCTTTTTTTTTTTTAAGTTTTTCAAGGTAGGATCTTGCTCTAGTCCAGGCTGACTTGCAATCCACTATGTAGTCTCAGGGTGGCTTTGAACTCATGGCAATCTTCCCTCTGCCTCCCAAGTTCTGGGATTAAAGGTGTGTACCACCATGTCCCAGCAATATATTGAAACAACTATTTACATATTATTTACATTGTATCAAGGACTATAGGTAACCTTGTTATTACTTTAGGAATATTGAAAGTTACATATGGATTATATGTAAATTTTATGCATTTTGTGGGTTTTAAAAGAGAGTTTCATGTAGCCTAGGCTGGCCTGGAACATGCTATGTAGCTGAGGCTGGACTTTAACTCCTGATCTTCCTGCCTCTAAATTACCTGAGACTATAGGTGTGCACCACCATGCTTGGCACAAATTCTATATATTATACCATAGATTTAGGTACCCATAGATTAGGGGGTTTATAGGGGTCCTGAAACCAATTCTCAGATACTGAGGGAGGATTGTGTATACACTTAACATTTCCCAATAAATAGAATATATTTTTCATTTTCACATTTTTTTCCTTTGGTTAAGATATACTGGCCACATAAATACTGAAATAAAAGTGAATTAGGTGGTTATAGAAAATAATATATAACATCAGTTGTAAGATCATCATTTGTGCCAGAGAAGAAAAATATTCATGAGTTTCAGCTATTTTGTAATCGCCAGCGAGGTCATATACCCTAAAGCCAGAGATGCTTCGATGGCACAGTGCTAGGGTAACATAATCATTGAAAGCATAATGAATTATGAATTATTCAAATTATTTATAAATTTTATCTCTACGAAATTAGTTTTGGTAATTGAATTCCAGGCTAATTTACCCATTTTGGCAAATTATTAGTGAGACTGAAAATTGAGTCTTACTGAGATGATGCATGTTAAACTTTAAAGACCAGGTTTTATTTGATCTGTTTCCTAAAGTAAGTCTTCAAGAAAGCATGCTATTGTTTGCATCATAACTGTCTCTTACTTATCCTTTAGATCCCATTGTAGTGATATCGGTGAAGGCAGAAGGAGGTTCTTTGGGTTCAAGTTTAGGTTTTAATAGGAGGGTGGTAACCTGAGCTTTGGAGCACTTCTCTTTGTGGTTACATTTTTCAATACATATAATTAAATTTCCCCCCAAACACCTAATATGTTTTATTTCCACTTAATATTGCTTTTACAGAGTCACTACATACTTTTTTTTTCAGTAACCATATATATTCTCACCAATATTATTCAATAGAGACTTATGCATTAATTTCTCACATTTATTATGGAAAACATCCTTTGTAAAACTGGTATTCCATTATAGAAATAAATTAGTTATTGATGAATAGAACCTCATAACCAGAATGCTGTGGAAACACATCATAAATTTTTCTCCTTAGCACATTTAAAAAGCATTAAAATAAATGACAAAGAACTTAGTAAATGTTTATGACTTGGGTTTATGCATGTGGGTTCACTGGATGAAAGGCTAATTCATCAGCTGCTCTTTCTGCATTTAATTAGCCTGGATCTCTTTCTACCATCCTGGAAGTAACATATCTCTTTTCTCTTTTCCCTAGGACCAAGTAAAAGTAACGCCACCAGAAAATAGTTACATTATACACAGGATCAATGCAAACCCTGAGAAAAACAAGTTTATTATAGCCATCAAGCAAGGAGCTCCTCCCTTAACCAGCAGCTCCTGAACCTCTATATATGCCATGTCAGTTTTGGGTCATGTTTTCTTCATTCTGTCATTGCTACCCAGTTGCCTTTGTGACATTGCATTGATGATATCCTGAGATCAGTAGCTGTTACAGAGGAAGGCAGAGAGGGTGGGAGGGAGGGAGGGAGAGAGTTATGTATGATGGTTAGGCATACAAACTCACTGGTCCATGTTCTTGTTTATAGATGACAACTGTATTATTTCTAATTTACATAGTTTAATGCTTTTTAAAAATGTTGATTTATGTATTTAATTGTGTAAGAGAGAAAAAAAGAAATAAGAAAGAGAAAGAGTGGGCATACCAGGGCTTCCCACCACTACAAACAACTCCAGACCCTTTTGCCACTATGCATCTGGCTTTATGAGGGGCTAGGGAATCAAACATGGGCCATGAGACTTTGAGGCAAGTGCTTTGAACTGTTGAACCATCTGTGCAGCCCAGTTTTATGCTTTATAAATTTGGCAACCAAAATGTTGCCCTTGGTTACAGTTTATATAGAATACTAGAGCCATTTCTAATAGGAAAAACCCTGCCACTGTGGTGTTTGATAGCTAAAAGACATTCATTATATGCTGGGTAAAGTTATGTGATTGAAAAGTGACTTCCAGGGAGGGAGAGACGGCTCCATGGGCAAAGTGCTTGCCACACAGGCATGAGGAGCTGAGTGTGGATCCCGGCACCCATGTAAAAGCCAGGCATGGTGGTGTAGGTCTATAATTCCAAGGCTGAGGAGACAGAGCCAGGGGATCCCTAGTGTTTGTTGTGGAGTTTGTCCAGTCAAATAACGGAGCTCCAGGTTCAGTGAGAGACCCTATCTCAAAAAAAACTAGAGAACAATTGAGGTAGGCACCAGATGTCTGTTGATGTCTGGCCTCCACTTAGACATAGTTACATGTATCCACACATACACACATGTGCTGACAAACATGCAAACACATAGACAAGCGAAAACAAGAACAAAGAGAAAAAGTGATTTCCTCTTAAGTGACAAAAAGGGAAAGCTAAGGATATTTGAGCCCAAGTTTATTTCCAGGACTTTGCTTCAGAATAGAGTCTGATGTTGTAGATGCCTGAGTTCTACATTTAGCTAAGCTCACTGATTATGTCTAGGAAAGGACGTAATTTAACCCCTTCTTATATTCCTAGCTACTCGAGATGCTAAGGCATGAGGATTCCAAGTCTAAAGACTGCCTGGGCCACAGGGCAAGTTCAAGACAGTGGTAGTCTGAACTCATGTGCTAGTGTTTAAGCTTCCTGGTTAGTTCCCAGCTGGTGGGAACTTTGGGAGGTAGAACCCTGCCAGAGATGGCATGTCAGTGGGGGCCAACCTTGGGGTGGAGTAGTTCAGTCCTATCGTGTGTTAAGAGCCAGCCCACACTTGCTGTTCTCCTTGCTGTGGATACGTGATGAGGTCAGTAAGCTTCTTCCGCCATGAGGAAGCTTCCCCTTTGAACTTTAAGCCTGAAATAAATCCTATCCTACTGTAAGCTGCTTCTGGTTGAGTGTTTTGTCCCAGCAAAAGAAGGTAACTATGACAAAGACTATCTTAGGCACCTGAGAATAACCTGTTTCAAAATAAAAAGTAAAAAAAAACAAAACAAAACAACAACAAAAACCCTACACACAGAAGGGCATGCAAGCATATGCACACATAAACCACAATTATTGCCAGGTTGGAGCTCTTTTCAGACACTTTTCCTAAAATTAATTATAATGTTAATTAAAAATGGTGAGGGTATTTTTGTTAGAGAAACTTCCCTTTTTAGATGGTGGTGACCACTGGGGAGGCTCAAAACTCAACTCATCAAAATACTGAGAAAAAATACAGCAGAGAGTTTAGCACTAAGTGAGACATCTCTATCACACCTTCCAAAGCTCAGGGACCATGGTGGAAGAGGCGGCAGAAGGAATGTAAGAGGGCAGGGCATGGTGGTGCATGCCTTTAACTCCAGCACTCAGGAGGCAGAGGTAGGAGAATTGCTGTGAGTTTGAGGCCACCCTGAGACCACATAGTGAATTCCAGGTCAGCCTGGGCTAGAGTGAAACCCTACCTCAAAAAAAAAAAAAAAAAAAAAAAAGAAAAGAAAAAAAAAAGTAAGAGGGCTATATGCATAAATGGCTTAGTGGTTAAGGCACTTGCCTGTAAAGTCTAAGGACCCAGGTTTGACTCTCTGGTGCCCACGTAAGCCACATGCACAATGTAGTATATCTGGAATTTGTTAAAATAAAAGAAAGAAAGAAAGAAAGAAAGAAAGAAAGAAAGAAAGAAAGAAAGAAGGAAGGAAAGAAAGAAAGACAGGAAAAAAAATAATGTAAGAGCCAAAGGAAGAGTAAGAGTGTTTTGTAATACTTTTCACACACAGTGTCTATAATATTCATGACCTTGCAGTGGCTGATGCTACCTACCCAAGACCTATATAATAGGAGGAAAAATATAATAACAAAATAGAAGAGAGACTAGTTGGAAAGAATGGATTCAGTGGAGGTGGAATTTGTGAGTGAGAAAAGGGAGGGTGGTAGAAGGGGATTAAGATTATGGCATATTGTCTATATTTATGGAGGTTGTCAATAAAGTTTATTTTTTTAAGTATTACACCTTTTGAAATGTACCAAGTAGATTGATTCCCATTTTGAAAAAAATCCTCAAAAAATGATGAGGTTAGAAGAAAGGATAAAATCAGTGTCTACACTTTACCCAGGACATATCGAAGTGCCTGGCACTTTACTCAGTGTGCTTAAAATTACCTGATATTGGCACCGGCTTGCAAAAACCAGACGGAGAGTCACTTCTCTGGTTTGGAAAGGTGAAGCTGTGACCTAGATATGAACAGTGAGCAAAGGCTGGGCGTGGAGGGGGGCCTCCTTCCTTTCCCTGGGCTTTCACTTGCTTGCATCTGCCGACTGGACTGCCTTTTTACACAGCGGGGAATCTCGAGTCCTGAGCCCACTTGGACTTCTCTCTTTTGATTTCTCTGAGTGGTGGCCAGGCAGCCTGTGCTTTTGTCACTGTGTTGTCCCTGTGGCCCTACTTTCCTCTAATGAACCTTGTCCTTCAAACCTACCAGGACTTTGCCCTAAGAAGTCTGCCCCTAAGTACAGAAAACACACTCGGGTCAGGATTTCTGTGCTTCAGTTCAGAAGGGTCTCTGCAGCCAAGAGTTAAGAAATCCCGCTGCTGCCAAGCAGGAACAGTATTTCTTCCTCCCCTCCGCACCCCGCTGAAGTTCCCTCCACATGAGGAAAGGTCAGCTTCAAATCACAATAAATGCCCGTCACTCCGCAGCATGTCTGTTCAAGTTGGATGGCAAATCTTCATAGAGAGAAGCAGTCACACATATCATAATCCTCCTGCAGTGGTTCTGGACTTCATTAACAAGTTTTAAACAGCTGCTCTTCCACACGGTTGGGGCACTGCCATCCCCATGGTGTGTAAAGACCTCCCAGGAAGTCAAACCTGGATGAGATGGGCTGGGAGTGAGGCTCTAGATGGCTCTGAATTTTTATAGAACATAATAAGCTCAAAAACGTTTCAAAAGAAGAGCATTTCGATTCACCACTGATCTGTAGCTAATGAAAGATAGGGCATTAACAATGCTCTTTTGCACACTGTAAGTAGAAAAATATCCAATGTGTAGCAACATGTTACATTTAATTTCCTTTGTATATTTTTGTTTTTCAAGGAAAGTTTTCGCTCTAGGCCAGGCTGACCTGGAATTCACTAAGTAGTTTCAAGCTGGCCTCGAACTCACAGCAATTCTCCTACCTCTGCCTCCCAAGTGTTGGGATTAAAGGCGTGCATCACTTTTAAATTAACAGTGGACTTTGTCAGTGGACTCAGGTACTTGCAGCCTCAATTATCCATCTTTATCCAGCTACCAAGGGTTTTGAAACTATCAAGCTGGAAAGACAGAAAGATGAATGAAGCTGGTTGCTGCAAAGAACTCACAGACTACTTAGAGGCAGAAAGTAAAATACAAATTGAGGTCTGGAGAGGTATCTCAGTGGATAAAGCACCTGCTTAATGCTTAAGCCTGAGTACCTGAGTTTGGGTCCCCAGACCCTCTGTGTAAACCATGCATAAACTGTGGTGGGTTTCTGTAATCCCCACACCCTGATGACAAGATTAGGAGGTAGAAACAAGAATTTCCCAGAAGCTCACAGACCAGCTAGCTTGGTGATGCAGTGATGAACAGCAAGAAGAACAAGAAAGGGGCTGGAGAGATGGCTCAGCTATTATGGCAATGGCTTGCAAAGCCTGACAGCCCAGGTTTGATCCCAGTTTTCACGTACAGCCAGATACACAAAATGGTGCATGTACCTGGTGTTCCTCTGCAGAGTCCAGAGGCTCTGGTGTACCATTCTCTCAGCTTTTAAATAAATAAAAAATATATAAATATAGTTTCTACTTAGAAGTAATTTCTTTTTTTTGGTTTTTTCGAGGTAGGGTCTCACTCTGGTCCAGACTGACCTGGAATTAACTCTGTCATCTCAGGGTGGCCTTGAACTCATGGCAATCCTCCTACCTCTGCCTCCCGAGTGCTGGGATTAAAGGCGTGAACCACCACACCCGGCTGTAAAATTTTTTTTTTTTAAAAAAAGCATATAATAAGCAAAGCCAATAGAATACCCACAGAATGGGAGAAAATATTTGCAGGTTATCCAACTGATAGAGGCCTTATCTCTAGAATTTACAAAGAACTCAAAAGTCTAACCAATAAGAAGACAAATACCCCACTCACAAAATGGGGCACAGAGTTAAACAGGCAATTCACAGAGGAAGAGATACAAATGGCAAACACACACCTAAGAAAATGTTCATCATCCCTAATCATCAGAGAAATGCAAATTAAAACAACTATGAGATTCCACCTTACCCCAATAAGGATAGCCAACATCAAAAGGTCAAATGAAAATAAATGCTGGCGAGGATGTGGAGAAGCAGGGACACTCATTCACTGTTGGTGGGAATGCAGGATGGTACAACCACTTTGGAAAGCAATATGGAGACTCCTGAAAAAGCTGACTATAGAAATACCAACAGACCCAGTTATACCATTACTGGGCATGTACCCTAAAACCTTCAAACCAAAAGCCAGAGAGATTTGCTCAACCATGTTTGTAGCAGCTCAATTCGTAATAGCTAAAAGCTGGAATCAACCCAGATGTCCATCATTAGAAGAATGGATAACAAAGATGTGGTATATCTACACAATGGAATTCTATACAGCAGTAAGAAAAAACGACATAAAGAAATTTGAGGAAAAATGGTTGAACCTGGAACAGATCATTCTCAGCGAACTTACCCAATCACAGAAAAAAAATCGACACATAGTCTCACTCGTCTGCAACACCTAACCTGAATCTGCCCAAGATGCCTTACATACCCAGCAAGCACCTCATGGACTAGACAATAAGGGGGATGGGAGGGCGGGGAGGGAATCAAAGGGTGGAAAACAGTAATCCGGACCCAAACAGCAATGGTACCATAAAATTCTACTTCCTAAAAGACAGACCAAATGGCTGAACCTTCACTAGACCCTTACAGGAAACACCTGAACCACAAGACACTGGAGAGGGTAGGATCAAGACTGACGTAAATCTCCTACATCTTCCCTCCCTCCCTCTCCCCCTCTCCCCTCTATCTCTCTCCTCTCTAACTCTTGTATATTAGTTATCTTTTTCCTCAATTTCTTAGTGGACACTGACCTGTAACCCCCACTCCCAGCTTGGGCCTACCATCCACAATGAGCCTTTGAGCAGAGAAACCTACAAGGTTTCCCAAAACAATGACAGACTTCTGTCAGAGTACTTGATGACCCACCAAAGGCCAGTGGTAAGACTCTATTGCTGAAGACTCCATATGCAGCTGATGCGTAAAATGGAATGACATGGCTGGAAGCCAGGAGAGAGTCAGTCCCCAGACAGTGTGTCTAGTGCCAGAAGGCGCTACATAGGCGACTGGGGGAAATGACCAAGATCTGTCCAAGCAACACATTGTTTAACCTAATTAGCAACAAATAACCGGATGTGATGCCCACACAAGTGCAATAGTGGTACACAGCCATGGTGAGGAATCAATTACTCTTGATTTGGCTAACTGATCCACTCAGTGGTACTAGACCCATAGCTGGAGCTGGGAAACAAGTCAGAACCATACCCAAACACAAGCCCACTCTACAATATCAAGCTATCATCAATCACGGGGTCTAAGAGGGCCTACACCTATCAAACTGTCTATCAAAAAAGTAAGTGTTATCTCAATTTTCCGGGTGCTAACTTACTCTCCATTGGAGAATCTGCTTCTCTTTTCCAGATAGATGCAGATCCTAAGAAGAGAGCTGCCCCAACATACCTCAAAAGGGGCCCAACTGAAACTAAGGACAACTGGCGAAATAAGCAAGGGTGATGTTTTCCTGTGAACCAGATACCAGCACAAAGGGGAAGGAGATCAAAGCAGAGAAAAATCAACTCCTACCAAATCATAGAGCCAAAGCCTCAGAGGCCCCCAACACCTCAGCACTGAAGCAGACCAAAAATGAACCCAACATGGCTCAGGGAAATCTTGCGGAAGAGGGGGCGGAAAGAATGTCAGAGTTACATGTTGGGTCATGATTTGCAGAGACATTTATCATACTAATAACTGGGGGCTAGCTCCACAATGCACGACCCATTTTCATTAACAAGGAGGGTCTAATGGGAGGGGGTAGATCACAGATGAGCCTAAATAATGGTACCAAACTGCCTGTATTTACTGAAAAGAAAACTAATAAATTAAATTAAAAAAAAAAAAGAAGAATGAGAAAGAGAGAGACTGCATCAAATGATATGGAAGGCAAAAACTGACACTTGAAAGTTTCCCTCTCACCTCTACACACGTGTTGTGGCATGCACACACACACACACACACATATACACACATACCAACAATGAACGAAATACAAAATCCCAAGCGCTCTAACCAAGGTTTCCCCAAAGAGCCATGGGAACGTAGGGGAAGGAGCCAGTGCATTCCCGAAGAACTGCAGAAGGCTTCCCCGAGGACGGTGTCAATCCCTGAGCACCTTCTTGGATAGTGATGAATTTTCTTCCAGGTAAAAAAGGAAAGGGATGTATGTTGCAGACAGAGGAAAGGTTGTGTACACAGACCCAGAAATGTAAAGGAACAGGGCCTGTGTGTGTGTGCGTGTGTGTGTGTGAGCAAGAGAGGATCTCAATATGGTGTGAGCTTAAGGCATACGTGTAGACGTGGGAGGAGATGGAACTTGAAAGCTCAGAATGGTTCAGTGAAGGCCAAAGAAGTGTGGTCTACCTAGCAGATTTCCTCTTGTCTCTGGCAGCCAAGTGAGAAGCCAGACATGGCTCCCTCTGCTTCTGTGACCCTGTCTTAGCCTCCGCAAGCGGGGCCTGCGAAAGCTGGGTGAGCTGCAGCACCTCAGGGCACGCCTCTTGCTTTGAGCTCTGACAGCGGCTGCATGTTTTAACAGAAGCCCTGGTGCTATGGTAGCTATGGGAGATGTACCCCTCAGGTTCATGTGTTTGAACGCGTGGTCCTCAACTGGCGGCACAGCTGCTTAACCTTTAGGACTGTGGCCTGGCTGGCAGGATTAGGCCATCGAGGGTGGGACCTGTAGCTGACAGCAACTTCTGGTTGTGATCCAAGCTTTCTTCTTTGTGATCTGCCAAGGTGTGAGGATGGAGGTGCCAGGCCACTGTGCCCGGCTGCCACGAGGAACTTCATTCCTTGCACGCAGGAGCCAAAACAAACTTTCCCATCCTGAAGTTGCTTCTGTTAGGCTTTTGGTCACAGAAACAAGAAAAGTAATGAATTCACCTTGCCTCTGACCTTCTTCCATCAGCTACTTGCTCACTGCTGGGACCGAATACCTGACCAGAAGCAGCTTATAGAAGAAGCATTCAACTTGTCTTACAGTTCCAGAGAGCCAACTCCACCAGGATGGCGAGGGCAAGAACAGCCATGGGCCTGTGAGCCCCAGGGCTGCTCCCCGCGGTTCGCTTCTGGCCTAGCGGTCGGCCTCTGGAGGGTCCCGAGACCTTGTGAAACCATACCACTTTGCTAGGGCCCCAGTGTTCAAACATCAGAGCCTGTAGTGGGGCACTGGACAGTCCACCCACTACATTTCTCGGCTGTTTTCATTGGACAGAAATTTTAAACCGAAGCAGGGAGGATATTGGGACAATTGAGGGGAGTTTGGAGATGGGAGGGGATGAGAATCAACAAAAACAAATTGTATTTGAAAAATACAAGAATGAATACTTAAATCTCTGTTTGTCACCTGAGCATGAATAATAAACCAAATAAACAAAAAAAGAAAAGAACACTTAAAAGAATATAGATCCAGTCACTCTGGATGACTCTAGAGTTACTGAAAGAAAGCCATGAAGTATGCTTCTTTTTGGTTTCACACTTCAGCAGTGTTACCTTGTGATTTTTTTTTAAATTGAGGCTGATTTTTTTTTTATTTATTAGCACTAGGCATTTGTTTAATAAGTGTAAGGAAGAAGTACATGATGACGGTCTATATTCTATACACGCACGTGTGTGCATGCATACACCTCACATAAGACTTGAGTTGACAGGCTTAACACTAGAGGTACTGAACACTGCCATTTCAATTTCTTTGTCCAGAATGGAGATTTACAGTCTGTGAAGCAACTCAGTGCATGTCTGGGTCTCTAGATAGCAAAGTCTCAAGATGTAGATAAAACCTTCATATCTTCAAAAAGCAGAATCAGAACCAAGGCCAGCTAAACAACAACACGGCAGAAAGTGAAAGAAACTTGGGGTAGGACTTACATTAGAACATCAGGAAAATTGTACCTCCCCAGTATGAGAAATAAGAGGTGTTCTGTCTTTCCTATCAAAGGGTGAGATAAGATAGAGAAACTCACCTCTAGAAAACATCATTTAGTGGAAAAGTGAGAATATGAGAGCAGTCTGACTGAACAGAATAAGGATTCTGCCATTAGGATGAAAGCCCAATAAAAACCCAGAGGCTTGGCCACTTGTGTGCTTGCTTGCCTGAGTTCTTCAAAGGTATGCATGCTTATGCAGATATTCCTATCTGAACATGAGGATCCATTTATTTATTTATTCATTTGTTATTATTATTAGTTTTTTTTTTTTTGAGGTAGGGTTTCACTCCAGTTTAGGCTGTCCTGAAATTCACTATGTAGTCTCAGGGTGACTTTGAACTCTCAGAGATTCTCCTACCTCTGCCTCCTGAGTGCTGGGATTAAAGGCATGCGCCACTACGCCTGGCTTTATTTATCCACTTATTCAATCCACCAGCAGATAGATATCGCATTTTCTGTGTCATAAATGCTAGGGAGACAGTGGGAACAAAAGATTGGTCCCAGCTCCAGTGGAGTTTTGGTGCTTAATTGTAGTATTAGTTATAGAAAATGGGCAGATGGTGGATGAAATGATAATAAAGAAGATGGTAATTCAGTTGGAAATAGTCAAGGAAGGTCTCTGATGAGGTTATTTGTAAACTGAGGCCTGAGGATAAACCACAAGAAGGGTATTCCAGGAAGAGCAGGTAAGATGTGCAAAACTTTGCCTTGAGGCAGAATTGAGGCTGGACCGTGTGAGGAACAGAAGGGAGGGATGGAACAAGATGAGATGGTGGGAGTGGAGGTTAAGGTCCCTGTGAGAACTTGTCAGGATAGCTGTCAGCACTCAGAAGTATTCATGGCTATAATTTATTATAGCAAAACCATATAAAACTCAATCAGGAGTCAGCTAAATCGCTCTAGACAGGAGAAGTCTATAAGAAACTAGGTATGAGCTCCCAAGAGCCCTCTCCTGGTGGAATCACACAGGCGTGTTTGATGTCTCCAGCAATAAGTTGTGACCGCTGGCCAGGGGTTTTGCTGGGGAGGTCTTTACATATAAGCATTTTCTGTTGAGCACAGAGTAAAATTTCAGAGTCCCAAAAGGAAGGCACACGTGCATGATAAGCCACATTGTCTGTGCAAATGGTTTAGGCATGGCAAGGTACTCATCAGTCAATTCTGAGAATGGTGGGAGCCGGCTGAGGGAGAAATAGCCAGGCAGTTCTAGTTTTTAGGCATCCAGGTAGGAGTAGCCCCAGAGAAAATCGAGCGTCTGACTCAGTCCAGTCTCGTCCCTTAGGGACAACACTCGACTCTTAGGCGTGCTCACCTCTTCGGGGGCCAGCCTTCAGGCCCTGATCCAAACCAGTCAGCTCTCTCCCACAACTCACCTGAGCCCGAGAGTGAAGTCTACCCCAATAAATTATAAGGGAGGGGGGCTACCAGGTGGGCAAGGCCCTTTTTTTTTTTTTTCTTTTTTTGCACCTTCTTGGCTGTTCACCACACCTTGCCTGAACCTTAGGGTCTCTGTACCAGTAAGGCTTCCTACATTCTTCTGGCTGCTGAAATGGAGAGGGGAAGGGATTTTTATTTTTGTTATCTTTTAGCTTTTTTTTCAAGCCCTAGCCCTTTTCCAGTTTTCCCAAAAAAGCCCCCTTCCTGTTTTCTTTCCTCCAATCCCATGCTCAGCTT
This sequence comes from Jaculus jaculus, assembly GCF_020740685.1. Taxonomy (NCBI): domain Eukaryota; kingdom Metazoa; phylum Chordata; class Mammalia; order Rodentia; family Dipodidae; genus Jaculus; species Jaculus jaculus. The sequence continues at coordinate 110,819,068 of NC_059107.1, forward strand.
CTCACATGGGCTCCCAGGCCAACTCCTCCGTGCGTTATGCAGGGCTATTGCGGCTGTCCACGCTAGCATGGACCGGGCTCTACGAGCATGGTCCAGGATTTCTGGAGAGAAGAACAGATGGCAGGGCTTTGACTAGGCTAAGGACTATCAAGAGGTACCAAGTTCACATTCAGTCTGTGTGATGATCAGTTGTAATGTTCCACAGATGACTGGCATGTCAGCTTTCAGTGATGTCCACTGTCATCCCTAGAGTCATGCTAATCTCCCCAAACAGACATGGGTTTCCCTCTCCTAGGAGCCCATAGGACTTTGAAGCTTTCCTATTTCCCTTGCCTGATGTCCTAGAGCATGGAAGCTGTACTCCAGACACAACTATTTCATGAGCATCTGCAGTTTTGTGGACTCCCCTTGGACTTCTAATAAAGAGGAAAAGACCTCTGATTGGGGTGTAGCTTCGCAGCCTGGAACTAGGACATATTGATTAGGATAACAGGGATGTACAAGCACTAATAATTACAAAAAAGTCTTGAATGGCTAGAAAGGGCCTGCAGCCATTCCTGGAAGAACAGATTGAGTTTGTGGTATGCTGTACTTTGGAGGCCTTGTGTCAGAGGTTTCGGTCCAAGCCTGTGGCATTAGTGGGAGGTGATGGAAACTTTATGACATAAGGAATAGAGAGGAGGTTAAGTTGTCAAGGGCACACCCTTGACAGAGATAAGGAAAGCCTCACCCCATTCTCTATCTCACCCTCCCACTGACTTCTCACCCACCATGAGGTAAACAGGCCTCCTCTACTGCATGTTCCTGCCACGTGGACTGTTAGCACAAGCCAAAAGCAAACGGCCAACTGACCATGGATGGCAACTCCCAAATCTAAGCTGAAATAAGTCTTTCCTCCAATATTAGTTGATAGATTTTGGGTATTTTGTCACAATGATGGAAAACTGATGAGCACATGATGTTGGAATATGGGAAAGAGGTGAGGATGGATAAAGAATAAGCCAACTCCTTGCTGGAACTGGGACAGGTGGAAAAGAGATGTGAAAGCAGCAGATGTGAGGAAGAGTGGGACTTGGAGGGGAAAAAGTCCTTAGGTTCACTGCCTTGGCTAAAGAAATGTAATGCCTACTCAGTACGTCTTTGAAAGATTGTAGTAATTTACAAATTCTTTTTTGTTTTTACTTTTTACTTTATTTTATTTTATTATTGTAACATCTCAATCTAGCCCAGGCTGACCTGGAATTTACTCTATAGTCTCAGGGTGGCCTCAAACTCATGGTGATCCTACCTCTGCCTCCCAAGTGCTGGGATTAAAGGCATGCTCCACCACTCCCAGATTTCTTTTTTTTAATATTTACATTTTTCTTGCTGTATAGAGTATTGAAATGTGTTATAATCTGAAGCATGGAGGGGTTCAGGTTTACTGCACTGTTGAGTTTATTTTCTTTTACCTCTTCTGTTATCACACATGGCACTGGAAGGTGAGAATGTTAAAGTTACTTTTGCCCACTGTGGATAATAATGACTTGAGTTAATTAGTATACATATACAATAATTAGTTAATGAAAGAAAAAGGATTACGATGTTGCTTGGGGATGTGCCCAGAAGTTTGGATCTAAGAAATGCCAGGAAGTAAAGAAAACAGAAAGCAGTTTGCTGAGAAGAGCAAATGAATTGCAAATTATCTCCAAGAAGAATTTCAAATGGGCGGAGAATATAGATTAATAGTCAAGCACTTATCTCACATGTGTGAGGCCCTGGTTACAGCAAAAAGAAAATAAAGAAGTTTATGATAAAGTGAGTCAGTCCATTAGGTAGAACTCTATCTTATTGCAAGTTACATCTTGAACTCATTTAAAACACAAATAGCAAAACTCGTGACAAGGAAGAGAGGAGAGGACTAAGGCCCTCGATGGCTAGAATCCAGGCAGGCTTCTTTGGGAAGGTAGCAAGCGCTGACTAGAAGCCTGCTGGTGATCTAGGAGTTCTCTCTCTCTCTCCTTCTTTCTGTGCATTTGCTGTACCCTTTCTTGGAGAACAGCATTGTTTTTTTTAAACTTACTTACTTAAAAATAGTTGTATTTTTATTCCACAGTATGCTCAAATACTTGTTTCTTATAATCTTTCTACAGGATGCTTTTAACAAATGCTTCACATTTTTGTCTTGACTGTGTTCTTCAGGGCAATAGTTCTGTTTTTTTATAGCTTAATTTGTACTAATGCGATGGCAGGTGGTCACATGCAGTCCATATGGGATTCTAACCATCCCTTTGATGCTATGGAAAGAAGGGACTGTAGATTTGGATGACTGCTCTCTGCATCTTCCAGCTTCTCTGTGTTATGTTCCCAGTTAATGCAGAATCTTGTGACTCTGGGATTAGATGCCAAAATGAAGAACAGCTTTCCCTGCCTTCCATGCAACGGAAGATTGTAGCCAACAGCTTCCAGGCTTGCGGTTTCAGCCACCCTGAAGAACCACCGCATCTCTTGTTTGATCTCAGTTTCAAATTTCTAGCAAGTGGGCTTGGGATTTCTCGGTTTCGGTCATTCCTAGTTCAGTAGATGGAGGCAGGAGAGCAAGGTTGTTTTTATGGAAAGGTCTCCTGAGTGCCCTGGGAAGATGTCAGGCAAGGGAAAGTGTTATAAAGTGGTCACTGTTAAAAGAAACGCACACACCTCTTTAGGCACATGGAATTTAGCAGTTATTTGAGCAAAATGGTTAATGACTCCAAGGGATCTAGAATGTGCTTGACCTGCAACACGCACAGGCTGTATTTATAAACAGAGAATAGGACAGACTACACAGAAATGACACGATTGGCTACCAGTGGCATTATTCTGTCTCTGATTGGATGGAAGTTCTATGATTTGCCAAGACTTTATAAGTTGTTACAATAGTACATATATATAGCTCCAAAAAAGATTAAAATTCGTTTTTTACTTATTAGTTTTTAGTTTGCTATGCACTGGGAAACCATTAGGCCAAACTTGAAATAATGTATAGGAACAAACTTAGCTCAATTTAATAGCAGATAACACCAAATTTTATGACATTAGATTTGATCACAAACATAGCTCAGTGTTGACAGGTTCAGTGTAGCAAGAGAGAGACCAATAATGACTGGTAACTCTTAGAAAGCAAAATGCTAAATCTTCGCCCTGGAAGTATATTCCTCTTGGGCCTCCTACCCCTGGCTGGTCACCAGAAACAGATTTAGTGTGCCTAAAAATACACTTCCTGGCTGTTTCTCATATGATTCTGATTCATTAAGTCTGGGTATGCATTTATAATTTTCCTTGTAGATTCAGATTATCAAACAGATTTAGGGACCAGTGACCTACCATATGTGCTGACCTGTGAATGGCAAAGAAATATGATTTTAAGGTTTTTCAGTATATTCTTTACCTTTTTTTTTTTTTTGGATGGAGAATCCAAAAATTTTTCTTTAAACCAAGCAGTGATTTCTCTCTCCAACTGAAGCATCCAAGGCCTTATATTTATTTCATTCTTATTCTTTTCTAGTTTCTAGCCACATATTTCTAGAACTTTATACACTTCCAATTAAGGAACCACAGCTAGCATGCCATAAGGCTAGGGGTATATTTCAGTGCTGTAGTACTTGCTAGCATGTTTAAAGCTGTGAGTTCAATTCCCCAAATTTGAAAAATAAATAATGTCCATCTTATATATGTATCACTCAAATTCAACTATGTGTACCTGGAAAGAAATATGTTCTTTTGGCTCCCAGCTGCACATTAATTTTTTTGTCTGGTCAAACTTGGGTTTTGTCCAGAGAATGTACTGGATGATCCTGGGTTTTCCCTCAAAAAAACTAAAAGGAAATATGGTGTGTGAGGTGATCACAATTTCAAGAAAGCAAGGCTTGGTATGAAAGAGGCAATCTTCCTAGGCCTTGGGCAGAGGAATGAGGTCCAAGATAGGGGCAGGACGAGAGGTTGCCTGCAGGAGTCACTGAAGGGGAAGGCGAGCATAGTGTGAAACATGTCTGGAAGATAGACACTGGTAGAAGAATATAAGCCTCCTCCCACAGTATGCCATTGGAGTCCTGGGGTGAATTTTGAACACAGAACTTAAGGGTTAGTGAGTAATAAGTGGGAATAGACTTTGGAGGAAGATGATGGGAAAACAAAGGATTGTTAAGCTGGGAACTATACCTGCACATTGAGGGAGAGGACTCACCAGCAGTCCGAGCAGGCTGAGGTCACACATAAGTGTGATATGAAGACGTATCACTTTGGGGATGGTCTTTGGTAAAACAAGATCCAGCCTGCTGGAGACTCAGTTCATTCAGATACTGGTTGGGGAAAGAGGAGGATAACCAGATTATTTTTCTGTGAATATGTTACAGTGATATCATGGAGCAAAGTACAAAGCCCTTATACATTGTTAACATAAAACACAAGATGAAGCATGTCAGCCTTCTGTCTGATTGGTTGCAGTTCAGTTGTCTGAGTTCTTGATATATAGGCTTCATTTCTTCAGTTATCAGGATGTATTTGAATTTTCAGTTATAACAGGGTGAATGATGCCCAACATTCTACTAGACTGATCAAACTAGAATTGGGGGTTATACATATGGCTTAACTTAAGTACAAAGAGAAACTTTTATTGAAGGCTATTACAAAATCAGTTTATCAGGACACATTTATTAACATTGAGGAGCATCTTCTTTTTAAAAATTTTGTTCTATTTTATTTTTTGTTTTTGAGACAGCAAGAGTGAGAGAGAAAGAGATACACAGAAGGGGAGAGAGAGAGATTGAGTATGCGAGATAATTGGCCTCCAGGGCCTCAGCTACTGAAATCAAACTCCAGACACTTGAGCCACCTAGTGGGCACGTGTGACCTTGCGCTTGCCTCACCTTTGTGCATCTGGCTTACATGGGATCTGGATAGTCAAACATGGGTCCTTAGGCTTTGCAGGCAAGTGCCTTAACTGCTAAGCCATCTTTCCAGCTGGAGGAGCATATTCTTTACCTCATAGAATAAAAGAAACTAGCAGAGAGAACTGCATATATTGTCAACCAAAACCTCTGGGTAAATCTGACACAGTCATGGCTTGCTAGATGCTGATTTCTTCTGTATTTATTGTATTTATTTATTTTTGCAGTGCTAGGGATGAAACCTGAACCTTGCACATGTTAGGCAAGTACCCTATCACTGAACTATAACTCCAAAATGTGTCTTTGAAGAGCATTGTTTCCTAATCTATAGCCACAGATAATAGATTTCGTGCTGTACATCTCAGAGGACAGAATGGAGGAAAGGGTTTGTCCAGAACCTTGTTAGATTTTTGCTTATTTGAAAACTAATGACTAAATTGCCCATCTAGAATGTTTGGGTATTTTCATATCTGATTTCTTTTACAAAGTAAATACAATGAGTTTAAATGAAAATTATAAGTCATATTCTTTCTCTGTCTCAATTTCTAGAAATACAACTATAGATAATGCTTTCCTACATCTGCCCATAAATTTTCTGTGTAAAATCAAAAGACACACACACACCCCTATACACACATACATGCAATCATGTTACTTATACTTTTAAACTTGAATTTTTAATTTAAAATGTGTAGAAAACTTACAATACAATATCCTACTTGGTTCTTTCTCATAGTAATAGGATAGTTTCTGAGTGTCCAGCTATGTTTGTCCATTCATTACTCAAGAAATCCCATATTACAGGATATTTAAATTGCATGATAGATGTAGCAAGTTATATGTAAAAATCCATTCTTCCTTCCTGCTGATGGAGAGAACTCTGACCTTGTGTAAGTCAGCAATACCCTCAATCAAATATATTAGCATCCCCAATAGGGGTGCTATATGACATAGCCTAGAATTAACGGATTTACAACATCCCATAGTATGTATGCACATACAATAATTAATTTTTCCAGTCCAAGAAGGCTGGGAAAGTTTGGACATACAATTTTCTTTATCTGAATTATTACTGCTACAAAATTAACATCTTGCTTAGTGGTTAAGGTGCTTGCCTGCCTTAGCCTTAACCACCAAGGACCCAGGTTCGATTCCTGAGTACCCATATAACCCAGATGCACAAGGTGGCAAATGTGTCTGGACTTTATTTGCAGTCACTAGAGGTCCTGACATGCTGATTCTCTCTCTCTGTCACTCTTTCTATCTGCCTTTTTGGCTTTCTCAAATAAATAAATAAATAAATAAATAAAACTTTAAAAATTAAAACATATTTTATTTATTTCCTTGAGAGAGAGAGATAGGCAGATAGGTTGGGGAGGGGGGAGGAGGAAGAGAATTGGCATGCCAGGGCCTCCAGCCACAGCAAACTCCAGACACATGTGCCACCTTTACATTTGGCTTATGTGGGTACTGGTGAATTGAACCTAGGTCTTTAGGCTTTGCAGGCAAGTGTCTTAACCTCTAAGCCATCTCTCCAGCCCTAAATAAAATTTAAAAAAATTTTAAAAATTGGCTTCATTCACTGTAATCTGCTTGATTTTTTTTTTTTTTTTTAAATTTGAGAGCGACAGACACACAGAGAAAGACAGATAGAGGGAGAGAATGGGCGTGCCAGGGCTTCCAGCCTCTGCAAACGAACTCCAGACGCGTGCACCCCCTTGTGCATCTGGCTAACGTGGGACCTGGGGAAGCGAGCCTCGAACCAGGGTCCTTAGGCTTCACAGGCAAGCGCTTAACCGCTAAGCCATCTCTCCAGCCCATTTTTTTTTTTTTTTTTTTTTTTTTTTTAAGATAAGAACAACGAGTTTGTGTGACAGGATTTCAAGTTGGAGGTCAGTAGACAAGAGGAGGTGTTTTGGGTGGGGAATTTTTATCCTGTGCATTCTGCAGACTAGGGCTCCTGGATTTTTACTGGTAATGAAAGTTGACGCGGTGGTACATTGTGCTTGGTCAACAGAATGCCCATAATTTATTATATCTCTTTTAGCCTGTGGAATCTTGTTGGCACTTTCCTTGCCTGACTACTTCTGGCATCTGTGGCCAGAGGTCAGTTTCAGGCTGTGGCTGTCTGTGTCACTATCTTGTCTCCAGCTCCGCTCCGCTCTGCTTGTTCATCGTGCCTGACTGAGCGCAGAAGAAAGCGCAGGTGAAGTCAATCTCCCGGGAAGCAGGTCCACCCAGGCTGCGGATGAATTTATTTGATTGCATCTTGATATCCATCATGGGAAAGCCGAGGTCACACACCGCAGACAGATGGCAAATGGAATTCTGAAGTATTTCTGAGCAATTTCCCTTGTTGAAAAATACGAGGCAGCAGAGGTAGGAGCAGGAGGGAGAATCAGGAGTGTTAACAATCAGACGATGTAGACTCCGCTTCTCAGAGTGGACACCCACATTAAATCACGGACATGCTGTCCTGTGTGTGCCAGCTGAGGAGCCGCTGGTGGCAAGGAGATGTCATTCTCCTGCTTTTTAATCCCCCAAACTACATTTTGCTGCAGCCTGACTCATGCCAGTAGGCTCTTATCTCTCCCAACCAGTTTTTGAGATACACTCTCCCTGAATTCACCTTTAATTTTTTTTCTTTTATTAAACAATCAATAGATATTTATTTATTATATTTTACTTCTAATTAGCATAGACAGTTTTAGCTTCACCTCCCTCCCCCTTACTATCTCCCACTTGTACCCTCCACCCCTCCTCTCTGTTGACATGTCACATGTATCCTTTTGCCCTTCTCCCATGGAGTGGTGCCACCCATGTTCAGGCTGGGTCTCCCTGTCTCAGTTAAATCTCTGGACACACCCTCACAACCATGTTCAAGAGCGCATTCCCAGGTGACTGAAGAGGAGACGTCACAGACATGATTTATGTTCCATTACTGGGAAGTCCAGGATGGAGGACTTCAGGCACATTTGCGTTCAGGCTCAGTGGTTTTGTAAAATCTTTGTAACCATTATTGCTGTCCTTCTATATTTTCCAGCTTTATTTCTTTTCCCCGGTAGATGCTCTTTTCCAGATCTGTGGACAGGAGCAGCCTCATGAACATGCAGCCTTTGCAGTCATTTCGAGTCCTGACACCCAGAACCGCTCCAAGCACAAACTCTGCACAAGCCCAGTCTGGACATCTGAGTGGGACTCCAGGACTCCAATCAGCAGAACTTCCCACATGATTTCTAAACACTTTAAACTGCACACACGTGCACCCACACACAAGTGCACATGTATGCACACACATACACCCCCCCCAAAACCTATGGTGTTTGAGAGCTGAGACCATTTGTTATGTAGCATTAGTAGGACAACACAAAAGCAAACACATGACTATTACTTATTTTCCAATGCTGTGCCATACCCTATGAGCACGGTTATTTATCTTTCTCTCCCCCAGTGGTACTGATTACAGTGCCTTGTATTTAGCTTTTGGCCAAAAAACATTTTGGAGGAAATATAATTTCTCTCTACCTATATCCTGATTATTGTGCTTCTTATGTCAGTGAAATATCTGAAGTGATTATGGTTGCTAATAGCTTTATCCCTGAGTTGTTTTCTCTTTCTTTTTCTCTTCTTTTCTTTTTAATTTCTTCTTTTCTTTCTTTGCATGTGTGTGTATGCATGCACGTGTACGCATGTGCACACATGCCCTTGCAGGAGCACCAGGGTCTCTTGATGTTGCAAACAAATGCCAGACATTTGTGTCATATGTTGTGTCCAGCTTTAAGTGGCTGGCAAGAGACTTGAACCTGGGCCAGAAGGCTTTTCAAGCAAGTACATTTATTGCTGAGCCATCTTCCCAGCACCCCACCTTCTTTGGACACAGAGTCTCATGGAGCTCAGCTAGTCTTCAATGTATTATGTATTTTGAACTTCTGATCCCCCTGCCTCCACTTCCCAAGTGGTGGGATTATAGGTGTGCACCACCTTACCCAGTTTATGAGGTGCTAGGGATTGAACCCAGGGATTTTGACATGTTGTACAAGCATTCTCCCAATTGTGGTATACCTTAGCCTTCCATTTTACTTAAGTACAGACCTGCCCTCCATTAACATTGCTCTGAAATGGCCCATTGCTGATCTCCGTGTTGCTGACAAAGGCAGTTGCGCCTCGGCCCTCACTCGGTGTCACTGCATGAGATACAGCTGCCTACTCTTTCTGCATAGAGCCCTCCTGGCTTTGCAGGAACACCCATGTTTGGTTTGCTTAAAATCTCATCTGTTGCTTGTTTATAGCCTTGTTTGGTAGATCCTCTTTGCCAGTCTCATTCTGAACAGTGGAATGCCCCAGAGCTTGGAGCTTGGATGTTCTCTTTGCTTTTCATTCATTCTTTCTTTATCTTTCTTGGTGACCTCAAATGCTATTCTCATATTGATAATTCTCAAATACCTGTTGACAGCATTGCCCTAGAATCTATCTGCCTGCCTGGCATCTCCACCTGGGGTGTCCAAATGGTATCTCAAATCTAACATACTGACAGTTATTATTTGTCAGCCTACTTCAGGGAGCAGCCCCCTCGCCCCTGCTCAGCTGGTGAAGACATGATTCAGACAAGGCCCATGATTCCTGTTTCCCTCACTTCTGTGTCAACCCCTTAGCAAGTCTGGCCTGTTTTTCTTCCAAAATAGAAGCCTGCTTTTCAGTTCTGCTTCCTGCTTTCAGAGTCTCCCTTGACTTTTTCCAGGTTTCTCTGTCTTTACTACCATTCCCATCCAAGACACCACCATCTCTTGTCTGGAGGATGACAATTTCTGGATTGATTTTTTTTCCATTTTCACCCCCATGCAATTCCCCATCCCCTGGGAAGCAAGGACAGTTTTTAAAATGTCAGTCAGGTTATGGTTATGAATTCCTCTGGTTTATCCCCTGATATTGTTCAGATCTGAAATGTCCCCAGAAGCCCATGTGTTAAAGGTTTGGTTCCCCAGCCTCTGGCACTAGTGGGAGATGGAAACTTTGGAACCTAGTCAGAAGGAAGTTAAGTCAATAGGTGGTGCCTGTGAAGAAAAATGGGGACACCAGCCCCTCTTCTTCCTATTTATTTTTAAAAAGTGTTTTTATTTATTTATTTGCAAACAGAGAGGGAGAGAAAGAGAGAGAGGGAGAGAGAGAGAGAATGAGCATGCCAGGGCCTCCAGCTGGATATCAGCCCCTGGTTTGAGGCTAGATTCCCCAGGACCCACGTTAGCCAGATGCACAAGGGAGCACATGCATCTGGAGTTTTGTTTTCAGTGGACCGAGGCCCTGGTGTGCCCATTCTCTCTCTCTATCTGCCTCTTTGTCTTTCTGTCTTTCACTGTAAAATGAATAAATAAAAATAAACAACAAAAAAAATTTAAACAGGGCAACTACCAAACTGTAGCTCCAATTCCAACAACTGTAGCTAGTGACAAATCTTCAGGTCCTATAATTCTAATTAGCAACAAGTCTCTGGCATTCCAATTCTACCCGTCCAGCTAGGCTACTCACAGTTCTGGAAAACTTCACTGTGACTGGCAGCTTTCCTTGTCAGCCATCTCGTGGTCCCAACATCTCTACTGGGTCTCCACTGCAACCCACAGTTCATCCTCATGGCCCCAGGGGTCTCCATGCAGGCATTCAGCAAACCTGCGTCACATTGTCCATGGCCATTTCCAAAACATAAGACCATGTTGCAAACTCAGTGAGCTTCTCTTTCCCGTGTTTCTTATACTCCACATTACCAGGTAGGGTGCCAATTTGTTAATCCAGGGGGGGAATAAAGCAAACTATGAAGAACAGGACAGTCCTTGAGCACTTAGGCCCCTTCAAGAGACTCTACATTCTTTTTGTTGCCCCAGGGCAGGTCAGATGGCCCAATCTCAAAGGTTGTAATCTCTCAGTTGCAGCTGAACAGACAGCAGTTCACCCAAAGATTTTTTTTTTCTGTGCCATATTCCTCTGCTCACACCAGTTCATTTATATGCAAAGCAATCCTGCACAGCTTCTCAGGACATGGGCATCAAAGCAAGCCTTACACAAACTTCTAGCCCAGTCCAGGCAAAGCTCTTTTTCACCCTCATAAGCCAAACCTCACAGTCCATAGTTCTTATTGCATTCAGGTCTTGCAGCTCTGACCAAAATAGTCCATCAAGCTGTCCTTACAGCACTGCAAGGCATCTCTTAGGACAAGGTTTCAAATACGTTCATATTCTTCTTGAAAATAGCTCCAAAAGGCCAAAGCCACGCAGTCAGGTGTCTAGCAGCAACCTCACTCCTGGTACCATTTTACTGTTGCACTCGGGTTTGCATTTCTCATAGAAATCACCCAACCAGGAGCAGCTTATGGGCAAAAAGAGGTTTATTTTGGCTTACAAGCTCGGGGTGGTGGGGAGCTCCATGAAGGCAGGGAAAATGATGATATGAGCCAACATATGGTGGACCATCACAACAGGAGAGTGTACCAAACACTGGCATGGGGAAACTGGCTATAACACCATAAGCCTGTGCCCAACAATACACTGCCTCCAGGAGACATTAATTCCCAAATCTCCATCAGCTGGGAACATAGCATTCAGAACACCTAAATTTATGGGGGACACCTGATTCAAACCACCACAGCTCTAAAGCTTGCCAACTATGCCAGAATGACTGGTGTTGCAGTTAGGTTCACATTGCTGCAGAAATCACCTGACCAAGAGAAGCCTGTGGGGAAAAAGGGGTATATTTTGGCTTATAGACTTGAGGGGAAGCTCCATGAGGGCAGGGGAAAATTGTGGCAAAAGCAGAAGGTGGACATCACCTCTTGGCCAACATTAGGTGGACAACAGCAACAGGATAGTGTGCCAAACACCAGCAAGGGAAAACTGGCTATAATACCCATAAGTTCACCCCCAACAACACACTACCCCAAATTGCCATCAGCTGGGAACATGGTATTCAGGAAACCTAGGTTTATGGGGCACACCTGAATCAAACCACCTCAACTGGCCAGCAAGCCCCAGAGATTTATCTGTTTCCCCCTCCCAAGCATGAGGATTAAAAGTACATGCTTACAAGTGCCTCTACCCACTGAGCCATCTCCTTAGTCATTGCCCCCTTTTTAACACAGGTTCTTGGGATTGAACTCAGATTCTCATGCTTAAAGGCAAGTACTTTACCAACTGATTTATTGCTGCAGAAGCTACTTCTTTAAGGCAAATTTTAAAAGCAGAAACTGAAAGGCCCAAGAATTCAGAAGCTCAGAAATGCTATCACGCTCCAAGGGGAGCTTAAGCGGGCTCCCTGCATACCTCAAACTCCAGGCTTTACTCCATGTTGGAAGCAAGTAAAGAATCCCTCTTCTCATTATATCAGAGCCCACTCCTAATATAAAACTAGGTAAAAGGGCATGAGATAGCCCTCAAGGATGGGAAATGAGTAATGAAGTGAACCACTTATTTGGTTTCTGTAAATAGCCTGCACTATAAGCCTTAATAGCCCACACTGTTAGCCTTAGTAGCTCGCACCATAAGCTGTAGCAGCCTGCCTCAGACCACCAAGGTCATAGGAGGCTGATACCATACTCTGCTACCCCCACCTAAGGAATTACACAAGTGCTGACCTCCAAGGTCATAGGAGACTGGAACCACACTCTGCTACTCCCACCCAAGGACCTGCGCAAATGCTGACCACCAAGGTCATAAACTAATTGGCTTAGAAACTATGGGGTGGCACCAACTGACTGGCTAACACCCTGCGGGGCTCCTAATATTAGAAAATGATTGGTCTAAGACACAGGCTTTGTTAGAAACCCTATAAAAACTGTCCTGTTCCTGCATTCGGGGCTCTGCAGTCCTCTACCCCTGTGAGGTGTACGACTGTGGGCCCCAGCGCGCTTGGAATAAAATCCTCTTGCAGTTTGCATCAAGACCGCTTCTCGTGAGTGATTTGGGGTGTCGCCTTATCCGGGCAGAGCGTGGGGGCCCCCTGCGGGGGTTTTTTCCTACAAAACTAGTAAAAAACCAAGAAAATTTTCTTCTATGTCTTCAACAAAAGCCACGAACAGAATCCTGCTGGCTGTGCTGGTCATCAGTCTGAGAAAGAACATTGAATTCTACTTGGGTGCTCTCCGCTGAGCCTTACAAAATGTTCTGTAGGCCTTATTCAGCCGAGTAAGAGCAATTGCTGGTCCTGGTTGACCTTCAGCAGGCAGTGAGCAGTTCAAGAACTGTTGACGAACTCTCTCTAGACGGTCATCTGCTTTGACCTGGGCAGGGGGGAGGAGGTGACGCACAGGCTTTTTGATTGGGTCCCACCTCACTTGGCTCCCTTGATGATAGCCCTTGGGGAAGCAGGAAGGCCCTCGGGAAAACATCCCTCCCTGCTGGAGAATTGAGAGCACCTGCGGGGTTGTGCACATTACTAGAGGGAAAGCATAAATTAGTCATGATATTTTCTAAAGGAAAAATGATGCTCAGTCTCCCTCTATAATTAAGTACTTGTTAGAGACAGCTGGAGAAACTGGATATGACAGATGAGTGGGTGGTGTGGACTGGCGTTCTTGGTGAACTTCTTGTGTTAAGAATTTGCCCAAAGGGATTGAGATGGATGACACTGTCTGTCGCTCATTTTAGTATTTCATTACAGAGCTGAAAAGGAAATGCTTGATTCCTTGTGTATGTAATAAGCATTTGGAAAAAAACAAATGAAATTTAATAAAAATACAACTCTTCCTTGGCCATATGAATTTTCTATCCAAGATCACGTTAGGTTGGAAATAAAGTCTTAATTCAGAAGTTGATCTGGTTTCTCTGGATTGAAATTTATGTGTGTCCCTCTCCAAGCTGTAAGAGTTAATTGCTGAGGAGCTAAAACTCATCTTTGTCAGTAGATGGAAACATCCCAAAGAAGGAACTGTCCAGAAAGGGCCCAAGAGATGGTAAGAAGGAAAGACAGGTTAGGCTAAAACAAAGTAAAATGTAGTTCATTATTAGGGTGACCTGATTACCAAATTGCTTGATATGCAACATGTCACATCTTGTTTGGTCACTTACCCCTCCCCTTGGCTATGAAAACTATAAACTGGAAATATGATCTCCCCTTTGGGCCGAAGTTTCTTTGGAGGGCAACTTTAAGCTTCTTGGCCCCTGGGTAACAAACTCCTCTACTTTCACTCATTCTGGCATTGGAGGGATCTTTCTAGAGAATTTCTACAATAGCAATGAGTTGACAGGTGTAGACACAATGGAGGGTAGGTTATGAAAGATTTATTTTGAGAGAGAGTAGAAGTAAAGCAGAAAAGTTCCCAAACTGAGAAGCTGGGAGGTGTTCTGAGCAGGTGATCCTGTGGCTTCTGGGATTGGGTTTCCTAATGGCTTTGGAAATGTAAATTAGGCATCCAGCAGAAATGAGCCCCACTGGCCAATTCAAATGTACACGGAGGATCTCCATTGGTTGGTGGGTCAGGGAGGAGGTAACTTGGAGAAAGCCCACGGTAAGGCTCTAGAAAAAGAACCTGGAGGCAGTTTCTGGTCCCCGTTGTGATTGGATTGTAGCTTCCTTCTGGTCTCACCATGGCAGGCCAGCAACTTTGTTCTTTTGGGCCTGTGTCCCTAGCTAACTACCTTTAAAAAAAACCCTCACATGTTAAAAAAACCACATGCCAGCCCGCCCTCCCAAACAAAAAGCCAGGTGTGGTGGCACATGCCTTTAATCCCAGCACTTGGGAGGCAGAAGTAGGAGGATCACCATGAGTTCAAGGCCATCCTGAGACTACATAGTGAAATTCCAGGTTAGCTTGGGCTAAAGTGAAACCCTACCTTGAATAACCAAAAAAAAAAAAAAAAAAAAAAAAAAAAAAGGCAGGAGCTCCTTGAACTTTCTTTTCTCTGGAATTGCCAATTCTTTGGTTAGTTTGCTGATATGAACTCAGGGCTTTGGGTTTCAGGAAGCACCCCAGAACCCCAATTTCCCCACTACAATCCCTCCAGGAAGGGGTGTTTCAGTTGCTAGCTAACATAACCTTGAGGAGTCATCTTGTGACCTTTAAATTTCAGGTATCTCAGATTTGACTTCCTGAATTCCTAGAAACTCTTCTGTCTCTTCAGTTTGGAGGAATCTGCTGCACGACACACACTCCTCTGTTTATAAATTGCTTTGGCTACTTATACACTATAGCCCAGGAGCCGAGTTGTAGCTCTAAAAGCTGGCCCTTTACAGAAAAAACATTGCTGATGCCTCCTTTGGAGCCTAGGTCATCATTTTCAACTCCTTCTGGAAGCAGCTAGCATCCCACCCTTCCCCAGTTTCTTATGGCTAAGTCTTCTAACCCTCAAGGCAGTGCCGGGGCTGACCTAGCTCTGGCTTTATTCAGAGCCTGTTCCAAGAAAACCTTCCTGCAGACTTGCGTCCTACTGGAGCAGTGGTTCAGATGACCTGTTCACAGACTGTCAGGTCCGACAGGGAGCTGTAAAGGCAGGGCTGGGGAGGCAAAGTTATGATGTAACAAAAGTTATCTGTGAATTCTTTCGCCATTACATGCCCTGAATCTAGATAGATATATACATATTGCACACTGCTTTTTGATTATTCCTTGTGTAAAGCCCACGTATATGCAGTGTGTCATGTCCACTCTGGCATCTTATATGTCTTATCTATACTGTGGCTACTTCAATTCACACTCAAAGATGAGCATCCTATAAGATAGGATGCTTTGCATTCTTGGGATAGTAGACACAGTCATTTCATTAGATTGAAACAACTTTAAAAAAAAGTATTTGTTTGGGCTGGAGGGATGGCTTAGAGGTCAAGGCGCTTGCCTGCAAAGCCAATGGACCTAGGTTCAATTCCCCAGGACCCACACTAGCCAGATACACAAGGGGGTGCTCGCTTCTGGGGTTTGTTTCAGTGGCTAGAGGCCCTGGTGTGCCCATCCTCTCTCTCTTTCCCCCTCTTTCTCTGTCAAATAAATAAATCAATAAAAAAATTAAGAAATATTCGTTTGAGGCAAGCCCAACACACTGACCCCTTTTTAAATGTGAAAGAGCAAAAGAAAGCGAGAGAGAGAGGGAGGGAGCATGAGAGAGAGAATTGGCATGCCAAGGCGTCCAACTACTGTACTCAAGCTCCAGATGCGTGCACGACCTTGTGAACATGTGTGACCTTGCACGTGTGTCACCTTGTGCATCCGGCTTACGTGGGATCTGGAGCGTCAAATGTGTGTCCTTAGGCTTCACAGGCAAGGGTCTCAACCACTAAGTCTTCTCTCCAGCCCAAACAACGATTTTTTTTTTTTTTCCTTTTTAGAGGATAGGGTCTCACTCTAGCCCAGGCTGACCTGGAACTCTAAAACCCCAGGCTGGTCTTGAACTCATAGCAATCCTCCTCCTTCAGCCTCCCAAGTGCTGGGATTAAACGTGTGCACCACCACACTCAGCTTAGATTGAAAAAATTTGATTAGAGTTTGTACTCACAAGTATTTCTCCATAATGGATTGACAATCATGTAGGTATCATTTATTTCACTTTTATTATAATGTATCAAGCTTTGTTTATTTTTAAATTTTTTCTTGTATTTATTTATTTATTTATCTATCTATCTATCTATCTATCTATTTATTTATTTATATATTTTGGTACTGGAGATTAAGCCTAGAACCTTATGCTTACTAGGCAAATGCTTTACTACTGAGCTATAACTTAGATCCAGGTTGGCCTTGAACTTAAATTCCTCCTGCCTTAGATTTCCTAGTTGTCCTGGGTTTACCACCAAATTTGACTATAACAAGTTTTTTTTTTTTTTATTTATTTGAGAGTGACAGACACAGAGAGAAGGACAGATAGAGGGAGAGAGAGAGAATGGGCGCGCCAGGGCTTCCAGGCTCTGCAAACGAACTCCAGACGTGTGTGCCCCCTTGTGCATCTGGCTAACATGGGACCTGGGCAACTGAGCCTCGAACCAGGGTCCTTAGGCTTCACAGGCAAGCGTTTAACCGCTAAGCCATCTCTCCAGCCCCTATAACAAGTTTTATATGAAGGCAGAATTAGCAAAATAGTTTCAAGTTCTAAACTTAATGTATAATGTTAAAAATTTCTTTTTAAATTAGAATTAATATTTTGTGAGGCATACTGTAAAGAAGTAATTTTCTGTAAACACATCTTATTGTGAAAATTCATAATGTTAAACTATATATATACTTTATTTTATAATTCAGTAAGTAATGAAATATTAATTTTATTGCATATAAAAATATAACATTATATATGTGTGTATATATATATATATTATTTTTTTTTTTTCCTGAGGTAGGTTTTTACTTTAGCTCAGGCTAACCTGGAATTCATTATGTAGTCTCAGGGTGGCCTTGAACTTGTGGCGATCTTCCTACCTCTGCCTCCCAAATGCTGGGATTAAAGGCATGGGCCACTGTGCCTGGTATAACATAGTATTTTTAAATGACCTATTTTATTTAAGGAGCATTTAAAAATGTAGAGTGAAATTTAAAAGCGTAACATAGAATAGTTAATATTTTCTTTTAAAAATTGATGTGCAGAGTCAAACATGGTGGCCCATGCCTTTGATCTCAGCACTCGGGAGGCAGAGGCAGGAGTATTGCTGTGAATGTGAGGCCACCCTGAGACTACACAGTGAATTCCAGGTCAGTCTGAGCCAGAGTAAGACCCTATCTTGAACAAACCAAAAAGAAAAAGGAAAAAGAAAAGAAAAGAAAAACAAGTTGATGTACGTCAGCGAGGTTCCAGGTGAAACCACTGGAGAATTGGTGAGGTTAGCAAGAGTGCTGCTCTCACGGTGAACCTGACAACCTGTGCTAGGCATGTGATGACAGACACTAAAGCATGTCAAAGCAGAAATAGAGACATTGCTGAAATCTAGTGGGCTTATAACACAACTGTCAAGGCTCAGGGAATATTGCAGAAGAAGGGGCAGGAAGATTGTAAGAGCGATAAGATAGGAAAGAGTATCCAGAGGCATTGCCTCCCTCCACCTGACTGACCGCTGCTCTCATAACTTATAAGTCATAAGTCCATGGTGAATACTAGTAACCTCACTAAGGAGGGCTCTCAGCAGAATCAAGGTGGGGAGGAGGGGAATGGGACCAACACATGAATTTTCCATACAACAAAGTTTCTAATTAATAAAAATATTTTTTAAAATGATGTTAAAATTTCTTAATATTTGAACTGTAAAAGTTGTTAATATTTTTTTAAACAGTGATGGAGATCAAACCTTGCATTTGGAAATACTGACCCAGCAGTCTACTGTGGGAATTATACCTGTCCAACTTGTCAACTTGATAGAAGAGTAAAACCTCAGATTGCCATTATAACCATGTCTCCATAAATAACATATTTCACATATGTATGGCCCTTTTATGCATTTAATTAAAAGCCAAATTGGCCATAATAGTTGCTTTGTTTTATTTTTAACATTGATTTTTTAAGCACTAGAGACACTTTAATGCAGTGTATAGCATTTTGATCAGACATA
This sequence comes from Jaculus jaculus, assembly GCF_020740685.1. NCBI lineage: Eukaryota > Metazoa > Chordata > Mammalia > Rodentia > Dipodidae > Jaculus > Jaculus jaculus. The sequence continues at coordinate 110,837,472 of NC_059107.1, forward strand.
TGTAGCCTATAAATCTGATGATGAATTTGCTGAATTAATATAACACAACACAATGTCATAACTCAACATTGATTTCAGTGTCAATTTCTCATGTAAATTCATTTTTGTGGTTCTTCCACAGTGCTTTTTTAAACTTGGTATTGACAACTTTCATGAATATATACAATATACAACAATCATAATCCACTTCCATCACCTCCATTTTCTGCCTTCTAAGCTCCCTCCACTGAATTCCTTCTTCTTTTCTGTCATGTAAGTCTTGTGTAGGTATCATCAGCCACTGTGAGGTCATGAATATCAAAGCCACTTTGTGTCTGGAAGAGAGTATTGTAAGTGCCCCTTCCCTTCCTTTGACTCTTACATTCTCTTAACCACCTCTTTCAGAATCATTTTTTGAGTCTTGGAGGATATTATAGAAATGTTCCACTTAGTGTTGAACACTCTACTATCATTTCTTAGCACTGTGGTGAGGATTTTAAAATTTTTTGTACTTATTTGGCAGAGAGAAAGAAAGATAGAGAATGGGCATTCAAGGGCTTCCAGCCTCTGCAAATGTACTCCAGATGAATGTACCATCTATGTGGGTCCTGGGGAATTGAACCCAGGCCCTTTGGCTTTGCAGGCAAGTGCCTTAACCACTAAGCAATCTCTCTATCCCTTTGGTGAGTTTTGAGTCACCCCAGTGGTTACCACCATCTGAAAATATAAGCTCTGTAACCAAAAGCGAGACTGATTGTAATATATGGGCATGTTTAGAGGGCAGTTTGGTAGACATAAAATATCTATTTAGCCAGAAAACAGTAGTAGTTTCTCCACTAGGGTTTATGACCTCTCCAGCTACAGGCTTTTAGTTAGGTTTTCAGCAGCAGTCATGAATTTATGGGTCTCAAGTCCAGTTTGAGAGCCATTAGTTTCCGCCATAACAGACATGCCACCATTGCACCACTTGGTACATTGGCCTATCTGGCTAGCTATAAGGCTTGTAGGGAACACTGGTGGACCATTGATATTTTTTCTCCCCCAGAAGACTGCATAGCTCTTTCCTGCATTCTGACAGCTAGTTAATACAGAAGAGACACCCAGTTTAGCTGCAGCTTGATTTATCAGTAACCTGCAGCCCAAGCATATGGAGTCTTTAGCAATAGGGTCTTACCATATAGTTCAGGTGGGTAACCAAGAGCCTTGGTAACAGCCTGTAATATTTTGAGGGCATCAAAGGATATCCTTGGCCAACAAATCACTGGAAGGTATCCCTATCCCTGACACTACAGTTTTTCTATAACGATATTCTGGGCACAGTGTTATCTACCTCCACAGGCTATGTCTTTCCAAACTCTCTCTGTTTTAACTTACAGATTGTTAGCTAGCAAAGAAGTAGGTTTCCATGTGGCTTATTAATCACATCTTACATTTTGGTTACTCTCCTTCCACCCCCTCCTCTCTTCTGGTGGTTCTTACATCGTTGTGCACATGCAAGGCCAGTGCTCTCTCCCTCAGCTCCATGCCCAGTACTCCCCTCTCACTGCATTCTTTTTCCTTAGCCCATTCTTGATATAAAGTAAACAGAGCTAAGAACATCACAATGTAAAACTGAAAACGTTCAGATGATGAACAATGGCAGCAGTAATACCACATTGTGAATGCACTCAAGAGTATTAAGTTTTATGTACAAAAGGTCAAACCTTTATGTTATGCACATTTTGACACCACCTACAGTGGTGGCCAGGGGTGTTGAGCTTTGCACTGACAACAGCCCACTGGCAGAGTATTGAGCCGATTCATTTAATCTGGAAAATAAGCAATGCCTTACTTCATTCGTGCCCTTTTCTTTCTTTCTTTCTTTCCTTCTTTCTTTCTTTCTTTCTTTCTTTCTTTCTTTCTTTCTTTCTTCTTTCCTTCTTTCTTTTTTTTTTTTTTTTTTTCTTGAGGTAGCATCTTACTCTAGTCCAGGCTGACCTGGAATTCACTAAGTAGATTTAGGGAGGCCTTGAACTCATGGCAATCCTCCTACCTCTGCCTCCTGAGTGCTGGGATTAAAGGCATGCGCCACCACACCCGGTCCATACTATTTTATTTACTGATTTATTTTTTAAAGCACAGAAATGATATAGAGGCTGTGATATTTAATTGCCAATTTGATTGGGTGGAGATTAGTGAAGGCTCACTTCTGTAGAGAGTATGTGAAGGCATTTCCAGGGACAATTAGGTCACGGTGCCTATGACCTAATCAGTAGTTTAATGTACTGACAGATTCAAAGTTTGAATAGAGTATTGGGAAGTAGGAAAACTGTGGAAGGAGGGACCTGGCCGGAGGAAGTGGGTTATTGGGAGCACGACTTGAGGGGTTAATCTTGGTCCTGCCTCCTTTCCATTACTCTCTGTGCTGTGCGGGCGGCACTTGAAGAGCCATTCTCCCAGGCACGTGGTTTCAGCATATTAAATTTGGACTATTCAAATCTGAAAGCTGTAGCACTGCTGCATCCGTGTTATGCTGCTTGAACTCGGGCTGAAGGCAGTGGAGCCAGCCGGTCTTGGAGTGAAACCTCTGAAAACCCGCATCAACATCAATCTCTCCTCCGCTTAAAGTGTTTGTCTCAGGTACTTGTTACTGTGACAAGGATCTGACGAAGAGGTCAGGACTGCCTTCAGCTCTGTGAACTCCAGAAAACTCTCATGAGGCCCAGTGTTGGTAGCCGATGACTGGGCAGTCCAGGTGGGGGAAGGGAGTGGGAGAACAAGGCTTCCTGCTCAGGTGTAGGCGTCCTCCAAGGGGCATGGGTTTGGTCCCAGAGAGTTAGCAGACTTGCACCCATACAGCAAATATTCCTTTCTTTGAATTAATATTTTTGGGTTTGGAGGGATGGCTCAGTGGTTTAAAGTGCTTGCTTGCATAGTCTGCTGGCCTGGGTTCTATTCCCCAGTACTCACATAAAGTTAGATGCACAAAGTGGCTCATACATCTGGAACTCATGTGCAATGGCAAGAGGCCCTGGTGTGCCCATTCTCTTTCTGTTTCTCACTCTCTCTATCTCTTACTCTCATGCACAAATAAAAATATTTTTAAAATTTACAGTTTTGTAAGAATACAAAATAATGGGGCTCTTTATGACATTTATACATATGTAATTGTACACTGTTCATATTTGCTCAGCAGCAAATACACCTGGGGTGAAAAAACTTTTTCCCTGAAGAAAAATGCAAAAAAAGAAAAGACTCAAAAAGGTGCAATTTGAACCCCTCTAATTCAAACATCTGAAACTCGGGATCTAACATGTTTCAAGCTTCATGTTGAACCACATTTCAGACTTGGAATGCTCAACTGGTAAAGTCTCTGCACTATTCAAATATGAGAAATGAAAAAGCCTTTTTTTGGAAATTAATATAACACAATGCAATGCTTTAACTCAACATTGGTTTCAAAATTCCAAATATTCCAAAATACAAAAAGCTCTGGCATCTGAAACGTTTCTAGTCCCAGGCATTTCAGTTAAAGGGTGCTCAGCCCACATTAAAATAGAAGGAAATGGATTACAGAATAGAAAGAAACATTTCTATGAAATTTCAAGGTAATATGTGACAGTCCAGATTTCCTAGAGGTACTCACTCAGTTCAGAATATTTTTAAAAAGTGGAAAACAGATATTGTGAGAAAGAGATATCAGAGTAAGAATAATTTAGGATCATAAATTCTACCCACTTTCTTAGTCAAATGCTTTGATTCAGTTCAACCTCAGATTTCTTTCTTCTTTAAAAAAATATTTTATTTATTTATTTGAGGGAGGGAGGAGAGAGAGAAAGAGAGAGAGAGGGAGAGGGAGAGGGAGAGAACGGGCATACCAGGGCTTCCAGCCACTGTAAATGAAGTCTAGAACCATGTGCCACGTTGTGCATCTGGCTTATGTGGGTAATAGGGAATCGAGTGTGGGACCTTAGATTTACAGGCAAGTGCCTTAACCATTAAGCCATCTCTCCATCCAACAAACATCAGATTTTTTTATTGGTAAACGAGAATCATCACATAATTGTCCAGGTATCATTTACCATTCCTCCTAGGTTTTAGCAGTGGGTTTTTTTTTTAACAAAATATTTTTATTTATTTGAGAGAAAGAGACAGAGAGAGGAAGACAGAAAAAGAATGGGCTTGCCAGGACCTCTGGCAATTGCAAATGAGCTCCAGCTGCATGCACCCCCTTGTGCATCTGGCTTACTTGGGTCCTGGGGAAACCAGGGTACTTAGGCTTCACAAACACCTTAATGGCTGAGCCATTTCCCCATCCCTAGGGCTGGGCTTTTTCTAAAACAATATTTTTTATTTTTATTTATTTGAGAGAGAGGGGGTGGGGTGCTCAGCTGCTGTAATTGAACTCCAGATACTTGGGCCACCTAGTGGGCATGTTTAACCTTGTGCTTGCCTCACCTTTGTGTGTCTGGTTTATGTGGGATCTGGAGAGTTGAACATGAATCCTTAGCCTTCACAGGCAAGTGCCTTAACTGTTAAGCAACCTCTCCAGCCCTATTTCTATTCCTAGATATTTCTTACTTAATATTAGGGAGAAACTTTAAGTTTTTTTCTTGCACACCTTTTCATGGTATATCTTAAATTTGATAAAAATAGTGAATTAAGATATTAATGTAGGTCTGGGTGATAGCTCAATCAGTAAAGTGTTTGTCTTGAAAGCAAGAGGACCTGTAGTTCATATCCCCAGCACGTAAAGGCCAGGTGTAATGTTGTACACCTGTAATCCCGGTGCTGGAGAAGTGGAAGCAAGAAGATCCCTGGGCACTCTAGCCAGCCATATAAGATTAATTGTTGGGTCCCAGGCCAGTGAGACACTTTATATCAAAACAAGATGGACAGGGGCTTGAGTGATGGCTTAGCAGTTAAGGCACTTGCCTGAGAAGGCTGAGGACTCGGGTTTGATTCACTAGGTCCTAGGTAAGGCAGTTGCACATGATAGTGCATGCTCTGGAGTTCATTTGCAGTGGGGTGTCCATTCTGGTGTGCCCATCCTCACTCTCTCTCTCTGTCCTTGTCTCTGTCTCTAATAAATAAATAAATAAATAATGAATCAGAAAAACAAGGTGGTCAGTACTCCTAAGGAATTGAACTTGAGATTGTCCTCTTACCTCCACATGCATGCATACATACACATGAATATGCATGCCCACACGTGTACACATGATACCTTTCTTATTGCTGTCACAAAATGCACCCCCAAGAAGCACTTTTAGAAAGGAAGGTTTATTCTGGCTCACGATTCGAAGGCATCGTCTACCATTGTGGAGAAGACACGGTGGCAGGAGCCTGAGGTCATATCGCATCTGCAGTCAGGAAGCAGAGAGGGAAGAATGCTGATGCCTGAATCACCTTCTCCACGTTCTCCAGGGTCCGGCTCACGTTTGGTGCTGCCACGGTTAGGGCTGATCTACCGCAATCAACCTAACCTAGAAGCCCATACACAAACTCACAAGTTTGTTTGCACCGTGATTGCAAATTCCATCACACTGACCAGATTAATTATCATAAATATCTTTTGATAACATCACATGCATGGCATTATGAATGGTTCTGGAACTGTAGCAGATGTGCGGATCACGTGCAGGCAATGGTTTACACATAAATATCTAACAGCAGATGCCTAAGAAGGAACAAAAAACTGGATTGTGACATTGGTCAATTGTGCTGGTGTAGATACATCCATCTCAGCAAACTTTATTTAATAACTATGACATCATCTGGAACACAAATTCCCCACGTTCCTGGAATTTTAGCAATATATTCTTGAGAAATACGACCTACCAGCTGGGAAGGTGCGCTAAAGCTAGTGTTTCTGGATTCTGATCCCAAGGTTCTGATTCAGCAAGTCTGGAGACAGCATAGAGAACTGGCCTTTTTCAGGAACTCCCAGCATCTGCCAAGTGAATGGCATTATAATGCAGGATTTTGAGGTTCAGAAGGGGTCTCCCCAAACTTACAAGCCCCAATTTTGGGTCCTTCTCCTTCTTTTAACAGAGAATTGATAAAAATAGACTTGAGAAGGATAAATTATGAATTATGTCCTTTATTTAGGGATCAATCATATTTTGTGAGGTTTATTTGGGGGAAATTGATATCTAGAAAAATGCTGGGGATGTTACACACACACACACACACACACACACACACACACACACACAAAGAGAGAGAGGGAGAAAATCAGACACACAAGCCCCTTCAAATAACAGACCAGAGAGGATTGAGAAATAGTGAGGGGCACAGAGTTCAGAGATAAATCATACATGCAATCAAACTGAAATGGTACCCAGAGATAAAAGGTAAGAAGAAAAATAATGAGACCAAGAAAGTACCCTTCTCCCTTCCCAGCCAGGGGGGACAGGAGGGACAGACTCAGGAGGGGATTTGAGCCAGGTTACAGGGCAAAAGGAAGAGAGGGCTGACTCATCTGTTATATGGCTCAGACATCCAATCACAGTGAGTTACATCATCAGGCTCAGGTGTGTAAGCACTTGATTGATTTGCACTCAAGGCATGGCCCAAGATTTGATTGGTTCGTGGACTCAGAGGACTGACCAAGGGAGCCTGAGCTGAAAAAGAAGCAGAAAGAGTGTGCTGGGCTTGTCACCAGCAGCATCTTGGAGTGAGATTCACACTTAAGTTTCATTTTTGCTAAGATGATAGATGGGCATCTCCTTGTTCCCTCTTTGGTCCTCTGTCCCTGACTGTCTGAAATAAGCCAGTTCTTTCTTGTTTTCTTCAAGTAGAGAGGTGCAGAGGTAGTTCTAAGAGCAGCATTGCCCCAGTATGTTTGGTGGGATTCCAGTTCAGTAAGCATTAATAAGCGTTTCACACTTTAATGCTGAATGTTGAGAAATACTAGGGCTCACATGGTTGAGTAGATTTTCCTTATTAATACTTCTCAGACTTTAGTGTATCCTGAAATGTGATATAATAATGAAGGGAGACAATTGTCCCATGGTATCTGCAAAAGATTAGTTCCATAGCCAATCCTCATGCCTATTTCTGCCCGGATACCAAGATGTTCAAGTCCCTTATATAACATGGTATAGTGTTTGCACATGACTTAAGTACATCCACTTGTATATAACTTGAATATATTATCTCTATATTATATAATACCTAATATAATGTAAATATTCTGTAAATAGTTGCTATATTGTTTAGGAAATAATGACAAGAAAAAATTCAGCACATGCTTATCATATATGAAATTTCTTTTTCTGGAATATTTTCTATTTTGTTTAAGTCCTAGGTTATATGGAAACTTGACTGCATGGAATTTTAGAAATGTATTCATTCCTAGAACTGTTTCCTTAAAGATAGGCTGTTTTTATGAATAACAACATTAGCATGTATACTTTCTTGTATGGAATTAAACTTTAATCTCTGGGTGGGTCATGAGATTTTTCTAAAGAAATTCACTTCCACAGAACTAGATATGAGGTAAACATTACTGTAGACTTTTCAGAAGAAAGTTTAAAGTCAGTGGGCAAGAAATGAAAAATCCTTTATCTAAGCATAACCCTTGTGTCCTCTTTAAAATATAAGACTGAGGCTAGGGAACAGCTGTTAAGCTTCTTTGCATTCTTGAAACTTGTGGCCTAGTAGAATCTGAACTTTTCAGTTCTGTAATTTGAGAGCAAGAAAAGACCTTAGAGATTATATGTGGAGAAATTCACAGTTGGAAGAGATCTATAAGGTCATTTGGTCAAATCCTCCTTTTCAACAGAGAAGAAACCAAGCCCAGAGAGCTTAGGTTCCTGCCCCAGAGCAGGGCTTTGACTTCCTAGCACCACATTAAAATTTCTTCTCTTTCTTGGAAAAAGTTCAAGACTCCAGCTGCCTCTGATGCCTGTTTGAGCAAACAGGAGGCCAGGAGTTCACATGTCCTAGTCAGACCTGTTTCAGAATATTCCTTTTGAATTAAACTGGATATCTGCATCCTTTGAAATTCTGATTAGCTGAGGGTGTTTGATTCTGATAACCCCCCAGGGAGGAGATGATGCTCTGAGGTCCAGCAGCTGCCAGAAGTCAGCTGTCACCTTAATGCAGCCCCTTTCCTCTATTCTATCAGCGAAACAGTTAGTAATAAAGTCATAGACTACAGGGCTAGGTGAGAAAATACAGTAGCACAGAATGTTGGCTTGTACAGAGCTCTGCTTCTCTAAGGGCAATGATATTTTATGATGTTGCTTCATTACAGTCAAATATAAGCATCAAATCAGACAAAATGCCCACAGTGTGTGACAATGGAAGGTTATAAATATGGATGACCAGAGAATCTTTTGTACCTCTAAAGCAACATTGTTTATTTTTCATGTTACACCCACTATGCAATTGAAACACAATCTGAAAGGTTCAGATCTGGTCTAGGAGATCCTAGTAAAGTTCAGAAGTAGAATCATTGTTCTTTCATTTCCTTCTCCATGCCCACCCTCCATCCTCATGTTGAAGTAACATGTGACTCAGTGAGCACCATGAATGAGGTAGAGATAACATAGTATTAAAATCAATAAGGAGCACCACCAATACCCTTTCTGCTTGTTAGCTGGACACATTTATTGAGCAACAATGATATCTCAGGTAATGTGCTACCTTAAGATTTATTTATTTGTTTATTTTAAATTTATTATTATTATTTATTTATTTGACAGCGACAGACAGAGAAAGAGGCAGATAGATAGAGAGAATGGGCATGCCAGGGCCTCCAGCCACTGTGAACGAACTCCAGACACGTGCGCCCCCTTGTGCATCTGGCTAATGTGGGTCCTGGGGAATCGAGCCTCAAACCGGGGTCCTCAGGCATCACAGGCAAGTGTTTAACTGCTAAGTCATCTCTCCAGACCTACCTTAAGATTTAATATGGAGCTGCAACAAGCCTGGCTGCTGCTCAGATGAAATGAAAAGTCTTTAAGACAGAAGATAAGGGACAAAATCATAAAAATACACATAAAATAGCCAATTGTGACAAATGAGTAGGAAAGATGACCCACAATGTGTGTGTGTGTGTGTGTGTGTATGTTACACCTATAATGCAACTGCAACTTAGACCAGGGTTTCTCAAACTAGATGTGTGGAAGGACCACTCTGTCCCACTGTTGGCATGTAAATTGTATTTTACCTCTGAGTCACCTTGTAAGTTTCCAAACACCTGAACTGCTCTTTTCCCTGTCCAGCCAGATAAGCATACTGGAGATGGGCTTGGGTGCTGTGTGTGGTAACATTTAAATACTTTTACCTTTTCCAAAGCCTTATTTCCCACTCATAGCACTGGTCACATGAGAACAGCTCCTGGATTGGCATCAAACTTCAAGAAGTTGCAACTTAGATTGGTAAATCAAGAAAGCTTTCCTGAAGGACTTCCTTCCTTCCTTCCTTCCTTCCTTCCTTCCTTCCTTCCTTCCTTCCTTCCTTCCTTTCTTTCTTTCTTTCTTTCTTTCTTTCTTTCTTTCTTTTATAGCAATTTGAAGGACAAATAGGCAAAACCAAGATGCGAAGAATTCCAGACAGAGGGAATACAAAAGACCACTATGGCTAGAGGATGCAAATGAATCAGGATGAGTTAGATAGGAAATACCACGCCAGCCCTGTGTTAGAATTCTGCTTTATTCATAGCAAAAGGGGTCTTGGAAGATTCAAGGTGATGAGAACGACACATTGGGGATATTTTGTCTGTTCAGGCTGCTGTTACAATACTAGCGACTGGATGACTTATGGACAAAGGAATTTGTTTCTCCCAGTATTGGAGGCTGGGGAGTCTGGGTTCAAGATTCCAGCCAATTAGCTGTCGGATGAGGGTCTACTTCATGGCTGATTGATGTGCTCTTCTCACTGAGTCCCTACTGACACAGGGCAAGGGTTCTGTTTGGAGCCTTTTTGGTAAAGGCAATTACAATCCCAAGGGCTCTGCACTTAAGACTTAATCACTCCTCCCAAAGCCTCACCTTCCAATACCATCCTGCAGATTAGGGTTTCACCATGTACTTTTTGCAGAGACAGAAGCATTTAGACCATAGCACAAGTACAGAAGTGAGATTAGGGAAACCAACTAACAGATGACTGCAAAAATCTAGATAACTCAAACCACAGTGAACATGTGAGACGTGTGAGAGATTAAAGATTTCTGGTGGAATGGACATGAGGTTGAAGAAATGGGAAAGGAAAACACTGTCTAGCAGCCCAATGCAAAGAATTCCTCTTCTTTTCTGCTCAGGAGTCAAGGACACATTCCTCCAGGGACGTTTCCCAGCAGGGAACAAAATCCCTTTCCCAAGTCCTTCACAACTGCCATTTAACTCCTTTTAACTTTCCATTCTGAGAGAAAATGAACGTAAATTCTTTTCTACAGTGTTTCCTCATCCCCCCTTTAAGGCCTTAGTTCTAGAAAGCATTGCTAGTTAATATTAGGTAAAAGGGGAGGCTCATTGAAGGATATATTTGGAAACACTGGAATAGACAGGAGCCAGATACATTTCTTCCTCAGTTTAGGACTTCTTCAAACATTTACTATATGAATGTGTTTCTTCAGTTTCCAAGAGAGGAGACAGAAAATGCAGTGGTACAAAACTGACTCAGTTATTGGATCCTTCTTGCTCTGAGCATTAACAAGGCTTATATCCCACATATTTTGGGGAGGGTGGTTAAAGAATGCTACCTGGTGGTTAGAATAGTCTTATCCTTAGCATCATAAGATTTGGGCTCACACATGAAGTGGTGTTTTGTGTTTGTCATAGGGCAGCCTGGTACTGCTCCATAGGGGGCGTTATTGAAATGCAAAATCAAGACTAGCATCCTTGTACCTGACCGGACTTGCCATTCTAGCTGTGTGGAAAGAATTGCTGCAATTTATCTAAGTGTCAGCCTGGGATAGTGTCCAGAGTGCCTATTACAGGACCAGTGTGACCTATGCAGGAGTTAAGTGGAAAAGGAAAAATAGTGAGTGCTGCCCTGATGGCCTCTGGTGGCATCTGTGTAGGGGCAGTACATTGTTCATTTTAGCTGACCAGAGAGCAGCTGTAGTTAGACATGATAGCTCTGTCTGTTGAGCCGAATCCTTTCCATTGTCCTTTTATTCCTGGCCTTTGAGGGCAACCAAGGAGAGCAGCAAAGAAAAGCATTTGTCTCTATTTGGTGAATGGGTGCCATTCATCAGCAGGAGTTTGGGATCACTGGTGTGACCTGGGCTGATGTGAAACATGCAGACTTGGACTTAGCAGGTGTGAGTGGGATCACCCTTTTCTACAAGCACCCTCTCCTGGGAGGCTGCAGCTACAGCTAACAACATGCGTATCATTATATACCATGACATACTTAGTCACTGCTTCTCAGGTTTTAGTATTATTGACAATCAACCCCCTTACTTATTTTTTAAAGTGTGTATTTCTAGGCATAACTTCTTGAGGTTCTTATGCTGCAGGTTTGGTGTGAAGTGTAGCAATTTCTTTTATTTTTATCTTTACCCCATGGTGTCATTTCTGTGTATCCCTTCAAATGAATGCATTAGAAAAGTACCCCCCGCTGACACTGTGTTGGGAGTAGGAGCTAGTGGGGAGTGCCCAGGAGGGGAAGACTGCACCCTCGTGATGGGTCGCTGGCGATGGTGGAAGAGTTTCTGCTGCACATTTGGTCCCCCTTGTCTGTGCTCTTCTGCATTAGAAGTGCGCAGGAAGAAGGCGCTCTCTAGATGCTGGCTCCTTGTTCTTGGATTGTTCAGCTTCCAGAACTTTGAACCAAATATACTTCTAGTGTTTCTACATTACCCAGACTATGGGATTGCTTTACAGGATCAAAGAATGGACTAAGGTATCTCCTTACCACCTCCAAGTATATCAGTGTACTTAATGCCTTATAGCGTCTGGGGCCACATGCCCTAATCAAATACATTCATATCACTGCAGCAAAGTATGAATGAGCATGCACCAGTGAATTACAGAGACTGAATCATTTCTCCGGTTCCACTTGGTTTTACAGCCACATGACTCAGGTCAGATTGCAGGTGACTCATAAAGATGTAGTAAAAACTCCTTGGCTTTTCTAGAACTCTCTGTATTTTTGGAATTCCAGGTAAGTTATAATGAAACTGTTCAAATATTGGGTAAGGTAGATTTTTCAAAACAGACTTGCACTTATGGAAATTGAGAAAGCCACAAGAAAGTTAGAAGTCAGAATCATATTATGCAAGGGTTGTATAATGAGATATCCCACACTGGCTCTTCTGCCTATTCCCACAGATGGCATCTGGTGTAATGCTTTGTGATAAATCATGCTAGGCACATTCTATGAATTGTATCTTTCATTACCCATACAATTTCACTTGGATGCTATTATTATCCCTTTTTACAGATGAGGAAACCGGTTCAGTGAGGGCAATTAACTCGCTAAGCTAAGCTCACTAATGAAATAAATAAAGCAGGGTAGAACACAGGCTTGTCTGATTCCATGGCATCTTAGGTCTGTAGTCATAACATGGTATCCATATAAGATAGTTGGACATATCTTTTTGTTGATTTAAATTTTATGTATGGTTAATCTGGTAAGGCACCTAATATCAGATGCTCTAAACTATAGTTAGGTCATCTCTTTGTTTCTTTGTCAATTTTCAGTATTCTGGTCAGATCATGGATCTAAAGTCCATGACTTTCATTACATTTTATGACCATGTTAAAATACTGTGTGAGCTTGTTAATGGGTGAACCGTGTCCTTTATACTGTAGTGCGTCAAGAATTATATATTAAGAGCTCCTATGAGAACAAGTAAATATATCTCAAGTATGAAATAACCACTGAGTTTAGGAAAGCCTTTACTGAACTCCTATTTGGTGTCCTATTCTTCGTTTGAGCTTGGGTTACAAAAATGAATGAAGTTCTTGCTTTGCAGGCCTTCCTCAGTGAGTGAGGCAGATAAGCAAATGGCTTTCTGACAATAGGGAAATAGCCAACCAGGGATGTGAAGCAAGGAGCTTGGGGGATAAAGCCACAGAGAAGAGGCTATCAACACAGGATCATGACATACATATGATGATACAAGATATCACCTCATGATACACATATCTGACCTCTCCTCAGTGGGTTGCTTGGAGTCTTAATTACTCTATTAAAACATAGAAACTACTTCCTTTCTAAAAAATGTATGTGCATGGGTCAAAATACAGGCTTGACTGCAGAAGAGGAAAACCCATTACATATTCTTTTTTTTTTTAAAAAAAATATTTATTTGAGAAAGAGGGAGAGAGAGAATGGGTGCACTAGGGCATCCAGCCACTGCAAACAAATTCCAGATGCATGCACCACCTTGTACATCTGGCTTACATAGGTCCTGGGTCCTTTGGCTTTGCAGGCAAGCACCTTAACTGCTAAGCCATCTCTCCATCTCCCATTACCTATTCTTTACTTAGGGTCATGTTTACCTTCCCAAAGCATTCATGTTAACCATCTTCCTAGTCTGATGTTGCATCTGTGATGTTTCCTCTTCCTTCTCTCATTTGCTCCTCCCCAGCCGCTCTGGAATACTTTCTTTCTGCAGCCCCACTTTCACCTGAGGGCATTGTGCATGTTTCTTCTGCCTGGATAAGTCTGCCCCGAGGTAAGCATATGGGTGCCCCCTGACTCCTGTGAGCAGCACGCCCACTGTCACACCCTAGCCTTAGCTTGCTGTGATTGTTCCTATCAGCTCGACAATCCCAGTGGCTTTTCCTAGCATTGTTCTCACCATTGTCCTCACATTATATACGTTAGCTATGGGTTTATTTACTGACTGTGAGTTCTCTGAAGGCTTTTGGTTTCTGTGCTTCATGCTGTATCCCAAGTTCAGGCATTGCATGGAGCATAGATAGAGCAAGTGCTCAGTCAGTGTTTGCTGAATGAATGCTTCCATTTCCGTGCTCAGCTGGCCTGGCTATTCATCTGTTGGTGCTCACTGACTGTCTGCTAGAGTAAGAAAGTGCCACAGTGTGTGCTGTGTGTGCCCCAGCATTTCTTCCTGGGAAAGTTTCTCAGTGAGCACGCTATCTTGGAGAGCTGGCTCCCAGCAGTGCAGAAGTGTACTTATGCTGAAAAAAAAATTCACTTTCAGTAAAATAAAATGCAGGCTTCTAAATTTGGAAACCAAAATATGGAAGCATATATTGGTAGGAGGTCTTTCAGGGGATAGCACAGGCTGTAGAAAAGTGTCGTGGGGGAAAAATTGTTTTGGTGAATATTCCTCAACTCATGTGACTCAGCCTTGCATTGCGAGGACCTTAGTGTTGTCACTGCCCTTCAGTTCATGAGCGTGGGAGAGGCTGACTCATACTGCCACATCCGGAAGCAACTGGAGGACATTCCAGAAGGTGAGATGTAAATTCCAGAGTGAGAAACTCATCTGGGACAGTGCCAGGACTCTCTTTCCATTGGCTGGCACAGAAATTTCCTCCCTGGTTGACAGATGGGTGTGGAGATGCTAATGACATTCAGAGACTTGTCCATGAGGAATCTGGTCATGTGACTTTTTAAGCACTTCTAATTCTCTTGGTGAGATGGTCTCACCTCTTACTGAAAGGAGAACACCTCTTTTTCTGCTAGATCAGCTGTACCATGATACACCTCCCTTACTCCTGTCTACATTCTTCCTGGGTGCCAGCATCTTGATGTGTCTCATCCTCCTTCCTACCAGCGCTGAGACAGGTTTTGCTTTGGCATCATGATGTTTATCTTATTGCTGCTGATTTTAACTCTGAAAGAGCAACTTGCTCTCACTTCATCAGGAGATTTTTCTCTCATGGCTTCCAAGGGCCATTTATGGTTCCTAATTATTTGAAATATATTGTCATCTTTGCCCTCCAGTCATCTGTCATCTTAATACCAAACAGAAGATATCTTCCTTTAGGATTGTGTGTGACTACAGAATACAGCTTTTAGAATATATGTCCACTCCAACAAACTGTAGACTTATTTAAAACCATGTCCTTTCTGTGTCATGATTCTTGAGCACTGAGTGAATACCTAAAAGTTTTAATGAAGAGACATCTAGTGGAGATGGTGCAGAAAATTGTCACTTTGAACTCTGCATTCTCAGGGCTGGAAGATTCAGTGCAAAGAGGGACCTCTAGTGTTCGGCACAATTCAAACTTAATAATGCTGGGATTCTCAGAGGCCTTCTCTTAAATTTTTAGTTGTCAAATAGGAGTGTACTTTCATAAACTGCTTACCATTCATACATGCAAGAAAGAGGCTTGGCCTCCTTAGGATCTCTAAGTGTTTGACAGTTGTCATGATGGTTTCAATAAAGCGCTGAGATAGGCTACTTCCATAAGCTTATAATACCATCATTGTTTACTGAGCCGCTCTGGTACATACTCAGTGCCACACATTGCTTCCTTTCTTTTTTACTTTTATTTTTTGATTTTTTTGAGGTAGGGTCTCACTTTAGCCCAGGCTGACCTGGAATTCACTATATACTCTCAGACTTGCCTCATACTCACAGTGATCCTCCTACCTCTGCCTCCAAATGCTGGGATTAAAGGCATGCACCACATTGCTTATTTTAATCATTATTAAAGGTAATTATTTTTCTTCATGTATTTCAGATGAAATATCTCAGACTTAAGAGAGATGGACTAACCAAATGAAGACAACTATAAAGTGACAAGGGCTCACCCACCTTGATTTCACATCTCTCTGATTCCAAAACTTATGTTGTCAGCCATGATACTTTGCAGAATGAATCTGAAGTCAGAGAATAGCTTGCCTTTCTTTTTATTTTTCCTTCTATCTTTCTTCCCTTTCATCCTTCTTATCCCTTCTTCCTCCTCTCCTTCCTCTTTTCTCTCTCCTCCCCTTTTTTCATTCCTTACAGCTGCTGAAGTTTAGGAAAACTTACCCCCAAACATGAAGCTTTGGCATTTGGGAAAATTGCAAAAGCAGAAAGGATCTTGCCATCTTTTCCACTTTTCCTCTGATGTAGGTCCTACGAATCTTACAGGAGACATGTTCTACAGAGGAAAGGAAGGCCCTTATCTCTGAAGACACAAGGACAGAGAATCAGGCATTGCTGCCTCTTGGCCTCAGTTTCTCACTATTTGACAGTAACTTTTAAAGCTTTCTTGAGTCTTCATTTCCTAGGGAAGGCTCCCATTCCCTGTAAAATACACATTGCATAAGTCTGCATATTCTGGTTTTACTCACCTGTCTTTTGTTACTGGACCTCAGCCATGAACCTAGTAATGAGTGAGGCAGGAGTCTTTCCTTCCTATAGACAGCCTTTCCTTTATTCTCCTCAGCTAGCACATGTATCCATTTTCCATCAGTATCTTGGTGACATCTGCCATGGGAGTGGATTTATTTTTGTCAGGGTTATACTTTTTAAATGTTTTTATTTATTTATGAGGGAGAGGGGGGGTAGATAGAGAGAATGGGCATGCCAGGGCCTCTAGCCACTGAAAACAAATGCCAGATACATGTGCCACCTTGTGTATCTGGCTTATGTGGGTCCTGGGGAACTGAACTGGGGTCCTTAGTCTTCGCAGGCAAACACCTTAACCACTAAGCCATTTCCCCAGCCCAGGGTTATACTTTTAATGGCGTTTTAACAACCAGTGGGACTTGCATGCTTTGTCCTAACAGGACTAACTGATCTCCTGTGTAAGATCCAAGCAGATATTTCGCAGTCACTGCTGGGTAATGGCTTTTCTTGGGTGGTATCCAATCCAGAGAACTGATGCCATTTTATTCTCCTGATGAAAATTGCGATTTGGTTTTTCCTGCTCTTAAATTATCCTGTCTCAGAATCTCCACCTTAGCTGCAGAGGGGAACCTGGCTTCAAAACATGTACTTTAACTGAAGGAGTCACAAGGAGATTAAACGAGTCCCTCATTCTAAGTGGAACATTCAGAAGCCTTTTATTTTATTATAGTGCCTGGGACCTCATGGCTTTCCAACCATAAATAAGTTTTGGTCTTTTGAGGTTTTGTGCTTCATTTCCTTTGTTTCGTCTTTTGAACCTGACCCAGGAGGACAATTCTTCAGGCCTTTCAGTGAAAGTGCTTGGCTGGGACATGTGTGGGCAGGCTGTGGCTTGTGTGGTTAAAGGGATATTCTACACAGATCTTTTTCTCTTCTGTCTGCCTTACACTTTCTGAAATCCCTCCCTGTTTGGTAGCATTGTCAAGAACATGGTTATTTCCCCAAAGTGGACCTTCACACCCAATCCTTCCCACAATGATGTGAGCTGTGATGGGTGTCTAGATCAAGCACAGCCTCTTAGGGTCAGTTCCTAGGTAATCACAATGGGCGTAGAAAGACAGCCTTTCCTGAACATTTGAAGTGCAAAAATCTTCAGCTTATCAATGTTGGCCAATGGTGAAAACTTGGTCACAGAAGAGGGAGACCAAACTTGAAGATGAACAAAGGTAGACCAGTTGCATCTTCATGACATAATCTGATATTTCTGGATCCAGACATGCCTGAACTGTAAGAAACCCACTTTTTGGCTTCTTAGTTGAAAACCATGAAGTTCCTGGTTGGGTCAAATTAATTTAAGTTGAATTTTTGTCACTTGAGACTAAAAGTATCCTCAGTAATACAATCATACAGGCAGAAATTTCTGGTCAAACCAGAAATTGTGGGCTAACACAAGAAAAATTAACAGGGTAAAAGGCATATAAACTTATTTTTTTAAATTTTTGTTTATTTATTTGAGAGAGAGAGGAAAAGAGAGAGAGAGAGAGAGAGAGAGAGAGAGAATGGATGCACTAGGGCCTCCAGCCACTGCAAATGAACTCCAGATGCATGTGCCACTTTGTGCATCTGGCTTACATGAGTCCTGGGGAATTGAGCCTCAAACTGGGGTCCTTACACTTCACAGGCAAGTGCTTAACCACTAAGCCATCTCTCCAGCCCCTAAACTTAATTTTTCACAATGCCATGAAGCTTTTCCTATACAAGAACTAAAGACCTGAAGAAGCAGATAGGCTTGGAAACATATATTACATTTTAACCAAATAACGATAAACCATGGGAACATCACCTGCCAATGGCAAGGGTCAGGAACTTCTAAGGAGAGAAAAATGGGAAAATCAAAAGGTAGGGGGAAACCAATGGAAGATGAGGGCTATCTTAGTGTTGCAGTCAGGTTCTCACTATTTGCCGAAATCACCTGGCCAAGAGCAGGTTTTGGGACAAAAAAAGGGTTTATTTTGGCTTATAGACTAGAGGGGAAGCTCCATGATGGCAAGGGAAAAGGTTGGCATGAGCAGAGGGTGGACATCATCCCCTGGCCAACATAAGGTGGACAATAGCAACAGGAGAGTGTGCCAAACACTAGCATGGGGAAACTGGCTATAGCACCTATAAGCCCACCCCCAACACCACTGCCTCCAAGAGGCTTTAATTTCTAATTGCCATAAACTGGGGAGACTAGCATTCAGAATACCTAAGTTTATGGGGAAACCTGATTCAATGACCACATTTTACCCCTGGCTCCCATAAACTGATAACCACATATGATTTAAAACACAATGCATTCATCCAATTTTAAAATTCCCCATAGTTTTTATCAATCCCAATGATGTTCAGATATTTCCATAGTCCAAGGTCTTTTAATTAAGCCATAATACCAAAAAATACACCAAAGAAAGCATCTCATAATGGCACAGAATAAACATCCATACTGCAAAAGATGGCATTGTGCAGAGCAATGAAATATCCAATTTAAAACAACCAGGGCAAACATCAAGCTCTGCAGCTCCAAATCCAACAACTCTGTCAGTGAAAAGCCTCCATGTCCGATAATTCTAATCAGCAACAAGTCTCTGGAGTTCCAGCTTGGCCCCTACAGCTAGGCTATTCACAGTCCTGGAAAACTTTGTCAGGACCGGCAGCTTTCCTTAGCAGCCATCTTATGGTCCCAGTATCTCCACTGGGTCTCCTCTGCAACCCACGGTTCATCCTTATGGCTCCACTGGGTCTCCATGCAGGCATCCTGCAGACCTGCTTCACACTGCCCATGGCTGTTTCCAAAACAGAAGACAGTGTTACAAATTCAAATGACCCTCTCCTGCATTTCTTATACTCCATAATACCAGGTAGGGTGCCAATTTGTTAACCGGGGGAGGAGGGCGGGGAATAAGGCAGACTTTGAAGAACAGGGCACTCCTTGAGCACTCATGCTCCTTCAAAAGAGTCTTCCTGTTGCCCCAGTGAAGGTCAGCTGGCCCAATCTCAAAGGTTGTAATCTCTTATATAATTGCAGCTGAATGGGCAGAAGCTTCAGCCCAAAGATTTTATTTCTATGACATATCTCTTTGCTCACACCAGTCCATTTCTACACAATGCAACCCGCACAAATTCTCAGAACACAGGACATGGGCATCACAGCAAGCCTCTCCCACAAACTGCTTCTAGCCCAGTCCAGACAAAGCTCTTTCTCACCCTAATAAGCCAAACCTCACAATCCATATTTCTTGCATTCGGGTCTTGCAACTCTGACCAGAATAGTCCATCAAGCTGCACTTATAGCAGTGTAAAAGCATTTATTAGGCCAAAGTTTCAAATCCTTCTAAATTCCCCTTGAAAATCAGCTTTAAAAGGCCAAAGCCACACAGTCAAACATCCAGAAGCAAATGACCTCACTCCTTGGTACTGACATTACTCTTGCAGTCAGGTTCTCATTGCTGGCAGAAATCACCTGACAAGAGCAGCTTTTGCAGAAAAATAAAGAGTTTATTTTGGCTTACAGACTGGAGGGAAAGCTCCATGATGGTGGAAGAAAACAATGGCATGAACAGAGGGTGGGCATCACCCCCTGACCAACATAAGGTGGACAATAGCCACAGGAGAGTGTGCCAAACACTGGCATGGGGATACTGGCTATAACACCCCTAAGCCCACCATCAACAATACATCGCCTCCAGGAGGCTTTAACTTTCAGTTGCCATCAGCTGCACAGATTGCTATCATTCAGAATACCTAGGTTTATGGGGGACACCTGAATCAAACCACCACACTTAGCAAGGTTTGTTGGTGTCTGCCTTGGTGCAGACATGGCATCTTCCTCATAGCCTTAAGGCTTCTCTGTAAGAGAGAATTTATGGTGGTCCTCATTTCTCAGAAATTCTGCAAATAGTCATGTAAGGATGCTCTGGGAAGACTTGTTCTTTTTTCCTGAGCCACTTGTCTCAAATGCCTTTAGCTCAAGTTAATCCTTATGCCAAGGTAAACTATTTCAGAGTGGCATATTCTTATCTCCTTCACGTTTTATTCATCCTTTCATCAAACATTTATTGAATGCTTAGACACAAAACAACATGCATTGAATACAAAGTTGAACAAGGCAGGGCTGTGTTCCCAAGGACCTTACAGCTCGAGCAACAAGCAATGAAAGCAACGCACGTTCACGCCATTATGTGGAGACGCTGCAATAGCGAATGAGTACCTCAGCCATAGGATAGTTAGGACTCCTTGAGATCATTGCCCACTGCTGGCCGGCTCAGTTTCTCCCAGTATAGGGACAACAGACTCAGAGCAGAACCGCTTTACTTTCACTGCAATGTGACAGGTGTGTGTGAGGGGATCGGGGCTGTAGCAAGGTGGCACCAGTGACTGAGAACCAGCTGTTACTTTCAGGAACGTGGTTTTTATGAGTTGGTTTTTGAAGTACATAATACATTCAATTATAATTGTGCTGGATTTTCAGTAATGTGTTTGGGTTAGAAGAGGCTTAATACGGCTCCATTCAAAATTGACTGTACATTTTTTTTGTAGGACCTGTTAAAAATAGCTTAAATGGGCCAAGATGGCTCCATTTTCCTGGATTCCCACATAAACAAAATCTCCACCAGTAAAAAAAAAACCAAAAAACAAAAAACAAAATAAAACAAACAAACAAACAAACAAAGGCAACTTTAGTGGTTAGGGTACTTGCCTGCAATGTCTAGCTACCCATGTTTAATTGCCCCAATGCCCATGTAGAGCCAGATGCACAGAGAGGTGCATGCATCTGGAGATCATTTTCCGTAGCTAAAGGCCCTGTCACACCCATTTTCTGCCTTCTCTGTCTTTCTCTCCTTGTAAATAAATATAAATAAATAAAGTATTTTTAAAGCACCCAAATGAAAATTCATCATTTCTTTAGAGACTTTTACTGATATAATCCAAACGAGGCAAGGATCTTACTTTAACCAGTGAGAAATCATTGTACTCACTGTCTTCACTCAGTGAAAGCTTCCCTTCAGCACTCACGGCTTTGTTGGGCTCGGGATCACTTCTGGTTTAGAGCTGACTGGTTGATGAATTTCTGCTTGATCAAATAAACCCTTCAAATTTTAGTATGCTTTGTGAATTTTTTTTAAATTTTTTTAAAATATTTTATTTATTTATTTCTTTGAGAGCGACAGACACAGAGAGAAAGACAGATAGAGGGAGAGAGAGAGAATGGGCGCGCCAGGGCTTCCAGCCTCTGCAAACGAACTCCAGACGCGTGCGCCCCCTTGTGCATCTGGCTAACATGGGACCTGGGGAACCGAGCCTCGAACCGGGGTCCTTAGGCTTCACAGGCAAGCGCTTAACCGCTAACCCATCTCTCCAGCCCTGCTTTGTGAATTTTTAAATAGTTCTTACCCTCTTGTATTATGATTCTCTAGAGGAACAGAAATAATATAATTGAAGCCATTTCATTCAAACCATGACACCTACATAGACAAACACCAACACTTCCAACCTGAGGTATGGGGGACACCAAGGAGCAATACCCCTGAGCCTCTTGCTCCTTTGACATTTCCAGGTTGCTAAGAATGCTGCCCTTGTAAGTTATCATGTTCAACTTAATTTCTGTAAGATGTGAGGCTTGTGTTAGCAAGACTGTTTTGTCACCATCTGCATGATATGTCAAGAAAAAAGGTCCTATTTCATATTGGAGAGGGTGGAGGAAAGCTTCTTGAAGCATCATCTTGGGGGTATATGTACAGGCGGCTGAATAATGTGACGTCCAGTGACTGCCAGATGTTGGGGTAACCAATGTGCAATGACTCTGCCACCGAATGCACAAGTCCTAAGGGGCCGCTGTCTGAGAGGAGGAAGACTTGCAGCCAGACACCAAAAGTGCTCTTTCAGGAATATTTAAACCCCAACGACTTAAAGGGATATGACTTCCAGGATCAAAAAGAGGACCTAAAGGGAAGCCTTATTTCCCTTTGAAGATTATGTCATTGTTAAAATCATGTGGACTTCCAGCCTTTCCCTTCGCTTCACCAAACCTCATAGGACATTTTCCTCCATGAATGAAGAAGAGAAGGATCCTCAGTAGCTGTCTGAATAATCATGTGGGATGGAACTCTTTTATTAGCTGCAAAATCTATATTTGAATTTGGCCCGCTTTCTTAATGATATATTTTTGATAATGACACTGGCTTTAGGAAAGGTAGTGATGCTATCTAGTCTTTCTTTAATAAGGGGATTTTTTCACTAGAAGTAATGATACTTATTTAATGTAAGCCAGATGTCTTCTTCTTGGGTGTTTCTAATTATGCCAGCCTTACTGATCATGCCAATAAAAATGGTTTGTAAGTCCATTGCTTGGGTAAAGAGAAAGCCACAGCCCCTCTTCTCTAAGGAAATTCTCAGGTGCAGGTGAGTGGGGCTCTTCATCTCACTTTTATATACCTTCCGGAGGCCTGCACTTTTCAAATCCAAGCACAATTGATTTCTCCATCTTTTCTGCACTGTGTATAATTGATTTTCTTTAAAATTTCATTTATTTATGAGAGTCAGAGAGAGAGGGAGAGAGTAAGAGTGAGAATTGGTACACCAGGGCTTCTAGTCACTGCAGATGAACTCCAGATAGCTGTGGCCCTTGTGCACCTGGCTAACGTGGGTCCTGGGGAATTGAACCTGGGTCATCTGGCTTTGCAGGCAAGTGCCTTAACCACTAAGCCACCCCTTCAGACCAGTGTATAGCTGATTTTTTAAAAGGGGGGCTGGAGAGATTGATCAGCTGTGAAAGTGCTTACCTGCAAAACCTAACAAGTAGGGCTTGATTCCCTAGTAACCATGAGAAGCCAGATGCACAGGGTGGCACATGTACCTGGAGTTCATTTGCAATGTCTAGAAGCCTTGGCATGTCTATTCTTTCTGTCTTTCTCTTCTTGCAAATAAATAAAAATATTCTGTTTTAAAAAAGCTTTGAGAAAACAGAGAATTTCATTCCTGTAGAGCATAGCAAATTCTTTAAGATTAACATAGTAGTTCTCCATGGATTACTAAGTGGCGATCTCTCCATCTCTGCATCAGCAGTGACTTCTCCCTAGCCTGCAGATTCTACTCTTCTGACCCTTGCTCTTCTACCTCCATGTTTCCTCTGCCAACTGACCATGTCTCCTGTTTCCCAGTCTGCTTCTGGAAATCTATATTTATTTATTTATTTGCTTAGTTTACGAGATCAGGTCTTTTTTACTCCAGCCCAGGCCTGAAACTCACCATGTAGTAGCAGGGTGTCCTTGAACTCATAGTGATCCACCTACCTCTGCTTCTGGAATGCTGGGATTAAAGATGTGTGCCATCACACCTGGCTGAAATTTATTTTTTTTTTATTGCAAGGAAATTTACTTACCTTTGGTTTAATAGTCTCCTTCTGAGAAATCTCAAAACCTATTTTTATAAAATCCAAATGGCTTTTCAATGGCTTTGCTAAGAAGAGGACCATTCCCTCTTAAGACAAATGTTATCAAAAGCTTTTAAAGTAAGATTTAGTTAATCTTATTGCCATATTGTCTTTGTCATGTCCTGATTTTAGTAACTAATCAGCATTACTTTTGTGGTATTGCCAAAGCCATCCAGCCAGAATTATTTAGATTCATGTTCCTTCCACATTTTTTGTTTGCAATTTTGTGTGTGTGTGTGTGTGATGTGTGGTATATGCACATGTATTCAGATGCATTCACCCTGTGTACACACATGTATGAGGCCAGAGGAAGATCTTATTAGGCATTCTCTCATA
Organism: Jaculus jaculus; assembly: GCF_020740685.1. Taxonomy (NCBI): domain Eukaryota; kingdom Metazoa; phylum Chordata; class Mammalia; order Rodentia; family Dipodidae; genus Jaculus; species Jaculus jaculus. The sequence goes on from NC_059107.1 coordinate 110,861,456, forward strand.
TTGCTCTTCCACCTTTTCTTTTTTTGTTCATTTTTTGTTTGTTTGTTTGTTTTTTTAAGGTAGGGTCTCACTCTGGCTCAGGCTGACCTGAAATTAACTATGTAGTCTCAAGGTGGCCTCGAACTCATGGTGATTCTCCTACCTGTGCCTTCTGAGTGCTGGGATTAAAGCTATGTGCCACCATGCTTGGCCACCTTATTTTCTTAAGAAGATTCTGCCTCTGAACATGGAGCATGTGTCATTTTATAAGTTAGGCTGGCAGGCCAAAAAGTCCCAGTGACTCTTCTTTGTGCCGCCCTCAGTGCTGGGGTCTCAGGCATGTGAGGACATGCCAGGCTTTTGACGTGCGTGTCTGGGAGTGAGCTCAGGTCCTCATGGTTGTGTAGTAGACCCTCTTCCCTTCTGAACTGTCTTCTTCATCACAGCCATTTATTCAGATTGCTTTCCAGGGAAGACCTCCTTTCCTACCGAAGGCATCATCATCCTTCTTTTCAGTTTTTTTTTTTTTTTTTTTTTTGGTAGAAGCTTTTATTTCTAGGAAATTGTATGTTAGCTGAAGATACTAAAATTAAAATTATAATCCTGAGGGTTTATCCAACGTGTGACAAAATTGAGAGTCTGGAAAGTAGTGAAATACTCATTTACTTTCTAATCATCATTGTTTCAGCCAGAAATTTGCACTAGGAAACAAAATCTAAAGACGCAGTCCAAGATGAAGCTGTTCCTGGTTTTGTACCATGCATGAGCCTTTTGGTTCCCATTATATCTCAAGACTAAAATTCACTTCCTTCAGATTTCACTTGGAAAATGAAAGTTGGTAAACCCTTTGTGTTTGAAGGTTAATAACTCCATGGATTATTTGAAAGTAGTTTGCATTGCTCCCTACATTTCATTTTCCCTCACAGCACATCTCTAAGACAAGGTTCTTTCCTTATTTGCAAAGTTCGCTAAGAAGTTTTCGGACTGGAAAGTTTTGATGCAAAGACCTACTACCATCATGAAACCTTCCCCCTAGGTACACTTCCAACCTTCTGAATTGAGTATGAGCTATGTAAAAATAAGAAAGATTTGCTCAAGGTTGGTTTGGTAGAAAGACTGAGATGGTTTTTGTGTGTGTGTGTGTGTGTGTGTGGAGGAAAGGTTTATTAGGGAGGTGTAAGTACATCATGGAAGAGTGTGATGGGTAAAGAAAGGAAACATCAATAACAATTCTTAGCATTTCTTTCAGAGACTGAGGCTTGGAGAAGTGGAAATCTTGCACACAGTCAAATGGCTTTTTTTCTTATATATATATAAGTGAGAAGGAGAGAGAGAGAATGGGCATGCTAGGGCCCCTAGCCACTGCAAATGAACTCCAGATGCATGAGGAACCTTATGTTATGTGGATTCTGGGGAATCAAACCTGGGTCCTTAGGCTTCACGGGCAAGCGTCTTAACCACTAAGCCATCTTTCCAGCCCTAAATGGCTTTGAGAGACAGAGCTGGTCAGGCTTTGAGATTGCAAAGTCTGTGCTTTGTTGAGCTACGCCATCCCATGAATGTCATCAATGCTGAAGACGCTGGGTGGGATTGTTTTTGATCAAGAACCCACTGGACTGTGTTCACAGTTACCTGAGATGGGAGCCATGTGTGAGGCTTTCCAAATGAGCAGACCAAATGATGTGAGACTGGAGTGCCGAGCAGAGCGGGGGTCGTATGACTTTGAGTGCAAATATCAGGTAGTTTCAAGCCTTTGGCCTGGTGCCTAAATCTGCATTTCATCTCTTGCTATGGAGCTCTTATTTTTCCTGAAACCTAAGAGTTCAGCTCCACACGTAACATAATATTATGCAAATGAGAGTAATCTTGGAGTGCAGTCTGCTCTCCATACTATTGGGGCTCTGATGGAAACCACATGCTTCATGGTATTTTTAGATTTCTTAATATTAGCAGGTCAGCAACATTTTTATGTAGATATCGCTATTCCAGCTGCTTTTTCCCCCCAGCTACTTTCAGACAATTCAGAATTTCTACTAGACCATCAGCTTTCAAAGGGATGGAAAATCAGAAGGAAGTGCCCAGTGCTGTCTGCGGGCTCTCTGGCTTCCATGTGGAATGCACATTTGTTTTCCAGAGTCTTTGGGAAAGGAGGACGTGGCTGACCCATGGCCTTCCTTTTAAAGAGCAGTGGAACCAATACCAAGGTGGAAAAAAGTCACGGAGAGTGACTTGGATGTGTCCTGGAGGCACAGGAAGAAAGCAGAACAGAGGACAGAAGGAGCATGCCTGTCTGTGTTGCTGAGGTTTTGACGTTGACCACACAGTAATACTTCAGTTATGATTTTTATTGTTTTTAGTGAAGGCAGGACCTTTTGACTCCTTCAAATCTCTAAATTTGCTTCTTTCAGAGAAAGTTTAAAATTTTTGGGGAAAAGTCTTTAGATGACTTTCTTTCTCACCTACATTGTGCCTCTCATAAAAATGACACTTCTTGCTCTTTAGAGAGAAACTGAGGCAGATAGAAGATTTAGACTTCAAATTTGATCTTAGGGACAGTGACTTCAATCTTTAGGGGAAGTCCTTGTGGACCCAAAGACTACTTTCATCCAGCAAACTAAAAAAAAAAAAAAAGAAAGATAAGGAAAGGAATTACTAGGGTTTCTGACCATCCTAAGGACAGAGACCCACCCATCTGTTGAGGGTCAGGTTGGTTCATATCAAGTCCAAAAAACACCAGGACTCTCTCTTGGTAGGAGACAGAGCTTGAAACTTTTATTTTATTTTTATTTGTTTATTTGAGAGAGAAAAAGGGAGAGAGAGAGAGAGAGAGAGAGAGACTGAGAGAGAGCGCAAGCGAGAGAGGGAGAATGGTCGTGCCAGGACCTCCAGCCACTGAAAATGAACTCCAGATGCATGCACCCCCTTGTGCATCTGGCTAACGTGGGTCCTAGTGAATAGAACCTGGGTCCTTTGGCTTTGCAGGCAAATGCCTTAACCACTAAGCCATCCCTCCAGCCAACTTAAAACTTTGATTTTTATTTATTTGGTGGAGAGAAAGAGGGCGGGGAAGAGAATGGGTGCGCCAGAGCCTCTAGCCACTGCAAACGAACTCTAGATGCATGTACCACCTTGTGCATCTGGCTAACATGGATCCTGAGGAATTTAACCTGGGTCCTTTGGCTTTGCAGGCACCTTAACTGTTAAGCCATCCCTCCAGTCCCTGCTTGAAACTTTTAAACAGTTTCTTTGTGAATTTATTTCAGCCTAGTAGTGATAAAGGAGAAACTGCTTCACTTACCCTACCATGGCTGTTTTGAAAATAGGCGCTGCCCAACACCTCCTCCAGGTCTGCTTCTTTAGGCTGATCATTTTCAGGTAACAAAAATGAGTCTTCTTGTGAGTATGATAATTACTGTGTGAGTTGGAAGAGGCCCAGCAGAGTCTGCTTCATGACTCTGATCGCAAACCTCTCCCACAATGGGGAAGGTGGGTGTAGCCTCACAATCACTCCTCCTCCTCAGTTTGCCTGCTGTGCTGGCGTCTCATGGGATGGGAGCCACCAGTGAGCAAGGGAAACAAGGGGTCTTTCCATGCAGCTGTGCTCCTTGTGGGCCCCTCGTGGCTGGCAAGGACCTGTGCCATTCATGATGTCATTATACTTTTCCACCATACTTCGTTGGAGTTTTTCAGACATGCTAGTTCTTGATGCAAAGAAAACACTCGCAAGTGACCTCTCAGAGCCACTTCCCTCCTTTCAGAGCTACTCCTATCCCTGGAGCTATATCTCCAGCCTTTGTGGCTGGCAACACCCTGGAAGTCCTCCCTCTGGTTTAGGGTTCTTCCAAGAGACACTCTGTGGTGTCCAGTGGGTTCACAGATGCTGCGCCATACCGAGGAAATAGAGGCCACTTCAGAAAGATGGCATTCCAACAGTGAGGCGGGTGTGCAGTTGCAATTCAAGTGCATTCTCAGTTCTGTAAGAACGTGGGTTGGGTTGGGTTCTCCCATGGGGAGACAATAGCCAGTTGATCTCCATTCTTGGGATCTCCTTCCAGAATGCTCTCCTGGGGATTTCCTGGTCTTCTCTATGGACTCTGGAGAATGAAAATCTAATGTGAGCTCCTCCAAGCAGGTCACTACAGCCCAGGAGGAAGACACTTACTGTCTTCACTTTGGGCCATCAGGCAAGATGTACACACATAGGAACACTCCCACTTTTACCCAGTGGAAATTTGTAGTTTGGCCTGGAAAGATGGCACAGCAGTTAAGGCATTTGCCTGTGAAGCCTAAGGACCCAGGTTCAATTCTCCAGGTCCCACGTAAGCCAGATGCGCAAGGTGGTGCATGCATCTGGAGTTTGTTTGCAATGGCTAGAGGCCCTGCCATGCCCATTCTCTCTGAATATTTCTCTCTCTGTCTCTAATAAATAAATAAAAAATAATCTAAAAAAGAAATTTGCAGTTTGAAAGTTCCCAAGGAGAACTTCCTGTGCCAACTGCACTTTCAGACTTCCTCATGAGTCATTTAGAAAAACAGTTCCAGATTGTACTGTCTTTGGGAATTAGTATTTGCTTTTAGATGGTGTCTGTAAATGTGTACATGTCTGCTTCAGCAAGTGTTTGCCAGGTAAACAGGAAAGTCACTGACATGCCTACACTGGTGGAACACTCAATGCAGCCTTCATTAAAACCCACCCAGGACTTCTTTGCTAGGATCAGCTCCGTTTGTGTTTTAATTCCTTAATGTCTCACTGTGATTGTCAGTGTAAGGTAAATAGGAAGCCTGGAGGCACAGATATATGACCAAGGTCACCTCGCTAGAAACAAAGCTTTACTGAAGCCCCGGGCCTGGTTTTCGAGTTCGTGCTTGTGACCTCTGTACTCTCTTCTACTGCCCAGGTTGCGCTTCATTAAGGGACTCCTCCATACTTGACCTCCGCACCAAACCTCGCTGAGCTTCCTTACTGTGGGAAACATACCCAGGGGGACGTTCAGAAGGCTTCTGATGTCACAGTTAGAGCAGCTGGGTTGTGGGCTGGTTTTCTCCTGGCTGATGTCACTGTTCTGTGGAGAGGGAGGAATGTGTTTTGGAGAGGTGAGTGACTCTGCCCAGAGTAAGAACCCCATTCAAACGACCAACTTGTCTGATGATTTCTGCAGTTAGACCAGTGGGAGGAGAATAAGCCGAAAACAGTTTAAATTGGTAAGGGGAAAATATGTTGTTAGTTTCTTGAATTATTCCATTTGTTCAGACAAGACCAACCAACAACGTACTTCCACTCTTTTGTGGTGATTCTATATAAAATGAAGAGTCTGAACGTTTGAAATATGGTCAGCTCCATGTCAACCTTTTGTCTGAGCCCATGAGGAGGGAGGAGTACCCATCAAGAGGGACTGTCTGGGCATTCTGGGTGGTGAGCAAAGGGGAGGGGCGGGGGCAGCAGGTTCTCCGAAGCAAGAGCTTGTCCAGAGGAATGACGTGAAACAACTCTTTGCCCTCCCAATATCCTCTGTCACAGAATTTTGTTGACAAATTTCATACATATCTTTACTGTATTTTGATCATAATTCCCTCTCATTACTTTCTTTTGTCTCCCTTCCCCCACCCATTTCAGTGGAACTTCTTTACAACTTGTCCCACTTCTATTTTTTAAAATACTTTATTTATTTATTTATTGGAGAGACAGTGATGACTTTTTTGTTTTATTTTGTTTTCTCAATTTTTATTAACATTTTTCATGATTCTAAAAAAATATCCCATGGTAATACCCTCCTCCTCTTTCCCCTTTGAAATTCCATTCTCCATCATATCCCCTCCCCATCTCAATCAGTCTCTCTTTTATTTTTATTTATTTATTTATTTTTTAAATTTATTTATTTGAGAGCGACAGACACAGAGAGAAAGACAGATGAGGGAGAGAGAGATTGGGCGCGCCAGGGCTTCCAGCCTCTGCAAACGAACTCCAGACGCGTGCGCCCCCTTGTGCATCTGGCTAACGTGGGACCTGGGGAACCGAGCCTCGAACTGGGGTCCTTAGGCTTCACAGGCAAGCGCTTAACCGCTAAGCCATCTCTCCAGCCCCTCTCTTTTATTTTGATGTCGTGGTCTTTTCCTCCTCTTATGTAGGTAGTGTCAGGCACGGTGAGGACATGGATATACAGGCCATTTTGTGTCTAGAAGAGCATGTTTTAAGGACTTCTACCCTTCCTTTGTCTCTTACATTCTTTCCACCACCTCTTCTGCATTAGACCCTGAGCCTTGGAAGGTGTGATCGAGATGATACTCAGTACTTCAGTCACTTCTTTCCAGATCTATGATACCTTTGTTTTGTTTTTTGAGATAGGGTCTCACTCAGTGATGACTTTTTTGGCCTCCTTCCATTATCCACGACAACATGTTGATGAGCCCGATATATAGCTATCTATAGCCACTTTGAGGTAATGAGCACAACAGTCACTTTGTGTCCGCGAGACAGTGTCCCAAAGCACTCTTGCTCCACCGATGGCTTTAATCTGTCATCTCTTCTGCAATGATCTCTGAGCCTTTGCGGGAGTGATAAGGATGTATCCTTTCGTGCTAAGTGCTCCACTGTCACCTCTTCTTAGCACTGTGAAGATCTGGGTCTTCCGACTGCTCACTGCCATCTAAAAAGAGAAGCTTCTCTAACCAAAAGTGTGAGCAACACTAATCTATGGAAATAAACATAAATATGAAGAGAGCAATTTGGTGGTCATATTTATCTACTTAGACCAACTGGAATAATAGCTTCCCACATACGGACTAGGACCTTCCCAGCCACAGGGTTTTGACTAGATTTTAAGTATCCGGTATGAATTCCCTTCAGTGAAGTGGGCCTCCAAAACAATCAGAGAGCAGTTATTTACTCTCATAGCAGACACGTCACTATTGTACTAGTGGCTATATCTTGCCTGGCTGGCCATTTGCGTAGCTTTCAGGGTGAACCAGCTGGCTAAAACAGTTGATGCCTTTCTCCCCCTGCATGCACTTCCAGCTCTACGACAGTTAGACAGGAGGAGGCGTCCAGCTCAGCTCCAGCGTGATTTCTCAGTGTCTTGCAACCGAAGCATGTGGTGTTTTCAGTCACAGGGTCTTATCATCTAGTTCTTATGGGCGAGCAAGAGTCTTGGCAATAGTTTGCATTTCTCTGGGAGTGCCAGGGTGCTCTCTGACCAACAAGTCACTAGGAGGTATGCCAGCCCTGGCACTGGGATTTCCAATGAGCTCTTAAAGAAGCTGCATAAGGGAGGAGGAGGAAAGGGAGATGGTTAGCCTAGATCTTTCTTTGCTAATCAAGCTACTTCTTGACTGATCTTCTAGACAGCAAGGCATTGTAAACCTTAGTACTCTTTCCAGCAGGGTTTGGCAGAGCAGCACTAAGGTGCCTGTTGAATCAGTGAGGGCAGGAGGAGATGAGGCAATAAGGTTTGTGGCTGCCCTGGCTAGAGCACCACAGGTGGGCAGCAAAGAAGGCTGGCAGTCAGTCTCAGCTTCTCACACTTTTTTTTAAAAATGTCACAGAATAAACATTCACACTGCAAAGGATGGCATTGGGCATAGCACAGAAATATCTAAGTAATATATGATTTAAAACAACCAGGGCAAACACCAAACTCTGTAGCTCCAAGTCCAACAAGTCTAGCCAGTGACAAGTCTCCAAGTCTGATAATTCTAATCAGCAACAAATCTCTGGCGTTCCAAGTTCACCCCTCCAGCTAGGCTACTCACAGTCCTGGAAAACTTTGTCAGGGCCGGCAGCTCCTTGGCAGCCATGTCGTGGTCCCGGCATCTCCACTGGATCTCCACTGCAATCCATGGTTCATCCTCATAGCCCCAAGGGGTCTCCATGCAGGCATCCAGCAAACCTGCTTCACACTGTCCATGACCATTTCCAAAACACAAGACCGTGTTGCAAACTCAATGACCCTCTCTTTCCTGCATTTCTTATACTCCATGATACCAGGTAGGGTGCCAATTTGTTAATCCAGGGGTGAATAAAGCAGAATTTGAAGAACAGGACACTCCTTGAGCACTCAGGCTCCTTCAAAAGAGTCTACATTCTTCCTGTTGCCCAGTGTAGATTAGCTGGCCCAATCTCAATGGTTGTAATCTCTCAAACAATTTGCAGGTGAATGGGCAGAAGTTTGGGCCCAAAGATTTTATTTTATTTTTTTTAAATTTTTTAATTTATTTATTTGAGAGCGACAGACACAGAGAGAAAGACAGGTAGAGGGAGAGAGCAAGAATGGGCGCGCCAGGGCTTCCAGCCTCTGCAAACGAACTCCAGATGCGTGCGCCCCCTTGTGCATCTGGCTAACGTGGGACCTGGGGAACCGAGCCTCGAACCTGGGTCCTTAGGCTTCACAGGCAAGCGCTTAACCGCTACGCCATCTCTCCAGCCCAAGATTTTATTTTTTTCTATGCCATATCCTTCTGCTCATACCAGTTCATTTATATGCAAAGTAACCCTGCCCAGCTTCTCAGGACGTGGGCATAACAACAAACTTCTTACACAAACTACTAGCCCAGTCAAAGCAAAGCTTTTTCTCACCTTCATAAGCCAAACCTCACAGTCCATAGTTCTTACTGCATTCAGGTCTTTCAGCTCAGACCAGAACAGTCCATCAAGCTGTACTTACAGCCCTGCAGGGCATCTGTCAGGCCTCTTGAAAATCAGCTCCAAAAGGCCAAAGCCACAAAGTCAGGTGTCTAGCAGCAATCCCACTCCTCAGTACCACTTTACTGTTGCAGTCAGGTTTGCATTGCTGGTAGGAATCACCCAACCAAGAGCAGCTTGTGGGAAAAAGAAGGTTAATTTAGCTTACAGTCTTGAGAGGAAGCTCCACGATGGCAGGAGAAAACTATGGCATGAGCAGAGGGTGGACATCACCCTCTAGCCCAATAGAGTGGACATCAGGAACAGGAGCGTGTGTCCCAGTCTCAGCTTCAAGAGAAAGTAGAGTCTGGAGTAGCGGGTGTAAGGCGATTGCTCAGTGGTCTGTCACTCACAGCACCTTAGACAAGCGATGACTTCTCACAAACTTTCCCCTGAGGACTACATGCACAGCTGCAGAATAGCAATGTTTGCCAGGTCTCTCATTTTACATACAGCGCTGCCTGTTACAATGTATGGCCTTACTCTAGGCCTGGAGACTCCCTGTGATTAGAAGGGTGTGATCTCTGCTTGCAGAGTTCATAGTCCAAGGGGTGATCTGGGGTTACTGATGGGGTAGAGAACTAAATGTACTATTAAACTATACAGGTGTCCTGGGCTCTTAGAGAACACACATCCTTGACTTTAACAGGGGAGTTGATATTGAAGACAACTTCCTGGAGGAGGTGGTTTCCAAAGGGTTGTCGTTAGGATGCACCAATGTAAGCCTGGACAATAGGGATAGAATGTGGGCATTGTTTTAGGCACAGGGATTTTACCTGGGAAGGAACAGAGAGGCCAGGTGGAGCCTTTAGTGGCCTCACAGGACTGGGGAGCACTGTAGCTGGAGGCAATAGCTAGAAAAGAGGCTGGGGAAATTGAGTCAGGAGGAGAGCATGATGTGTCTGATACCAGCCTGTGAGTTAGGCAGTGCTGCTTTATTGTAGGCCGAGGTCAGTGAGCTCAGAGGATTAAATGGCCCAGACTTGGAAATGATACCCTGGGGAGGGTGTGATTTGTAGGTCAAGGACTTAGTGCAGGTGGCAGACTGAGTTACATCTAAAATCTGTTTTGCCTCCAACATGGAGCTCTTCGTGTGTATATGTTTGTGTGCATGCACATGCATTTTCAGGTATGTGTACAAATGTGTGTGCTTAAGTGTAGAGGCCAGAAGACAACCTTGGGTGCTGTTTCTCAGGGACATTATGCACCTCTAAATTTTTCCACTTAAAAAGATATTTTATTTATTTATTTATAAAAAGTGGGGGAAAGAATGGGCATGCCAAGGCCTCTAGCCACTGTAAATGAACTCCAGATGCATGTGCCATCATATGCACCTGGCTGACATGAGTTCTGGGAAGTTGAACCTAGGTCCTTCGGCTTTGCTTGCCATCGCCTTAACCACTACGGCATTTCTCCATCACCCCCCCTTCCAATTTTTTTTTTTTTTTGAGAAAGTGGTTTTTACTAACCTGGAACTTACCAAGTAGGTTAGATTGGCTAGCCGGTAAGCTCGAGATCTGCTTGTCTTCATCCCCCCAGTGCTGGGATTACAGTGAACACCATCACTTGTGGCTCTTATGGTACTGATTGGTTCTGCAGATCAACTCAGGCCCTCGTCTTTGCAGGACAAGTGCTATCTCTCTAGTCCCAAATATGGAGTTGTTTTTAACCTCAGGCCTTTGTGTGCTTTTTAATTTGTAAAAAGGTCCAATTAATTAAAACGTGAACCCAAATTAACAGCATCTATGTCTGCTTCATGCTGAGATCAAGGTTGCTGCATCCTCCCAAGATAAAATACACTGAGGTTTACTTAAAATATTCTCCCCTAATCCTGATGGAGGCAGCAAATACCCAAGAACTCAGCCCAGGGCTCAGGCCGCAGTGGCTGGGAGCAAACCACGTCTGAATTCCAAGTGCGAGGATGCACACAGAAGTTTCTTTCATAAAAATTTTAAAAAGGCTAGTTTGTTCATGACCTTGGTTGATTAGGGTCAGGAACTCGACATGATAATGCTTAATATATCAGAAAAATCTAAGCATACTATTGGCCCATGCCAGGCTTCTCCAGCTGTAACCACTCTTCACTTACCCCTGGGGAAATATGCATGCTTGTCTTTTTGACTTTTTCCTACTCTTTTTTTTCTACATTCCTGTCCTCTCCTTTTCTTCCTCCCTGTCTCCTTCTCCTCCCTCCCTCCCTTTTTCCCTTCCTTTCTTCCTTTAATTTTTTCCCTTCTCTTCCTAGTTAAGGGTAAAATTTCAGCACAATTGTAGCATTTAACTACTGATAGAAGAAAAATAAATGTCACTGTAAACAATGAGTGTCATAATAGCTCATGGAAATTCACAGTCCCTGCCTCTAGATGTCTGCCTTCTAGACTAGACACATTTGGTGGCAGTCCTTCCCCTTAGTCAGTGGGATTTGGACCTCAGTCACCTTATATCTCCCACCCTAGGGCACTGCAGACTCTGGTGTGTCTTAGACAAATTGAGATATAGCTAGAAATGTGCTTAAAGCTGTCAACTCTCCTTCATCTCCAACGATTTTCCTATCCAGTGGCTTAGGGAGCAGTACCTCATGGTCTCTTCTTTCTCTTCCATGAAAATAAGGACGTAGGAAGACTCTTGAGCCTGCTCTTTGGATGGGAGGAAAAAGCAATTATGTTTCTGATAAGAATTCATGCTTATGTAGCATATACTGGGGCTATAGACATGGTTCTAAGTCTCATGTACACTGACTCACTGGATTACCCAATAACTCTGCACAGAGGCTACCACTACCTCTTGATGGTTTAGAGAGGTTACTTTTCTTATAAAAAGTCGCATAACATAATGAGACTATGACAGAGGCGTGGTCTGAATCCAAGAAGTCTGGTTTCTTCCATGTCATGAACTGGTTAAAAACAACTCATTTGAGAATGAGCATGCATGCCTATTTGTCCACGAAGTTACAACCAATGTACTAAATACTATCATGCATTGTTTGATTTAATATTTGAACCATATTTTGAAGTAAAATTTTATAAGCTCATTTTACAAAGGGAAGACAGAAAGTGTAGATGACTGGCTGAGATTTCATACCCAGGAAGGTCAGGGATCAGAACCATGGTCGTAATAACCAGAAATTCCCTGTACTTTTCATAGGAGCATTCCTGGACCACCAATCTCAGGGGGAATATCATTCTTTACAGATTTTGTAGATTAACAAGAATCAGCAGCTCAGTTATGTGGTTAGAGAGGTAGAACTTGGGGTAACAACTAGAAGATAGAAGAAACATTATACTGGTGGATGGATGATGAAACTTGTGAACCTAGAAATTTCACTTTGTAGGCTGGCAAACACTAAGTCATTGTCTGAGTGACCTCAAGCAGAAGTATTTCCACTTTGGTTCCAGTCTACTGTATTTGGCCATCTTTATCCCACCAGTTCACAGTCTACCACCACACCCCAGTTTCCATGCCTGAAATTCAATTTACCTTCCTTGTTCCCATCTAGAGCATAGTACCACCTAAGATAGAAATGCCCCTTTCATTCTCACTGGCTATATTTAATTGTTCTTGCCTTTTCTACAAGTTCTGTCCTCTTTGCCCTTGCCTTCTCACTCCAAACTGTCATTTAAGTTTTTCTTTATTCTTTACTTGGTTATTGTCATTGCCTCCAAAGTGAGCTCCTCACCCATTTCTCTCTCAATGTCTCTACCAGGTTACCCTGCTGCAGTCACTCTAACATTAAAATCTGATCATGACACTTCCTAGCCTAAAATCTGTCATTAGCAAGCTGTGAATACTTCTATAACGTTTCCTCAAACTGCAGGCTATTGGCTCTAGTAATATCTTCTTGAGGATAGATGGTGTCTGTCAGAAATTTTTTTAAAAAGACTTTTATTTCAAGGACAGTTTGAGGTTTAAATAAGCAAATTTTCTAGATCATTTAATGACAATTTGTAGTACTGCCAATTAATTTCATCCTCTACATCTGTATTTTAATTTAAAACTCCCTGGAGCCAAGTAGCTTGTTTTTATTATCCCACAGTACAACTGAAAAAAAGAACTAGACAAACTTGATGCACAGAGAGGGGAAGCAACAGACAAATGACAACATCAAGGTTTCTTTTTTTAATTTTTAATTTATTCTATGAGAGAAAGAGAGAGAGAGAGAGAGAGAGAATGGGCACATCAGGGCCTTCAGCCACTGCAAACAAAATCCAGATGCATGCACCACCTTGTGCATATGGCTTACATGGGTCCTGGGGAATTGAACTTGAGTCTTTTGGCTTTGTAGGCAAGTGCCTTAACTGTTAAGTTTCTTTCCTTTCCTTTCCTTTCCTTTCCTTTCCTTTCCTTTCCTTTCCTTTCCTTTCCTTTCCTTTCCTTTCCTTTCCTTTCCTTTCCTTTCCTTTCCTTTCCTTTCCTCTCCTCTCCTCTCCTCTCCTCTCCTCTCCTCTCCTCTCCTCTCCTCTCCTCTCCTCTCCTCTCCTCTCCTCTCCTCTCCTCTCCTCTCCTCTCCTCTCCTCCCCTCCCCTCCCCTCCCCTCCCCTCCCCTCCCCTCCCCTCCCCTCCCCTCCCCTCCCCTCCCCTCCCCTCCCCTCCCCTCCCCTCTCCTCTCCTCTCCTCTCCTCTCTTCTCCTCTCCTCTGCTTTCCTTTCCTTTTCTTTCCTTTTCTTTTCAGAGGTAGGGTCTCACTCTAGCTCAGGGTGACCTGGAATTCACTACGTAGTCTCAGGGTGGCCATGAGCTCACAGAGATCCTCCTACCTCTGCCTCCCAAGTGCTGGGATTAAAGGAATGTGCCACCATGCCTGACCTGCTAAGTTTCTTTTAGTGGTGGCTCCATGCTAGCTCATATAAAGAGAAGTCATTGCTGAGACATGGTCACACAGGCTCACTGAATTGAAAATATTGCTCATGCATATGGTCAACACCATCATCACATATTGCATTAAATAGAGCTTCTTAATTTATACTTACTTGGCTTTGTTTCATAAACTTATTTTGGTTTTATAATTGCATAAGAATTATACATATTGCAAAATTATACCTGGCTTATGGTTGTGTATTTTTAAATTCTGTTGCAATAAGAATCATTTGCCAATACTGAGAATAATTAATGAATTATTTAAAAAGTGACCCATATTGTTTTTCATTGTCACGTTTGGGAACTCCTGATCTGTAAGACCAAATACAAACTCCTTAAAGTGGTACACATCTCACCACCTTCACCCTCACCTTCCTGCATCTCCTCTCTAACGCCTCCTTCCCAACTAGAGCTGTTCAACAGAAGCCAGACCAGTCTGTACCTACAGAACCTGACAACCACTGTGCGTTGCTAGAGCAAGTCAATGAAGGAATGAACATGTGATGGGAGGCAGGGGAAAATGGAGAAGGCTCTTCCATAGACCAAACAGCAAACTCCCAACATTACTGTGAATGAGCAGGTTCTGTTCATGACCAAGGCTGGGGCATCTTCTTCCAAGCCACAGTTGTGTCACTAAAGTTTAGTTACAGGAAGGAATAAGGAGGGGGAGCAAGGGGAAAGAGAGGAAGAGGGAGAGGGAATTTGAGATTAAGAGGGACAGCCAGAAGCAACATCGGAAAGGGAAGTTCAGATGCAGCCCACATCCCAAGAGAACTCATCTCTCTACAGCATTCCCACTGGGAAGTTCTCAGAGGATCAAAGAGAGGCTGTCACTAGGCACCCCTAGCCTGTCAACTGCTCCCCTCCCAGCTACTTTTAGCTTACCCAGAAACAATGATTGATTTAGACAGACTCTTCTGTGTATTTTATTTTTAGTTCAGGAAGTATTTGCCTTTAATGTTTGTATATGGGAATGTGAGTTCAGATGAGCTGATGTGGGATTAAGGTAGACAGCTGGCTACTGTGGGGTAAGTAATTTAGCAAACAAAGCTGTATTGCTTGTTATAATCACCAAGGCCTTTGTCAGTTGAAAAATTTTGATTATTCAACTACAGTGAGTCTCTATAATATTCTCAAAAGGAGGATTTTGGAGGCGAAATGAAAGCACTTCTTTCTACATTCTCTCTCTACTTTTCCCCCCTTAGAGCATTCAATCATTGTCTCAAGTTCCAGGGCTAAACCCTCCAGACTTTTACTCCAATCGGATATAACAGAATTATAAAATAAACTCTTCTTGTTTCTGTAAAAAGCTTTATATACAAACAATTCAGAGATGTGTCAGTCAGTATGGTTATTTTCCCTAGAAATCTACCTTAAAATTGTTTTTCTTTCCTCAAAATTGTTTTTCTTTATTAATACACATACATAGTTTTGGCCAAGCTTCCCCTCCAAACTGTCATTTAAGTGCCCCATCTCCATGCCCCATCTCCATGCCATCTGCCCTGTTTTTACCCTCCCATGCCCATTAGTCCCTTTTTGACTTCATATCATTGAAGAAATGATACCTTTGCTAACCTCTCTGGATACTTCTCCTCCCCTCTCCTCTCATGGACAGGGTCTCACTCCAGTTCAGGCTCACCTGGGACTCTCTCTATAGTTCAGACTGGTCTCAAACTCAACAATGCTTCTATCTCAGTCTCCTAAGTACAGAGATTACAAGGGCGAGCCACCACACCTGACATAAAATGTGTTTTTCAAATACTGCATCTGGAGACCTAGGTCCTCAGACTGTGACAAGGAGCAAGTCAAGTTCTTCACCAGTTTTTACCTGAAAACCCTATTCTGTAAATATCTACTCTCTTTCACATGAAATGTAGTAATGAGGACTAAAATGCAAGTAAGAACATCTGTGTGAAAGATACTGGCTAACCTTGAAAAGTATTAAGTAAGTGAAAGGGAGTATTATTATTCTTAGCTTGCTTTTTTCCCCTATTAGAATGATTGCATCCTCCATATGTGAAAGTAATTATAGAAATAGACCTTGGCTGCATTCTGTCTAACAGCTGTGTTAGACACGCTTAATCATTCTACCAGACAAAGGTAGTCAGCAATAACTGAGCATGGATCTCTCCGACTGAGACTGGCCTCTATTGCTGTGGGGAACACAGGTCAGAGGGCGTGTGCATAGCTAGAAGGGCGACTGTGATTGTGGTGGTTTGATTCAGGTGTCCCCCATAAACTTAGGTATTCTGAATGCTAGATTCCCAGCTGATGGAGATTTGGGAATTAATGTCTTCTGGAGGAAGTGTGTTGTTGAGGACGGGCTTATGGGTGTTATAGCCAGTTTCTCCATGCCAGTGTTTGGCACACTCTCCTGTTGCTATGGTCCACCTTATGTTGGCCAGGAGGTGATGTCCACTTTCTGCTCAGGCCGTTGTTTCCCCTGCCATCATGGAGCTTCCATCTCGAGCCTATAAGCCAAAATAAACCTCTTTTTTCCCCCCACAAGCTGCTCTTGGTTGGGTGATTTCTACCAGCAATGCAAACCTGACTGCAACAATAAAGTGGTACCAAGGAATGGGATTGCTGCTAGACACCTGAATGTATGGCTTTGGCAGTTTGGAGCTGATTTTCAAGAGGAATGTGGAAGGATTTGAGACCTTGGCCTAAGAGACAACTTGCAGTGCTGTAAGTACAGTTTGATGGACTATTCTAGTCAGAGGTGAAAGACCTGAATGCAGTAATAACTATGGACTATGAGGTTTGGCTTATGAGGGTGAAAAAGAGCTTTTCTTGGACAGGGCCAGCAGTTTGTGTGAGGCTTGCTGTTTTGCCCGTGTCCTGAGAAATTGTGCAGAGCTGCTTTACATAGAAATGAACTGGTGTGAGCAGAGGGATATGTCACAGAAAAAATGAAGTCTTTGGGCCTAAACTGCCACCCATTCAACTGCAAATTGCTTGAAAGATTACAACCATTGAGACTGGGCCAGCTGACCTGCACTAGGGCAACAGAGAGAATGTAGGGGCCTGAGTGCTCAAGGAGTGTCCTGTTCTTCAAAGTTTGCTTATTCCCCCCTGGATTAACAAATTGGCACCCTACCTGGTATTGTGGAGTATAAAAAATGCCGGAAAGAGAAGGTCATTAGTTTGCAACTTTGCAACATGGGCTTGTGTTTTGGACATGGCCATGGACAGTATGAAGTAGGTTTGCTGGATGCCTGCATGGAGACCTGCTGGAGCTGAAAGGATGAGCCATGGATTGCAGTGGAGACCCAGTGGAGGTGCCCGGACCATGAGCTGGCTGCCAAGGAGAACTGCTGGCCCCAGATGAAGTTTTCCAGGATTGTGAGTAGCCTAGCTGGAGGGGTGGAATTGGAACTCCAGACATTTGTTGCTGGTTAGAATTATCAGACTTGGAGATTTGTCATTGACTGGAGTTGTTGGATTTGGAGCTACAAAGTTTGGTGTTTGCCCTGGTTGTTTTAAATCTTGTATTGGTTGAATATTTCTTTACTATGTCCAGTGCCATCTTTTGCAGTGTGAATGTTTATTCTGTGCCACTATGGGGCTTTTTTTTTTTGAGGTTATTATTTTTTTAAATTTTATTTATTTATTTATTTGAGAGCGACAGACACAGAGAGAAAGACAGATAGAGGGAGAGAGAGAGAATGGGCGCGCCAGGGCTTCCAGCCTCTGCAAATGAACTCCAGACGCATTGCCCCCTTGTGCATCTGGCTAACGTGGGACCTGGGGAACTGAGCCTTGAACCGGGGTCCTTAGGCTTCACAGGCAAGCACTTAACCGCTAAGCCATCTCTCCAGCCCTGAGGTTATTTTTTGGTATTATGGCTCAGTTAAAAGATCTTGGGCTATGGAGATGTATGAACATCATTGGACTTGGTAAAAACTATGGGGGCTTTTAAAGTTGGACTGAATGCATTGTATTTTATATCATGTGTGGTTATCAGTTTATGGGGCTCAGGGTGGAATGTGGTGATTTGATTCAGGTGTCCCCATAAATTTAGGTGTTCTGAATGCTAGATTCCCAGCTGATAAAGATTTGGGAATTAATGCCTCCTGGAAGCAGTGTATTTTTGGAGGTGGTCTTATTGGTGATATAGCCAGTTTCCCCATGCCAATGTTTGGCATACTCTCCTGTTTCTATGGTCCACCTTATGTTGGCCAGGGGGTGATGTCCACCCTCTGCTCATGCCATCATTTTCCCTGCTATCATGGAGCATCCCCTTGAGCCTGTAAACCAAAATAAACCTCATTTTTTTTTCTTTTTAAATGACAAGCTGCTCTTGGTTGGGTGAACCTGACTGAAAAAGTGATGGAAGCTTTCTTCTATGGCATTCAGAGACATAGAACATATGGAAATCAACTGCATGTAAAGCTTGCTCACATCATCTTCACAAGAACTTTTCTGCAGGCAGTGGTTTAAGTGAATGGAAAACATTTCCAGAGATTTTTGGTCCTTTTAATTATATTTTTTCACTATGCCTAAATGTTGATAAAGCCATACTCTGTCTCTGTGAGCTATAAACACCCTCTTCTACATTTCTAAAGCCTATCTATCTATATAGCTATTTATCACCTATCTTCATCTATCCACCCATCCATCCATTCCCTCCTTACTGAAGTATGATTGACATTTAAAAAGTTTGACTTACTGTGTACAACTTGAGTTTTGGATGGGAATATACTTACAAAGCCATCTCCCTATCACCTTGAAAAAATTTTTTCTTCCCCTCCCTTATTGCTGGTGGGAAAAACATTTATAAGTTCTATCTTCTTAGAAAAAATTTAAATATATAGTAAAGTATATACTTTCGTTACATAATGTCAATTTATGTAGCCACAGCCTGGCCTCCCATTTACTATGTAGCTCAAGCTGTTTTTGAAGCCACGATTCTCCTTCAGCTTCCTAAGCACTAAGGTTTACAGGTGCATATTACCAACAGACCCTGGCCCCAAGTCTTTAGCCACCATGCAACTATCTGCTTCTCTGAGTTTTAATATGTTTTATTTCACATGTAAATGAACAGAATTTTCTCCCATGCCTGGCTTATTTTACTTAGCATAATGCCCACTGAGTTCATTCATGTTGTTGCAAATGATATGATTTCTTCCTATTAAGGGTAATGAATGAGAGAGAGAGAGAGAAAGAGAGAGAGGGAGAGAGGGAGGCTGAGATTAAGACAGGTTAAACCTTTTGGGGACTTTGGTTGACTCCATAATTTGTTTATTATGAATGATGATGTAATACACACAGAATAGCTCTTTGAGTTACTAATTTCATTTCTTTCTGGATGAATATTCCAAAGTGTGATGTCTGGTTCATATGGAAATTATATTTTTAACTCTTTGAGGAATATTTCTACTATTTTTCAAGATGGCCATTCCAATTTATGTTCCTATCACCAGTGTACTATACCAGTGTATCAGTGTTCCATTTTCTCTACAACCTTACCAACTTTTGCTATCTTTATAAACACCTGCTTTGAAATCACAATTGTAAATTCATTTGTTAGTTTGATACTGCTGCCTTCCATATTCTGAAATGCGTTCTCAGAAGGACACATGAATGTTTCAATAACAAGAACAAAAGAACTCTGCTAGCGACACAGATGTCACCTGTTCTCCACTTTCCTACCTTAAAAATGCACATTTTTTCTTCATGGAATGGATGGATCCCACTTGTAATGAGAAGCACTTGCTCCAGTGCTATCTTGAACCCCACTTTTAGGCTCTCATTCATTTTCTCATTCGTGAGTTCAGCACATAGTGATCAGGGGCCACTCATGGCAATATGCCCAAGCTCATGGTGAAGCAGTGGGCAGGAGGCAAGACCCCTGCTTTGATGGTGCTTACCTGTGGAAGGAGACAGCCCCATCAATAAACAAACAAGGACAATGCCAAGTCAGATTCAACAGTGATGAGTGCCATCCAATGAAGAAGAATGAGTGTCAACAAGGGCAGGCTAGGGAGGGGACTATTTGTGAAGGCATCTCTGAACAAGTGACATCTGAAGCCTGAAGATAAAGAGAAGCCAGCCTGAGACAGAAGCATTCCATGTGATTAGTGCCAGAGTGAAAACTCTGCTTGTTGGGAAGCCAAAGTTTGCTTTGCTGATGTTGAGAACTACTGGACATCCAGATTCCCAGGCCACTGTTCTGCTCTCTAAGCCACGCCCCTCATGGCTATTCATAGCATTAGGAGCACGGGCTACCTGCATCTCTGCTGGTGCCCCTTTAATCAGGTTCTCTCTAGCAAAGAGGACACTGAGTTTATGGAATTGGTTTCCAGGAATTGCCTTCCCTCATTCATCCCTGTCTCTAGCTAGGCCCTAAAAATCTCTGCCAAGATCTATGTCCACAATGCTCACTGAAGCCAAGGTCAGCACAGGCAGTCCTCCTTGCTGCCAGTGAGAGAAATGCTTTTCACAGCTTCAGAACTACATGTCAGTCTAGGGACTCATAGTGGAGCTGATGAAATGTCTATCAAAGAGAAGATACTGCACACAAGCAGACTAGACACTCTTCTGGGTCTCATGCATATACTTCATCAGGAAAATGGAACAGGACCCTCCCCCTTCTACATCAGTGGCATAGGAGAAGAGAAGCAGCATCCGATAAGAATATTATTCACTCGATGTGAAGGAGCATCCTCTGCTTCTAGTGTAATGTCCCATGAGTTTTCATCCAACATCCCCCAGACACCTGCAGGGTCTTGTCTGGTGATGCAGACCTTCTCCATCTTTTTCCTTTTATGTATCCATCACCTCTGAATGTATTTGAAATACACAGTGATCATTGTCTATCATCTAAAAGAAGTAGTAAATATAAGAAAATACCCTGTCACTCATCTTGAGCAAAACAAGTCTTGTCAACACCCAGTAGTAGTTCTGGGGGCAATTTACCCTCAGAGACTTAGTCACCTCTTTGTCCAAAGTCTAAAGTAGGCTCCAGAAGTTGACCCAAGGAGGTCTTTGAACTCTAAGCTGTGTATCACCAACATCTCTGTTAGCATACAGGAGTCATTTCTTCTTTGGGGCTAATCTGCATGCATCATTCATTTGCTTATTTGAGACAAATTAGTTAAGCAGCTACTAAAAGCCTGCAGTATGCTAGATTTGTGAGATACCAGCTGATTCTCCACGATAGGCAAGCTAAACTCAGCTCAGGCCCACGAGGATTCCAAAACTTACTAAAAGACACAGAGTGACATATCTTCTGATGGATGAAAAGTAGGAGAACTACAGATCACAGAGGACAGAATGAAAGAATACCATCCTTTGTAAGAAAGGTCCCTCGTCTTCCATGTGTTTCTGTTGTATTTTCTTCTCTGGCCTGTCTCAGGAAAGCCATAGGCCATCAATTGTTTCTGCTCATCTAGGCCACTTCTGCTGATGTAGCCAATTTGAAGTCATCTTTTTACCCTTCCTGTGTGTCAAGACCCTGTTCTGCATTGCTTTTTTCCAAACAGAACTCTCCTTCTAGCTTCCTCTGGCTTCTTTCTCACAAGTGACCACAGGTTTCCTGTTTATAGGAACTGAGAGCTACTGTCTTAGTGGGAGGAGGATTCAGGATCCTTTTCCCAGGGGTTACTGTGCCTCATGCTTCTTATGACTCTGCTAGGTTAAGGGCTGGTGGGGGCGGGATGCTCTCTGAAGCCATCACGCTTACATAGAAAGAGAATCCACTCCCAGGCTTCATTAAATGGGCACTTTCATCAGATCATCCAGTGTAGAACCAGCAGTATTAAATCAACTATTTAAATGAGGACATTTGCATGCATTCCCCAGCTCAGGACCTGTGCACCTGCTAGAATTTTAATAATTTGAGCTGTGACCTTCAGCATTTTTATTACATACTGACTGGCTACACTGGATAGGAAAAAAATGCATTGATAAACTCTAGAGCAGCCTTCTGGGGAGCAGCTGAGATTTCGAAGATGAACAGTGTTTATTTCCATGTGAGCTGCTGCAGCTCTCCTTTCATTCTTCAAGAGTCTTACCCAGTCCATGCTTCAGGAAATGAACTAATGAGTTCACACATTAGTGTATTTTACATCGCCCGGTGACCTCCTGGTCATTCCATGGCTTGGTACTGAAAATGCACCAGGTCTCACTGTACTTTCTCCTTTCACATAATGACTTTGAGACCAACTTCTGTCCCACATCTGATTCAGGCCTCTCACTGACAAGTGAGCACAATGGAGCTTACTGATGAGAAATCCAACAAAGTCTTGGGTCACCTTGGTTGAGGGCCCTATTGGGGCAGAACTCCAGGTCCAGCTGCATCCTCCATACCTGCTTTAAGACTGATCTCAAATATTTCTTGCCAATGAACCTCCCCTGCACATCAGCTAGGACGCAGGTGAAACAATAGAGGAATTGGCGAGATGAGCAAGAGTGCTGCTTTCATAGGAAGCTTGGCAATCTGCACCAGGGTGATGGAGACAGACACTGAGGATACTCAACACATACCAAAGAAGAAATCCAGAAGCTGCTGAGAGCACAACAGTAAAATAGACTTAAAACACACCCACCAAGGCTCAGGGAATTTTGTGGTAGAGGGGGCGGAAAGATTGTAAGAGCCATAGGCTGGGGACGGGAATAGCCAGAGGCATTGCCCCCCCACACTACCTTCACAGCTGACTGCTGCTCTCACAAGTCATAACCCACAATCTCATGGTGAATACCAGAACATCCACTGTGGAGGGGCCTCAGTGGAGTTGGGGCAGGGAGGAGGAAAATGATAGTACCAACACATGATGTGCCCATATAAAGATTCTACTTAAAGCCGGGTGTGGTGGCGCATGCCTTTAATCCCAGCACTCGGGAGGCAGAGGTAGGAGGATCGCCATGAGTTCAAGGCCACCCTGAGACTACAGAGTTAATTCCAGGTCAGCCTGGACCAGAGTGAGACCCAACCTCGAAAAACCAAAAAAAAAAAAAAAAAAAAAAAGATTCTACTTAACTAAAAATAAATTTCCTGTCCCCCAAATCCTCCCATGGCTCTTCTCAGAATTTCCTATTTTATATGCTTTTGTCTATTATACAAGTAACGGTGCTCTTTATGGTACAGCAGAAAATAAAAAAAAATGACGAAAGTATAAAATTAAACTCTAACTTCAACTTGCTTAGATTGTGAACATGCTTATTGATATGTATTTTGGACTTTTCAGTGTGGTTGCTGATGCATTTTAATATCTGTTGATTCCTTTCTAAGGACTCTCTTATATTATTATATATTCTTCTATGTCATTTCAATGGATGTATAATAATCCACTATGCAGTTCCATGTGTCTGTGTGGGATACTTAGCATTTTAATTTTTTGACTGGGTATATGTGTGTAGAGTATTGACCAGTATATGCATGGGTGTGTGTCCCATGCATGTTCATGCAGATCCCAGAAAAAAAAATATCAGGTGTCCTTTTCTTATTGTTCATCTGTATTTCCTGGAGACAGGGTCTCTGTCACTCAGCCTGGAGCTGCTGTCAAGTAGCCCCAGCCCCAGTGATTCTCTGGTCCCCGCCTCTCCTAGAGATGAGGGTTACAGATATGTATGGCCACACATAGCTTTTTACATGGGTTCTGGGCACTTGAACTTGGTGATCTCCAGCCTGTGAGGCATTATGCTTAAAAATCAAGTGTCATTAACCATTGAACTATTTCCCCACTTCCTTTTCTAATTTTTTCCACAATTTTATAATGAATATCTTATTATCTCTCTGATTCTATCTTGCCCTGTTATTTTTTCATGTAGTACCTAGGATTGGACCTAGAGCCCTGGACATGCTGTGAAAGTACTGTCTCTAAATCTTTATCACTGGGAGCATTGTCCCAAGGCTAGGCTATCTTGGGTAACCTATGACAAAAGATAGATTTAGGGCTGGAGAAATAGAAATGACTTAGTGGTTAAGGCACTTGCCTGCAAAGCTTAAAGATCCAGGTTTGATTCCCCAGTACCCACATAAGCCAGATGCACAAGATGGCGCATGGTCTACAGTTTGTTCCAGGCAGCTGGAGGTCCTGGTATGCCAATTCTCACTCTCTCTATCTCTTCTATCTTTTTCTTCCTACAAATAAACAAATAAACATAAAATTTAAAAAAGATAGATTAACAAAGTTGGGTCTCCTCCAGAGGAAGCATAATGCTTGTTTGCCTGACAGATTAGTCCATAGTAAAAATGGTAATAATAGTCATTCCTAACAGAAAACTTCCTGTAATACTATTAATTCTTGAATAGATCCAGAAATGGGTGCTATGTTTAAACAACTCAACCCCACTAATATATGAACAAAACAATATGCTATTATGTTAGCCCTGGAATAATTGAATTTGCAAAAGCCAGCAGGCATGGTAATCCTAGCATTGGGAAAATGGAAGCAGGAAGATCACAAGATGGAAGCTAGTGTATTGTGGTGTACTGTGAATATATATATATATATACATTTTTTTTTCAGATAAGAAGACTGAGCCTCAGAGTGGGTAAGTGGCTCACTCTGTGGTATCTGGTGGAGCCCTGGGTCTCTGAGTAAGCACATATGTGCAGAGATGGGAAGAGACATCCTCTTAATGTTCAGGTTTCTGTTCAGTGTTTTATGATGAATCCAAGTCACTCATCCTGCATCTGGTCTCATTCCCTTGCTTTATTTTTCTTGTGTCTAGACACTCCAAAGTTATCCTTTTGCTTGCTAGCTGTAGTGATTTGAATGTGAAAGATTCCCTCATAGCTCTGTGTGTGTGTGTGTGTGTGTGTGTGTGTGACTAAGCCTCAGACTTGGTCCCCAGCTGGTGGAGCCTTTTTGAGGTGGAGCCTTTTTGAGGTGGAGCCATGCTTGAGGAGGTGTGTAACTGGGGCCAGACCTTGAAGTATATCAGTTCAGCCCATTGGGTGGTCAGAGACAACTTACTCTTTTTTAAATTTTATTTTATTTTTTATTTTTTAAATTTTGTTTAACTGTTTTTGTTCATTTATTTATTTGAGAGTGACAGACACAGAGAGAAAGAGTCAGAGAGAGAGAATGGGTACACCAGGGCCTCCAGCCACTGCAAACGAACTCCAGATGCGTGCGCCCTCTTGTGCATCTGGCTAATGTGGGTCCTGGGGAATCAAGCCTTGAACCGGGGTCCTTAGGCTTCACAGGCAAGCGCTCAACCACTAAGCCATCTCTTCAGCCCGACAACTCACTCTTATTGCTGCTTCCTAGTTGGTGTGACAAGATGTCGTCTCTGCTCTGTCATGCTTTCCTTGCCAAGATGAAACTTCCCAAAGACTATAAGACAAAATAAACCTTTTTCTCCAATCAGCTGCTTTTGGTCAATTGTTTTGTCCCAGCAACGAGAAGGTAATGGTTACAACAAATAAGCCAATTATTTCTGTGTTTTTGAAAAGGCAAAATAAGTAAGTTTTGATCCAGAGGAGAAGGGGTGAAAATGGAGTCCCAGAGCAGGAAGAAATAGCTTCAGTGTGGTGGTCAGGTGGGTTGTTTGGGTGGGTGAGGTTGCACCTAGAGGGAGACGGAAACAAGTGAGGATGAAAGGTCTCCCATAATACACCCGGGCCCTGCAGGTTGGCACTGTTGGCTTGTCTTTGTACCTGTTCCTGAGACTATGAAGAATTCACTTTCATTTCCTTTCATCATATTCTGTCATCAGAGCAGCAAGAAAGCACACACCCTGAGATAGATCACTATGGAGAGAAGTCGATTTAGATGCATGGGATTTTTCCCCCCTTTATTTTCATTTGATTTCTCTTCTTGATTGCACAGATACCATTTGCCTGATGTCCTCAGTCAGAATGTGTTCACAGAAGAGCCTTCCACACGATGCTGAGCATTCGCTGTTTGGAGCACACTGTCAAGAGGCAAAGCAGGAAGCAGTCAAGGCTGCAAGAAAGACCAGAAATACGGCACCCTTAGTGAGAGAAGGAAGGACTGAACGAGCTCCCTCTTGAGCCACTTCACTCCCAGTCTACTGCCTGGTAACAGGCTATCTTTTGCAGCATTTTAAGCCAATGGATAAGGTATTCCTAAAAGATTCTAAATGTAATTCCTGGCTGCTTTTAAATATCCATCAACAATTGGTAACCTCAAACCCATATGCTAACAAAGATACCTGCTATTTATTTATTTAGTAATTTTTGAGAGCCAGATTATCTGAATTGTCTCTCAAATAGGCATGTTGTAATTATTTTGTGTTTTGGTGCAAAGCTTTCTAAAATTTTTTAAATTAAATAAAAGTATAAATATAAATACATATATTCTATCTCTCCCACCTGGGTAGGATTTAAATAACGCCCAGGCAGTTTGCTATTTTTAGTCCTGATTAATTATTCGGCCAAGATAATTCCAGGTTCAGCAGCTTATTTGGAGGCTGCGTGACAGCTGGGCTCTCAAGGCAGCCTCAAACCTTAGGTCAAAGCTGACGTCTTTATAAGGCAGGTTGTGCTCTGTGACGCTGGTGGCAGTTTTGCCAGCCCGGAGCCACCCAGTGCAGGCAAAACTGCTGATTCAGGGGCCTTAGACGGGGCTGATCCCACTGCATTGAAAATAGGTCACTAATAACATGCGGCAAGAAGCCAAAACAACGGTGGCCAGGAGCTCGGAACGGTCTGCCAGTGGCAGGATCCATTTCACTTGAGCTCCAGGAAGAAGCCATCTGCTTTACTTTGTTTAAAATAGTCCAGGGTTGCGGAACTGCAGGCTGAGATTGTGATCTTGACCCCGCCCCTTCCTTCATTTGCCTAGCAGTCAAGTTTATTGTTTCGGTTTATCTCATTTCCATTCCTGTGTGCTGTGCTAAGTCCACGGCCCCTTCTTTTCTCAACACCCAAGCTGATAATGGTTCTTTTCCTCCAAGCAACAGTGTTTCCTGGCGAAATGAGAACACGACTTTCTCCACCCCAGTCAGGGCACAGAACAAAGTATGATTACACCAAATCCAGTTTAGGTGAACCGATGAGTTCTTCCGATTCCTTACAGCGCATGGTAAAGGGTTGCTTACAGGTGCGTGGGTGACTCAGAGGCAACCCCATCACGGAGAAGCCCACCCCAGTATGGGTGACAGCTCAGGGTAGCACACTGCACAACCAGCCAACAGCTCAGGTGGGCGCCTCCCCCTGCCCACATGTCTCTTTCCCAAGCAGTTGTTTGCCCTTTATATAACCTTAGGGCCTGGCATTTTCCTCAGACTTGTTATCCTCCTGAGTCTCTTGAGTTGCCCTCTCTTCCCCCACCTCCCTGCGAGAGAATGTTTCAAATGCTACAGAACACTGGTCCCAGTGTGCCCTTCCACAGTTGTTTGGCACTCGTGTGACCTCACACATCCTCCAAACTCAGATGAATCTGCTATACAAAGGCAATGGTGTTAAGTAGCTTCTGATTCTGCCTATGGTTCTTACTGTCCAGTTCTTGTCCCGCAGACTTCATTAAACATCTCTGTGATTCCAGGGAGAGGGGCCCAGTACTGCCATGATGTGATAAAATAGTGTTTTATTTCATTACCTCTTCTTGGTGTTTCCTAGCAACACAGTGTTCCTGGAAGAAGGGGCACTGTAGAGAAGAAGGCTGGGAATGGCTGGTGGCCTGCTGATCCAGAGTGGAAATGAAGCCAGTGATTTTCCAGCCAGAGCAACAATTCCCGGAAGGCCTGTGGAGCCCAGGCTAAAGACCACCTTCTTTGCTCTGATTTAGCAGCTTTGTCCAAGGAGCCCAGGTATGTGCATCTCTAACAGGTTCCCCAGTGATGCTTGTGGTGTTGATGCATTATGAGTTAGAAAGATCAAAAATGACTTTAGGGCTAGAGAGATGGCTTACTGGTTAAGGCGCTTGCCTGCAAAGCCTAAGAACTCATGTTCGAATGTCCTGGTCCCACATAGCACAGTGACACAAGCATGCAATGTCGCACGTATATACACAAGGAAGTGCACACGTCTGGAGTTTGTTCGCAGTGGATAAGAACTTGGCACACCCATTCTCTCTCTGCCTCTTTTGCTCTCCCTCTCAAAATAAATAAAAGAATTGACTTTAGCATTGCATCCCATAAATAATTCCTATGGCCTACTTCTTCCTCTATAGCACTATAAGCACTCCAGGGTAGGACTATGTCACGTTGATCTTTGAATTTCCAGACTCCAGCACAATGTCTGATGTGGAGAAAGCAATCATGAAGTGGTTATTGAATGAATTAATCAATGACTAGGCCCCATCTTCTGATTTTCTTAAAGCTGAAATGGGTTACAGGAGATGGTTCTCTGAAAGTCTGGGATATAGTTGCATGGAATGGTAATGATGAAATCTCTGAGACTGACATTTGAAAATACAATGGAGGGAGGAAAAATTAGGCAATATGCTACCTTCAGAAATGCCCCAGTTGAGGAAGGAAAGGTGAGCCTATCAAAGGGAACGAAGTCTTGTGTCTTCTACTCACTATATGTAATAAGGGACAGACCTTCTGAGAGAAGTGTATTGTGAAGGTGACCTGTCTGCTTTCTTCCAAAGGAACTCCTACTTAGAATCCTAGAAAATGGGTTCAGAATTTTTCTGGTGTCAGAGAAGATATTCTAGCATGAGTTGTAGTTTAGAGACTAATATATACATTGGAAGTGGAGAGATCAGATCTTGGGCTTCCCCTTCTTTGTGTGTCTTTGCTTAGATGGGAACAGAGGAAAGAGTGGAGTGTAAGTGTGGTACAGTACAAGTCCCCAGCAGCTTGGGCCCTCCTCATTTCCTACCTTACATACTGCACTCTATCAATACCATCTTGCTGGTAGCTCCCTGGCACTGACCACACCTCTTTTGATTTCCAGGTGCTTTTCTCATGCTGTCCTCCTGCTTGGAATGTCTCCCTCACCACCAAACCAACCTGAGCCCAGATAATGCAGACTTACACTTAACCACTTATGACTTCATTAGTCGTCATATCTTTCAGGTAGACTCTTTGGGTCTCTTTCCTATAGTCCTCTGAATACCCGATGAATACCTCTATTCCTCACTCTATTGAGTTCCTGAGTATTAGACATTATGCTGGTCACTGCAGAGGGACATGACGTGGCTATATGCTTAAGTATACTCAGAGTCTACATACTAGCAAATAAGTAACTAAGGCAGAATGCAAAGTCCTAAGATAGGCATTTGGTGTGTCTGGAACCACATAGAAAGGACACCTAATGCTGACTTCAAGTGTCAAAAAGGGATATTTATTTATTTATTATTATTATTATTATTTTTTTTTTTTTTGGTTTTTCGAGGTAGGGTCTCACTCTGGTCCAGGCTGACCTGGAATTAACTCTGTAGTCTCAGGTATTTATTATTTTTAATGGGTGCACGTATGTTCATGTGTTTGGGGTGCATGTGTGTGTGGAGGTCAAAGGGCAATTTCAGCTTCCCTAGGGAATGATGTTCACAATTTTGTGAGCTGGGGTCTCTCAGCGGCCTGGGGTTCACAGAGTAGGCTAGATTGGCTCACCAGTGAGCCCCAGGAATCTCTGCTTCCAGCATTGGGATTATAGGCATGTGCCACCATGCCTAGTATTTTGATGTGGTTTCTGGGGATCAAATTCAGCTCTTCTTCCTTGGAAGGCAAATCCTTTACTACACGAGTTCTCTTCCTAGCCCTAAACAGGGCTTTTTAGATGAAGTAACATTTTTCTTAAGATATAGTGGGATGGATAGAATTTATGCAAGGAGAGGAACATACCAGGGAAAGGAAAAGTTCTTGCAAAGATGGTCATGTACTTATCTGATCGGCTGCAGGCCACATATCGTGGAGGCAGAGACATGTTTTGTCTCTCAGTCCAGCCCGACTCAGCACAATACATTGCACACAGTACGTGTTGAAGGATATGTTTGTTGAATGAATAGGTAAAGAGAGAATAAATAGATTTCTGCTGACATGGTTGTCAAGGGTACTAACAATCTCAGAAGCTGATGATTCTTAGAAAGTGGAGGTGTGGGGATCAAGGAGATGGCTCCATCGGTGGCCACGGTCAGTCCCCCATAATACTGGCACAGGTGCAGACAGTGACTCCCTGGAGTAAGGTGGCTCCCTCAATTTGTTGTATCATTGCACTTCAGGCTCAGGAGAGATACTGCCTCAGGAGAATAAAGAGGAGAGCAATTGCGCAAGACACCTAATGTCATCTTCTGGTCTCTTAACGCACATGCACATATGTGCACTGAATGCACATCCACACACATGTGCTCCCACTTGCATACACACATGCACCCAAAGTGGAGGTTTCTGGGCTCAATGGTTCTCTGTTCTAGCTCTAGCTGCGTGTGCATGTGTGTCAACTAGTGAGCAGACAGGCAAATTGCATGCACTCTCTGTGGAGGTGTGTCTCATGTCCCCAATGTGATCGCTGATGTGGTTTCCACATAGCAACAAAATGCTCCAACCCAATGCTTCAAAAGCAAATGTGCAATTTCTGAGAAGAGGATTGATGCAAACAAGGTTAGACCTGATTGTGCATCTTAACACTGCTTAAAGTCTCCTTAAATCACTCTGTGGTTTCTGAAACAGGCCTCTTGTAGCTCTTTGTCATTGAATAGATGCTGATTTTTTGTTATGGCTATTGTCAGCTGCTTCTCAAAAAGTGCTCTGCCATTTTTCAGAGCTACAAGGTGGTTCCACAGGCCTACGCAGCTGCCCACTCGTTGTCAGTGAGCTCTGGATTTCTGAATCACCTCGGGGAAATGGGAAATGATTAACTCAAAGCAAAAATGGTGATTTCTGTTTTATGAATGAATGGTAGTAATTGAAGTGCTGGTTCCTGAGAGCTTTGCAGCAGGGTTCATAAAAGGGGAGGGGAATAGCCCTTGTTCTCAGCAGCTGCTTCAGTAAAAGGAGTCATAGCTCAGAGCGGGAGAACCTGAGTGGCACGATTGGATAATCCCCGTGATTCCTCCATGCCATGGCTTTGTAGACTGGCATCTCATTGCAAAGAGATGCTTAAGGATGGCTGTTGCTGTACATGGCTCTGGGTGCTTTCCAATGGTGGGTACACTGTGGAATCATCTAAGGTTTAAAATGTACCCACCTGGGGCCTTTCTTACCCAGGTTTTTTGTTTAATTGCTGGAGAGTAAAACCAGCCATTCAGTAGTTTTCAAAGATCCCTGGGTGACTTTAATTTAAAGCCAAGGTTAAGACTAATTGGTCATAGTAGATTAGGTAAACCTTATGCCAGCCCAGGAGTGGCTGTCCCCTACCATGACCTCTCTCCCAGGACAAGGGAAGGGAAAGGGGAGGGAGAGGAAGGAGAGAAGAGTCATTAGGGGTTTAGTGTGATCCTTTTAAAATCTCAGATGAGAGAGGTTTTAGATACCAGAGTACATGCACATTGTCTAGTATTATTACCTCTGGAATCAAGAGGGGAATGGAAAAGTGAAGGATGAGCTAATTTTTAAAAATGGGCAATGGATTCCTGGCAACATACTTCCTGGAAATCTTGAAGCATGTTTGGCAAGAGATTCACTAATCACATGGAGGGGTCTGACTGTAAAGTGGGATTTGATGGGAATGGAAGAGGCTAGCTATGGAACTAGATAGCAAGGAATAAGCTATGGTTACATTCACTTGAAAGCAATGGAGGCTTCTCTGTGACTCTCAGGAGAGATGATGAAGAAACTCAGGGATACTGCTTATAGACATAGACAGTAGCCTACATGTCAAGATTTTAGCTTCCAGAACTGACAGTATGTTTTCAGTTTACTGTTCTAAGTATAAAGCTCTTGTGGGGGGTTTCAGTGGAATGCTGCACCAGTGCTCTGTCTTCCAGTTACAGATTTCTCAGTGTTAGGTATTCTGACAGTCCTGTTCATCCAAAGCCTTATACAGCTCTCAAAACCATACTTCAGTGCACCAGGGAGAAAAAGTCTTCATAGAGAACCTTCCAGAACCATTTTAATAATATACCATCAAAAAGTTCTAATTTGTGCCCATTTCAATGCCAAAGTCAAACTAACTCAGGAAAATCTGTGGGCAAGCCCTGCAGAAGGTCCTGCTTTCTTTCTTTGACCCCCTACTCTGACTTTTCCCTCTGTCTCTTCCAGTGGGAGCTGTTACATTTGCCAGGACAACAGCAGTGCCAATGGCTCCATCTTACAAAGTCCCAACCTTCCTGGCATAAAGGACACCAGATCCCTCATGACTGTGAGAGTCTCATGTGACCTTCAGGAGATACAGCATCCTAATGGCCAAACCATTGACCATGTATGTACACACACACACACACACACACACACACACACAGAGAGAGAGAGAGAGAGAGAGAGAGAGAGAGAGAGAGAGAGAGAGAAAGGAGAGAGGGGCTGAGACCTTGAGGATTACCCGGGTACTTTATATACATACTTTTTAGAATTTGTAACTACTTGCCTAACATGAATCCACTTCTCTGACCTTTATATGAGAAGGTATTGGCTATCACAACTTTTAAGCTTTTGCCAGAAGAATTTAGCTACATTTCTGATGTGTTCCTGAGATAGCATGGCCCTGGTCCCCCAGGCTAAGAGTCACTGTGTTTAAGGATTGGGCAAGATCAGTTGATAGCAGAGCCAGAACTTGAAAGAGAACACTCAGCCCTGAGCACCTTTCTATATGCTTTCCATCTTCAGGTTTCAAGGGATCCAAGCATGTGGAGGACCTTGACTTCACTTCTAATGCATGGAATGCCTTTTCTGGGTTCAGATTATCTTGACTTGACTTTCCAGGTCAGGTCACAGAGGAGGTTTGCCCTAGTGCCTTGGATGTTAGCAAGTCTCCTTTAGCATTCACTATACCCATGGTTCTGATTCTCTAAGATTTGTGGAATATGGGTAATAGGTGCAAGGAAATATCTATTCATATCTGCCCTTACCCTGTGATGGTGCTGTATACTCACCAGAACTCACTTTCAAAAGTAAGTGACGTCAGCTTCAGGCAGTTCTAAACTTTGAGGCTCAAGGTTTATGTGCCTTGGAGATCTTCTAAAGTATAATTTGGGTATCTCAAGAAATTAAAACTGTTATATTTCATATCTATAACCATCCTTTTCATCAGCTTCTAGATTGTGTCTGAAGTCCCCATGATTCCTTGTGGCTATTGTCTAAAACTGATACCCCACCAGACAGCATAGCCATCTCCTCCTTGTGCCTGGCAGGCTCAGAATGAACCCTCTTTACTCTTTAAAATCTTCACTGTGGACTGGAGAGATGGCGTGGTGGGTTGGTTTCTACTCACCCCCTCTGTCCACTTTGCTCTCTCCACTCACAGGTGTGAAAGCAACTCGCAGACTTCAGCCCACAAAGCCACAGGATTTGAAGTCAGGATGAGGGCACGGGTGCTGGCTTCAGAGTGTCATTAAGGACTCTTTACCTAGGACCACTCAGCTCCAAGTTCCTCTTTTCCTCATAGTTTCTTTTACTGTGACCTTTCTAGATATGATTGGACTTCTGCTTCTGCAGAGTCAGTCAACTGTAGGTAAAACATATTTGAAAACATTTGTATCTGTAAGCAGGTACATTTTTTTCCTTATTTCTTAAACAATATAGGATGATGACTACTTATGTATCATTTCTGTTGTGTTATACATTTCAAGTGGTCTAGAGATGTTGAAAGCATACTGGAAGATAATGCATAGGTCATATGAAAATACTCTGCTGTCTTATATAAGGGGCAGGTCCTGGAAGAAATCCCTCATAAATACTGAGAGATGGCCATACTGAGGGTGGAGGGCTACAGCTCTTCTCTGGCACAAGTCTACTTCCTGGAAGGCTGGACAACATGCAGATTTTCACCAATTCAGTTTTTTTTCTTCAGCCTTCTCTAAGGGGCCTTTATCTTTCTTTGCTATCCCTACCTCCCATGTTCACCAACATTAGTAGGTCATCCTTAAAGTTTACTGGGGCCAACAACACGTGAGCTTAAAGCCTAAAGGTCTACATGGGTGAGTTCTCCTCCCTGGCCATCAGGGTCCTACAGGGCCTCAGCGTTCCCAAATTTCGCTCCATCCATTTCTTGTTTAGTTTTTATTAATTGAAGGAAATAAGAGGACCATCTTTGGTATGCTAATCAGCATTCTTACTGTCATTTCCTCTTCATAACAGCTTACAACTTGCCTTTCATACTTTTTTTTTCTTCCTACTGTCATTGTGCTACTGCTTTTGTAACAGAGTTGTCAGTGAACTTATAAGCAGAGGCCATTCGCCTTCCCTCCATATCTGATCACACTTGTGGAAAGTTGGTAGTAAAGTTTTCATGATCTGGCCCTGCCAGGAGGGAGCCTTGGTTCAGGGGGCACCCAAGACTGTATTCCACCAGCCTTCTTCTCTCCTCTAGTCTGCTCTTTCATTATGCACTCTTGCAGGCTCTCAGAGGTGCATACTCCTTCCCCAGTGCTGGTGAGGAACTTCCTGGAATAATTTCAGCTTTTCAGAACAAGTCAGAGGAAAGCAGGTTTCCATGAAGGAGCTGACCCCTAGGGCCAGCATGGAGTTGGAGGCCATTAACTCTGTGACACAGTGACAATATTCCTGAGGGGTTCGTTAGGCTCTTCCCCTAACACCAAGCCTCAACAACATGTAGCTGTGAAGCTGTGAAGAGAGCAATGAGGGGATAAAATTTTGATATCTGAGGGGTCAGTATTTCCTACCTGCTTCTGAAAGAACACTGAAATCCACTTTTGGGGTTTCTTAACCCTACAAATGTCTCAGGGAAACTTTAAGAGGAGAGCCAACATGTGCTATTGATTTAGGGAAATGTATCTGTGCACTTTGTGAAAAAGAATAAGAACATAGGGGTCTTAGGATTAAAACAGACAGAGTGGAATAGAAAACCCCAGGAAAAAGTAAGAGCGTGCAATAAGGGGACCATCAATAAATAAATGGACTTGGAAACTTCTCTTTAACCAGCTGCATTTCATGGATAATATGAATATGAACTTCTGCAAGAAGAAAATGTAGGGGTTTTTCTTTTAGCAGTATAGAAAGAGGGGAAGACTTTACATCATCCAAAAAGTCACCCAGAGTGATCAAACCTGACATTCTGTCACAGTCCCAGCACCCTCATCATGACTCTGTGAGTTGTATTTTCTAGATGATAACTTGGAGGCACAGGGAGGTTAATTTTCCAAAGGTCCCAACTAGTGGTCATATGAGGATGTAAAGGAAGCTGTGTGACTTCAGGGTTCCTGCTTCAACATTACTGCACTACAAAGGCCTAAGAGCCTGGAATGTAGTTGTTAAAATTATATTAAAAATGTCATGTAAAATAAAAGAGAAATGACAGTCGAGAAACAGAATATCTTCCACATATGTAACAGATAGAGTATTTCTGTCCTTTACAAAATAATTGCTCAAAACGTTATTGCTCAGAACATCAGTGTTCTGAATGATGCTAATGGGTGTTCTGTGATAAAAAGTAGTCTTGATGGTCAATTAAGTTTAGGAAATGAAGTGTTAAATCTGACCATGGAACTCTTTTTCTCCCTCAGCATGCCTATTAACATCTCACGGTGCAATAAACTTCCCTGAAATACAGGCTAGAAGATAATGTCTTTGTAGGTAGAGTTCCTACAAATCAGGAAGGAAAATAGAAAACTGAAACAAGGAAAAATATACCAGAGAGGAAAAAACACAAATAGCTGTAGTCATATGAAAATATATTCAACCTAATGAAAGAAGAAGAAAGCAATATGGAGTTACTAAGTTTTAATTTTCAATTAAAAAAGAGTTTATACTTAGTATTTTTGGACAAATAGCAGGAGAAATATACTTGTATAAAGTGAGATTGTAAATAAGTACAGCTTTCCTGGTCATATGTATCAAGGGTCTTTACTAATATATATGCTTTGATCTAGCAAAACTTGTGCTTAGAAGTTTACGTAGCATAAATAATTGGAAAAGTAGATAAGGACACACACACACACACACACACACACACACACAAACACACACACACATAAACAAATATTTATCAGCATTTTTTAAAAATATTTTTTTTAATTTGAGAGCGACAGACACAGAGAGAAAGACAGATAGAGGGAGAGAGAGAATGGGCGCGCCAGGGCTTCCAGCCTCTGCAAACGAACTCCAGATGCGTGCACCCCCTTGTGCATCTGGCTAACGTGGGACCTGGGGAACTGAGCCTCGAACCGCGGTCCTTAGGCTTCACAGGCAAGCGCTTAACCGCTAAGCTATCTCTCCAGCCCTTTATCAGCATTTTTACATAGCAACATGTTTACTAATATGATAAGGCATCATTAAACATCGTAGTATAGTGCTATCTACCTTTTAAAAATAGTGATATTAATACATACTCTTCCTAGGGAAAGAAAACCAGTATATTTGGAAAAATATCAGATTATTAAATAAATTCTACCTGTTTTATAAACAAAGAGGACTGAAAACACACAGATTGAAATATTAATGGGGGTTAGTTTGTTCCAGGGCTGACATTTAGGTTATTTTACACTTCTTTCTTTCTCTTTCTCTTTTGGTTTTTCGAGTTAGTGTCTCACCCTAGCCCAAGCTGACCTGGAATTTACTATGTAGTCTCAGGCTGGCCTCAAACTCACGGCGATCCTCCTACCTCTGCTCCCCAAGTGCTCAGATTAAAGGTGTGTGCCACCACACCCGGCATTTTACATGTTTTCTTTATATTTTCTGGCTTTGTCTTTAAAAAAGTTATTTGTCAATTTGAAACTAAAAATGGCTATTACCATTTAAAACTTGAAATCTGTATTGCTGTGAAATATGGAACCACAGATTAGGAAAATAAGAGGATTTTATTCCTCAACAAACACGTAAGTCTTTTTTGTACATATATTCTTAGGCTAATAAGCTAAGAAAGGGTGAGTAGGATTTATGGGAAAGAAGAAAAAGAAGCTTAAACATGGAGTCTCTAGGAATAATAGATCTTTATAAAAGAGATAGAGAGCAAAGGGGAAATTAACCTTTGCATAGTTTCACGGCTACCCTGACTTATGGGCTTGTCAGAGGGGAAACGTGGACAGTGAACAGAACTTCTTGCGTCTGATGGAGAAACAAGTGGACATTAAATCGTGCTTGGCAAATGGACTGCAGAGCCACCTTCCAGCAATTTCTGGAGGGAATCACAACTCCTTGTTCCTGAATTTGTGGAACAGGACCTGGGCCAATTCCTTCCCCTTTTTAACTAACCCAAAATGAACTCCTTATGCAAACCCTGGAGCAGTTCCAACACACCCAGTGCTCTGGGTTGTCAGCCAGCTGTTGGCAGCATACTCTGACTAACTTTCTTTTCTCTTAAATGGTGCAGAATTCTGTTGCTTTGCATACACAGGGGAAAATGGATTGGAGGCCTCATTTGAAAATGCAAGAAACCTTCTAAGATCAGCCTCAAGACCCTGTCAGTTTGTTTATCCATTCTGCTGCATTAATGATATTGAAATGGGAGGGGTTGCATGGAGAACCGCCTACCATATTTATGATAGGTAAGGGGAATTCTCCAGAAAGTCTCCTTGGAGAGGCAAGAGGACTTAAATGCTAATGAAGATCTTAAAAAACTTGCTGTCCTTCAGGGGTTCCTGTGAAATGCCTAAGGAGGGAGCAGGGGTGAGGTGACCCTGAGGACAAGGTACAGGATTTAGGAATTGTGTCTTAAACCACTTCACTACATAGTTTGTTGTTGTTTCAATGAGCTTTTTAATGTTGTCAAATTTCCATTGAGCCGGGCTGGTGGTGCACGCCTTTAATCCCAGCACTTGGGAGGCAGAGGTAAGAGAATCACTGTGAGTTCGAGGCCACCCTGAGACTCCATAGTGAATTCCAGGTCAGCCTGGGCTAGAGTGAGACCCTACCTCAAAAAAAAAAAAAAAAAAATTTCCATTGAAAAATGTAGCTTTGGTATCTCCCCCAAAGAGAATGTCATAAGAAGAGATATAATTTAGGAAACAAAGTACTTCAGGAAATGTCTTATCCAGTCTTGTTGGGAGACAGTGTGGTCTTGTGGTCAGTCAGAAGTTCTGGAACCTGTTTCCCTGTCCATAGAATAACAGTGAGCTCACAGGTGGTTTATAGAGATTACATGAAACCATGTTTTGGAAGCAAACAGTGCTGCCCAGACACAGGCCAATTAGTGGCACAGCACCTGCCGGGTGAGCCACAGTGCCCTCCGCGCATCCTCCCGGGGTCCTCCCGCAAGCTCTTGTGTTGGGGGGAGTTGGTTTTTTGTTTTTTTTTTTTTTCCTCAGAAACAGCACTGTTTTCTGGGCTAAGTTGTAACTTCTGTGAGCCCCATCCTGCTGGTCCCGTTCACTACCCTGTGAGGGGACAGGAGTGAGCCTTGTCTCCCCAGGTGAGACGCGGGCTCTGGAAGTTTCCAGGACCACTGAGGAGGGGGCAGTTTGGGTGGCTTGAGCACATTCCGTAGCAGGGTGGTGAGTGCTTGCCAGGAGAGGCCATCTCCCTACCCAGCTGCGGAGAGAAAAACAAGCGGGGGAGTGCAGACCCCGTGCTCCTCAGGAGCCAGCCAGACCCGCAGGCAGCACCCACAAATCTTGGGCTTAGCAATAAACTCTCCAGCCTGCTTTTCGTGTGGAGCTTGGTGGAAATAAACATTCTGAAAACTAACCTTTCCTTTCCCTCAGCCTTCCAGTCATAACAGCTCTAATTCTTCTTTGGACAACGTGGATACTTCTGCCCACTAGGGGAAAGGTCAGGAAGTGCTGTAAAGAAAGAAAACACAAGGATGATTATTTCAGGATCTTATCTTCCACTGTTACAGCCGCAGACTTTGCTGGATTCTGTGATAACTCAGGGAAGATGGCTTGATAGAGGCTGTTACATTAGGAAGAGAAGATTCTGGGGTGTTTGGGATAAGGCTGGGGAGAAGGGGGACTACAGCCTCTTCAACAACCTCATTCTACACCCAGCACTTTTGACTTTTTTTCTTTCTTTCTTTTTTCTTTTCTGAAGGCCTCCTCAGGCCCTGGAAGACCCTGGGAATCACCATGTCTAATAAGGTGGTTGTTTGAAGCAACAGCAAGTTTATCAGCTGACTGACTTCACCAGTACCTGCCAACTTACAACCACACAAACTGGGCCTTGGTTAAGAACTGCTGCTCTCCAAACTGGGCCTGCCTCCAGGGCTTTCTCTTTGATTCATGGATCAAAGGGGAATTTTCCAGAAAGGTTTGATCTTGGAAGAACCCTTTGGCTGGAGTTTGTAGGTTCTCTTGAGACAGCAGGACAGCCTTGCTCCGGGCTGTTCTGAGGACTGTGTAGCCCATTTCACCAATTGTCAGACCTAAGTGAAGGCCAGGAAGGAGCACCCTCCCCAGGGGGGGACCCAATTTCACTGTGGTTCTCACGGACTCATGCCCAAACCTCATGGCCTTGTTGCCAAACGGGACATCAATATTTGCTTCCTCTGTGTTTATGATTAATTATTATTAATACATTGCTAATTACTATTCATTTAAATGGAATACATTATTAATTTAAATGGAATTTGGGAGTATAATTTCTCAGAACAAATCATTTACTTTTTAATGCCTCATTTTCCAGGTGTGTGGTTTTCTACATCCTTTCTAGCATCAACAGTATTATTTAAAAGATAAGTTAAAATCTCAATAAAAAATTAAGTGTATTTTTCCATTACAAACGCTCAAGCTGAAAACATTTTGACTGGTGAAAAGGATTTATTTGTTTTCTAGGTAATGGTGGCTGTATTTGTTAAAGGCTTAACTTACTTTAGTTGCATTTTGATTGCATGGCAATATTAATATTTAAAAATTCTCGGTGGTGTCCTTGTGTTCAAGTATATGTTTAGCATGTGCAAGGCACTGGGTTCCAATGTTCTGCACCAGAGAGAGAGAAAGGGGGGGTAGCGAGCGAGCGAGAAACAAAAAGATAAATTTGAAACAGTTTTGTCCTCACTTGAATGAAATACTAAGTGAGAGTTGAGGTGGGACCCCAGTGATGACAACTGGTGTGGAACGTGGGATAATGACTCTTCATTCCTCCAAACTTGAAATAGAATCTTGGCAGCTGGAACACAAAGCCCAGGACTTATGAGAACCTTTGAGTAACCAAGGGCTTTCCGAACTATGAGGAGTGAGCGAGCACCAGCCCACAATGGGAGGCGTCACATTCGTTCCCCAACTACTCTTTATGGGTTATTTCTGTAGACAGCCACTCACTGTGGTCGGGGCAGGAATGGGAAAAAGTGGGGGAAGGAGACTTTGGTGTCCTTTGAAGTGAATACTTAAAAAAAAAATAAGGTTACAGCTAGGGAGGTCATTATGTATTTTGCTTGGCTTGTTCTTACTTATCCAGACACACTTGCCAAGAGAATCTATCACCTGGTTGCTCTAAGTCACTTGGAGTCAAAGAACAGCCAGAAGATAAAAATAGGCATCAGTCTGCAGGGGTCGTTGGTTTCTCCTCTGCTCCACTCCCCTTGAGCTCTGTTAGGACTGCTGTGAACAGGCCAGTGAGAGGGCGGCTGTGTTCATGCGACATGCCTCATGGCAGGAACAGCCAGAAGTCATTGGTAGTATGGGCAAGCCCCTATTGTTCCAGGGAGGCTGTTGATAATACCAGGGAGTCTGTCTTTCTTTTCCCTCTTCTTCAATGCAGATGAATGCTGCTTTCTGGGATACTAGAATGCCCCTACAGAGGAGCAGCAGCTAACCCTTCTTTACTTTCATTTCATACTGAGAAAGGAATTTGTAAATCCAGTCTTCCCTGTCATGTAGCCTCCTTGTAAAACTCCACTACGCTTTCCTGAGACCCATCTTGGGGGTCCTGCAATGGTGCGGCACTGGAAGCTAGGTTACATCACACCCATGAAATATCTTCCTGTCCTCATAGCTGAATCCAAGGCTTGCCCTACATTTGGGATTAGTGGTTTTTCTACTAATAAGTTAAAAAATAAAAAGCAAGCTACGTCTTTAGAAAATTTGCTAACACATCATAGCAGTTTCTTTAAAACTTCTGATACAAATAATTGGCAGGCTTGTTCCAGCTATCTACTTATTATCAACAGTAAACACCTCAGACTGAACACTGGGAATTAGTTACCTATAGGGAAGTTTCAGTCTTACATTGGACTGCTGACCCACACAGGCACTTCTATGCTGAGTAAATCAATAGCCTAATAAACAGTTGTACACAGTCCATTGGAAGGATTAAGCGCTGTCATTGAGGCTCTGGGTTTAGGAACTCCCCGGGTGGACTACATCCTACACTTCGTCCATAAAAATGAATGACTGTCCATCACACAGTTTCTTAGACTAAGGTCACCCAATTGAAGCAGTAACATTTTCTGGAGAAAAATATTTATGATCAATTTAGAGACAAGACATGACAGCTCTCCTATTAAAATTCAAGTTTCAGAGGCCAAGGGAGATGGCTCAATGGGGAAACTGCTCTCTGGGAAAGTATGAGGATCTGACTCTGGAGTCCCAAGCATGGTTGGTGGCAATGTGCCTGTAATTCCTGCACCTGAAAGGCAAAGACAGGAGTATCTCTAGGGCTTGGGAGCCAACCAGTGT
Source organism: Jaculus jaculus (assembly GCF_020740685.1). NCBI lineage: Eukaryota > Metazoa > Chordata > Mammalia > Rodentia > Dipodidae > Jaculus > Jaculus jaculus. The sequence goes on from NC_059107.1 coordinate 110,902,490, forward strand.
ACACCAATTGGTGAGCTCTAGGTTCAGTGCGAGACTCTGTATCAAAGAATAAGATGGAGCTCAACTGAAGAAGACCCCAACACAACCTGTGGCCTTCCACATTGCATGCAAACACACACGTATGCATACCTGCATGTGGGATAAGCATACCCCTCCCCCCACACCCATGCATACCAGCACACATACAACATATTAAACAATCCCACTTTCAGGATTTTGATCTGGTTTAGTAGTGTGTGTCTTCTAAATGTCATATTTCCTTTCCAGTGTTAGGCAGAGGCTGATGAGGACGGGTTATAATAAGTTGGAATTTTTAATTTATTCATTCCCTTGCACCAACAAGTCTAAGCATCTATCTGCATAATTTAAAGCAAGTTATCTTTCCAAGAAGCCCTAGCTATCCCCTCAGAGGGCAAGAGACACATAAACCCATTTCTTAGAAACATGACAAGCATTACAAATTTATCTGTAACTTGCACAATATGCTTGCCTTAAGCACAACTCCTCACACTACACATGAATATAAATACATCAGTTATTTATAATTTTCTTGTATTTGTAAACTTATGTTGGTTGCCCATTGGGTGCCCAGGATAACTGACCAATTCTGAGAGTCACAAGTAGGTTTTCCCCTTGGGATTTCTGTTCATTTTAACTAATTAGACCCAACTGTGCATCTTTTATTCTGAAGGCTTTCTATTATTAGGCCTGGAAATCATCAAAGAGAGAAACTTCTACTGGGGCTCAGAGACCAAAATCTCAAGCTCACTCTCTCCCTCCCCTTTTCCAGGAAAGAGAAAGAGAACTCCTAAACATAAGTGCCAGGGTATGAAAGTCAGAGTCATCTTTTGAGGCCTATTTATAGTATTTAACCCAGGCATGGGTATTGAGAAGTGTACAACTTGCCATAAGCAGCTGAAAAATGAAGGAAAAGAAAATTATTATTTTCCCACATGGCAGGTTGGAAGACAAATCTATTTAATATAAGAAACATATCTCCCTTTACTCCCCGAGTCAGGTTAACCACTCAGCTCTTCATCTGCCTGTGACAGTAGCTTATCGATTTATGCTGCAAACCAGAAGCTACTTTTCTGCCAACTGGCTTGAGATGTATTAGATGTACTATTAATTTTTACTTGATAATCTCTGTTATTGTGCATAAAGTTCCCTGGAGTGTGTGTGTGTGTTAGTAACAGACTATCAGATGGTTGCTGACACTTTTTATGTAGAACACCCAGGAAGAGGAAGGACAACCAGTAGTCAGATCTGCATGGAAGGACACAAAAGGATTTTATTTTCATACTTCCTTCTTCACCCAGTGAGCTCTGCCTGCTTTCTGTCTGCTATACAGAAGGCTCTCTGTGTCCTGGGTCTCCTGTGTGCCCAGGCCAGGGTGGGATTGGTACCTGAGGCCAAGCAGAGACACAGGGAGTGGAGAGAAGGCACCATTTTAGCACAAGAGGAAGCGTTTTTGCCATCTGTTTCATCTTTGAAGCCCCTGTGCACCCGTTTCTTAAGGACACACATTGATGGTTTGCCTAGAAATTAACTTTCCTGTCCCATGTCATGAGACAGTGCCTACTAGGAAGGACAGGTGAGAGAACAAGACACCAGTATGGCTGTTCTGCCTAGTATAGCCAGGTGGCCAGGGTTCCATGAAAGAGAGGCTGGCCATTGTCTTGGTTATTGTCTATGCAAGTTTGTAGTCTTAGTGGACCTGAAGAACCTAGATTTATTGAAGGGGCATGTCCCAAAGATACTGCTACCTGAGAAATGGAAGGAGCTAGCTGGGGCACACACAGGTTGGTGTGTTTTACTAGGGTTGTGCCACAGGAAGTCGAATGAAAGACATCAAACACAAAGTATGTGGAACTCTGAAAATGAAGCTATTGCTTTTCTCACTTATCAAGAGATGTTTCTGTAGCCTAACAGTGTAATTCAGGCAGAGTAATGCAAACACAAAGGCCCAGAGTGGGATGGAAAATGGGACACATCTAACAGCCAAGCCAGATTGCATAGCTACTCAAATCACTGCAGGGTTAGAGTGAGAAAGTCCTGTAGGTCAGAGCTTTCTGGGTCCCAGGCAAGGGTGTGACTCAAGGAGCAGCTGTAACCCAAACACCAGCCTGCTACCAATGGCATCAGTTTTTAGATGACAATAATATCAACCTTAGACATTTGTGACTGTTTTGTGTTTATCTATTTAATGTCACTTTAGCTCAAAGGTAGTTGACACATTCCTTGTTTCTCAGTGCCACACTCAATGCCCTCTGTAGGCTGTTAGCATCCTCTGCAGATCATGCTTATAACATGATATTGGAACATTCTCTATATAGGGTTGGTATGGGAGGCAACCTGTGTGAATATGTGTGTGTATGCTTTTGTTTGTCTACTAGATACATTTGCAAAAGTGTCAAATAGAAAAGCTCTACTTAGGACTGTTAAAATAGAAACTTAGAGACCAAGCTTGGTAGCACCAGCTTCTTGATAAATGTATTGTTGATGGTCATCTGTCCAAAGAGTTCGGTGCCTGTGTTGTTGTAATCCTGGGTTTATAAAAATAGCAAAAGGAAATTTTGCCACGCGTTAGTATGTATTAGCAATTAGCTCTTGTGCTCTCTCTTTCTCTCTGTCTGTAGGGGAAGAACATATGGCTGACATTCATACAACATCTCATCTAGGCACATGTGTCATTGTAGAGCTGGGAAATGTCTGCCTCAGGTTCTCCCTATGACAACACCACCAGGAGATGATGTGCTTGTGGTTAAAACATGCAGTTGGATTGTACTGCACAAGTTATAATGATGGTATCTCTTTTATTTGGTGGAAGGCTGTTCTTATTTATTTATTTATTTAACAGAGAAAGAGGGAGAGAGAGAGAGAGAGAGAGAGAGAATGGGTGTGCCAGGGCCTGCAGCCACTGCAAACAAACTCCAGACGTGTGTGCCCCCTTGTGCATCTGGCTAATGGGGGTCCTGAAGAATCGAATCTGGGTCCTTTGGCTTTGCAAGCAAGGGCCTTAACCGCTAAGCAATCCCTCCAGCCCAAGGAAGGCTTTTCTTAATTCAGTCTATTTCTTTGTGATTCTCTCCCCACACCTCACCCAATGCCAAACAGGTCTAAGTTTTTTTTTTAATATAAAATTTGAAAGTTGGGGCTGGGAAGAGGAGTCAGTGGGTAGAATACCTACTGTGCAAGCATGAGATCTGAGTTAGGATCCCCAGTACCCATGTAAAAATGCTAGATGTAATGGCAAGTGCCTGTAATCCCAACACTGGGGAGGCAGAGACAGGGCCATCACCCAGGCTTGCATCCCAGCTACACTAACTGAATCAGTAAGTTCTAGGTTCAGCAAGAGACCCTGTCTCAAAGAATAAGGTGAAAGTGGCTGAGAAAAAGCCCACTATTGATCTGTAGCTTCTATGTACATGCAAACACACGCATGGCATGCACCTGCATACACACGTGTGCCCATACACAAAGGAATATGTACACTGCACGTACATACACTACATATACACACACAAACATTTTAAAGTTATTGCTTAGTTATTTATTAGGGCTTACTGTGTTTTTTCTTGAGTCAGTAAACCCCAACTCTTGACTAAACTGGAAATTTCCAAGCTGTACCCAATGAAGATAAGTTGTCTGGGTTGCTTTATTTCTTGTTTCTTTGATACCTTTTTTTTTTTTTTTTTCAGTTGAGGGAATTATACCCCATATAAACACAAGCTAAGAATTCAAAGGGCAGCCCAGAACTTCTTTATTTTTGTGCCCTGGCAACCAGAATGGTTAGCCACACCCTTGTACATTCTTACTAGCAAATGGGGTGGACATTCAATTCTGGAGCAGGAAAGAACAATTCTTAGCAAGCTTGTGGAGAAAGAGATACGCCATTTGTACAAATGTATTTCAGGTTCAGGTTCACACAGTGGATGTGTACCAGGCACTGTGCTGTGAAATGAAATATATTTTTAATTCCTGTTACACTCTTCTAAGAATGCATGTTACTTTTCTAATTCTACAGACAGGAAATTAGGGCTGTATGAAGTTAATTTAGTTGGAAAGGTTCATGCAACTAGGAAATGGCTGAGAACGAGTGTGCTCAGAACTCCTTATGTCTACATGTGTAAATTTGGTTACTGATGAGCTCATCTTGTCACTGATGGTCACAGTCACATTCATCGATGCTTCTTTCTAGCTTCGTAAAAATTCTGTAACAGGTCATGAAAATCCCGTTCTACAGGTGTGGAAACTGGCTCCAAAGAGTAAAAATATAAAAACCATCAATCTTGCAGACATCTGCAAAATCACTCTAGCTAAAGACTAATGTGTTATTTTAGAAGGGGAAAATAACTAAATGGGCTCCTCTAAGAGGATTCTGATTTCCCAGATCCAAGCAAATTTAAGTAAGCTGAACAATCTCACTGGGCGGGTTCAGAAGAAGAAACAAGATGCCTAAGCCAAAAGAAGACCAGAAGTAACTATGTTCACCACCGCTGGGCCAGTGCACACTGAAGTCTGCTTGTGTGCACACGCGTGTGCCTGAGTTATGCTGAGGTATTCCTTTACCCTTTAGAGCAGTGGGCTGGAGCCTAGAGCCAGGCCCCAGTACGTGTCCCATAGCCATAGCCTGTACTGCACAGGTCCTCCTTTCAGGAGACCTGTGTGGACCTTGCCCAGAGCTACCACACATTTAAGATTCAACTTCGTTGGTCATAAATTCTAGTGTCGGGAATGAGATATCTCCCAATGAGTTAGTTGGTCAGAGAGCCTCCAGAAGCACCTAAAAGCAATGTATGCTATTGCCATTGCTCTTGATTGCCCACCAGAACTAGGTGGTAAGCCCCTATTGCTGAAGAAGCCATGTGTTTCAGTTAAAGGACACAGAGAAACTGAGCTGGAAACATCCTCCCTGCCAGATGTTATCAGAAGGTGTTATAGAAGCTGCCGAGAGAGCCGTCAACAGTCCTCGTCAGCCAGAGACCTCGTGTATTCCACAACCAGTCTGCCAGGCAAGATCTGCCCACTGGTGCAATAGTGGCATTCATGTCATAGGAGTAACCAACTAAAGCTCAGAGAATCTTGTGAAAAAGTGGCTGGAAAGAATGTAAGAGCAGGGACATGGGAAGGATGACTGGGAAATCCTGCCTTCTGGGTAGGACATGGCCATTACACTCATGATCTCATAGAAGCTGTGGTTGCAAGAACAAGATTGAGCCTGTCAAAACTTCACCATCAATGGGGGAATAGTGGGAGGATACATGAGACCCCAGACCTCCCACAGTAGCTAATGACAGCTAAAATAGTTGTTGGGAGACACTGGTAAGTTGCCCATTTTACAGTCTATAACCTTCCACCCATGACTGTGCAAGCAACTGTAACTTAATTGATTACCAAAAGAACAAAAGGCATGAAAAAAATATGAGGGAAAGAGGGGTTTTAATGGGAAGAAGAAGATAGTAAGAGGGGGCAATTAGAGGAATAAGATCAAAATACATTATATAAATGTATGAGAATGTGAAAAATGGGGAAAAGATAAAAAATTAAAGAAGATATGACACTCATATATCTCCACCAAACCCTTCCATTGTCCCTACAGCCTTCACAGTTCCTCAACTCCAGCATGATGACATATCTCCTTCATGTCTCTGTACAGTAACAAGATAGAAGCCTCATTTTATAATCTAGAGCCTCTCTATTACAACTACTTAGAGAACTACCCTGACAGCCAAAGTGAGAAATATTTACTACAAGATAACTTTTTTTTTTTTTTAGCTATTGTGTTAATCTGAAAGATATTTGTACAAATGACAGACATCCTCTTTTATTTTTTAAATATTTTATTTATTTATTTGCAAGCAGAGAGAGAGAGAGAGAGAGTGCACAAATGTGTATGCCAAGGTCTGTAGCCACTGTAAACAAGCTCCAGATGCATGTGCCACTTTGTGCATCGGGCTTTACGTGGGTACTGGGGAATCAAACCTGGGTTGTTAGGCTTTGCAGGCAAGCACCTTAATGACTGAGCCATATCGCTAACCCTATTTCCTTTTTTGAATCTTGCTATGAATTTTCCTTTCTTGTTCAAACACCATGTCTGCCCCAGTTGCTTTTTCCAGAGGTATTCCCCTTGTGGTTCATTATCAATAAATCTGAACAGAGGCAATGGAAAAGCTGCTAATTCAGGTACCCACTGCACCCTTTCCTTTTGGGAACTACTGATTCCAAACAACTTCATCAAATCTCAGGGCTTCATTTGTTCTTTTGTATAAGAATTCATGGATGCAGTGTGAAATATTTACAACTCAGCATTAATGTCAAGGGCCAAAGGGATGCAAATATTATTACTTTAGGGCTGTGCATAAAATAAAATTATCATTTGATCTGAATATTTCTTTCTCAGCCTCTGACCCTTCCCTGTTGATTTCAGGAATTGGCTCTGCACAGTGGTTCTTACACCTAGTGGTACTGTCTGCACTGCATCTCAGAATCATGTCTCTACTGGACACGCCTAGAGTTGGGAAGAGGCATGGGTTGGGCTGAGTCTGTTTGACTGTTACTGTTAATACAGTCTGTGTCAGCAATGGCAGTCAGCCTGTTTGTCACATGTCCCTGAGCCTCCTCAGACAACCACTGGGATGACAGGCACCTAATCCAGCTGTAGAGAATTCTGCAAACCAGGACTACAGGGCACCTCTCAGCATTGCATTGCTCTAACCACATCTAGGTGTTTACATCAGCCCCGAATCATCCTTTTTCTCAATACACTCTAAGTTGTTTTTAGTTTTTTAAAGAAGAAAGTCACCCTTGAGTGGTTAATGTCAATGAACAGTTGGAAACTGAAACGATTTTTTCCCCAAAAACATTTAAAAATTTTAGATAAACCTAGACATGAAATGCCTATAACATGCCAGCTTCTCTCTCTTATTTCTAAATCATTTTTTTTTGTATCTTTAAAAATATGTATGTGATCTTCAGGAAGGAGGAGGGTGTATATATAGACCATTGCTGACTTCCTGTTTCTAAAGATAGTATTTAAGTATACACAAATCACACTCCTTACTTTGATGGTAACTTTCAAAAGCTAGAGTACCAAGACCTCCTCACCCACTGTGTTTTGCCCATTTTTGGTTTTCCCATGGTAGGAGAGCCTTTAGAACCTTTATTTAAAGAATTTACACAATTTTTTGGGCTGGAGAGATGGCTTAGCAGTTAAGCGCTTGCCTGTGAAGCCTAAGGACCCCGGTTCGAGGCTCGGTTTCCCAGGTCCCACGTTAGCCAGACGCACAAGGGGGCGCACGCGTCTGGAGTTTGTTTGCAGAGGCTGGAAGCCCTGGCACGCCCATTCTCTCTCTCTCTCCCTCTATCTGTCTTTCTCTCTGTGTCTGTCGCTCTCAAATAAATAAATAAATAAATAAATTAGAAAAAAAGAATTTACACAATTTTTTTTCTAGGGACTGGATTAAACGTAACCTTTGCCCTATCTGTACATAGAAAGTAGAACTTGCTAAACAATTGATAAGTCTAAGCTCATTTTCAGGGTTGTTGCTTTGTAAGATCTTTACAGCACTTAAACCATTTTAATACTACTGAGAGGCAAATTCTTAGTGAATAATTACAAGCAATAGTGCAGACAAGAAAGATTTTGTTTCTAAGGCCTACTTGAATATGCCAGAACTTCTTTTGCAATTGTGATTCTCACTAATTCATACCAGGCTTCCCTTGATCCATTTCAAATGGGTGAGACTCACCATGAAAATAAGACCGTCCTGGGAGGAGAAGCTCCCATGACGGTTCAGCCTTGGCTTACTTCGTGACTCAGCTAGACTGCATGAAGGAGCGGGGCTCTGCTTTTGGGTTCCCATTCATTTCGTCCGAAGATGTTTTTTTAGCACCTGAGACACTGTGATGTGTGCCGGAGATAACAAAATAAAGGGCACGTTGCTTGAGCTTACCCTCACAGAATTCAGTGAAGTGGGCATAGAGAAGGTGACCATGAGCAAGCGCTTTCATTGGGGAGGAGTCAGGCTCTCAGGAGGCTCTTGGAAAGGATCCCTTGACTGGATCCAGAAGAGCCCATCTGCATCAGTTACCTTTTCCTTGCTGCGACAAAAATCCTGGGAAGAGGGGTTTACTTCAGCTCATAGTTTCATCTGACAGAAAAGTCATGGCAGCAGGGGCCACGGACTCCAACAGTGAAGGAGCACAACCAAGTGACCAATGTGGACGCTGTCAGCTCTCCCCTTTTTATTCAGCCAGCACCTCAATCCATGGAATGGTACCACCAGCAGTTAAACATGGTATCCCCACCTTAATTAACCTAATCAAGATAATTCCTCACACACATACACATAATCCCTCAGAGGTGATTTTAGGTCCTCTGAACTTGACGGTCAATATAAACCAAGCTGAGGTCTGAGCTGGAGAGGAGAGACAGAAGGGGGACTGATCTGGCTGTAGGAGAAGCTCTGGAGGCATAGGAAACTTGGCCTGGAGGCAGAGACCAAGGAGAAGAAAGGTCCGTTATCCTGGTGGAGAGAGGACTAAGGCACAGGTCCTTGGCAGAAGAGGACTCTCCAGTCACTGCGACTGCTCAGAAACCCCCCAGAAAAGTCAGCTCCCCTCCCCCTAGCTCCCTCCTTTGGGCTTCTAGGACACCACCTCCTGTTTTTTACCCTTTATCACGCTTGTTCTATGTGTCTCCCCTCTCACACATACCTTGAAATGTTAAGAGTTCCCTAAAACTCGGTGCTGCCTTGGTATACCTCTGCTCTTATCTAGTTATGTTTTGTTTACAGATAACATGATTTTATCCAGTCATGTGGCATTAAATAACATCAATGCCTTTGAAGTCTGAATCTCAATCTCTTTCCCTTATCCTGATCTCATCACCCACATATAAATTCACATGTACCATTGTTTCTTTGACCACTTTCTTCAACTGTTCACTTAAACACAGTCCTGGGCAGGAGATATAGCTCAGTGCAGAGTGGCTGCCTAGCATGCTAAAGCCCTGGGTTTCATCCTCAGCTCTGAATTAGAACAAAAAAAGCCCACCATACTCAGTCCCGTAGAATGTGAGCAATAGAAGACTCCAACATGAATGGCTCAAACAGTAAGGTCATCTGAAGAATGTGCTTCCAGACAACAGGGGTGGGACTACAGAGGAAAAAGACCCTTTTCCTTCAGGCTTATAAATCCAGTGGTGAGGGTCTGGGAGTGGATCCGCCAAAGGTGGGGAAAAGAGCTTACTGACACATGTTATGTGCAGTTCCTTGAGGAGTAACTCACAAGGGTAATAGTAAACCTTGGGGATTTATAAACCTACTTAAGTGAGGGAATGGAAGGCAGAAAGAGAGTACTTCTGAGGGAAGAACAAATATGTTTTCTTAGGAAACATAAGTGGATATTTGAGAAAGAAAACATTTCTGCCCCATCCTTCCAGTTTCATGGCCATAAAACTCCTCCACAACGTGCGCTCATCATAGATTTCATAGATTTGCTTTTGTTCTCTCTTTTCATTAGACCCCACCCTGCAGAGGGAATTTATGGCAGTATTTATGTAGTATTGAGGTGGTCTGTTGTGAAGAAGTCCCTCCCTTACAGAATAGAAAGCATGGGAGGACAACTTAGGAGAAGAGCTTATAGGTGGAGAGTTTCTCTGAGAGCTTCTCTATCTCCCCTGTCTGGCAAAACACATTCTAGGATTTTCAGAGTAGAATGAATTTGCAAGTTTCCCCTTAGGTATGATGACATGATCCTGGATGACACTAGGTTCTTCCTAGACTAGTTCCCACAGACAGTTCTTTGATATGTGTAGTGACTAGCTTCTCTATACTCAGGAGATTGGCAAAATAGTACAGGAAGGACAGATGTCAGACAGAAAGCGGGAAGCAGCTCAAGGTATGGCACTAGTTCAGGGGTAGGTTTCTTAGAACGGAGCAGTCACAGCAGTCCATGGGATGCTGTTATGGAGATGAATTTCCAACAGGTACTTTGACATTAGCTCTTTCTCCCTCTTTACATTATCTGAGGTCATAACAAATCCTTGGTCAAAAGATTACCAACCTTTCATTGCCTGCCAATCTTTAGTCTCTGCTCTGTCCACTTGAATGATGTCATCTAATTTGATTGTAATATCTACCTTGGTACTCTTTCTGCTCCTTTGCTAAACATCCACCACCACCACTCAGATGCCTCTTGACAAGACTAAATGTCAGAAAGAGAAACCAGAGGAAGAAACCACAAGTGTGACCACAGAGCTTCATTCAGCTCTCACTGGTCAATAGCGGCCTAGCGTGGAGTGACAGTGCTTAATAACAAAAGGACTTTGCCATGCTGACTCTCAGGATAAGAAGATACAGGAAATAGTTCATCAAAAAAGTAGGTATAAGTATTGCTATGCTTGGAATTGTTTCATGGGGTAAATATATCTAAAGTAGGGAGTGTGATAACAAAATCAGCTGACTGGTTAAGGATGTAGACTTTGGAATCTGACACACCTAGATGCAAATTAGGATTTAGGATTAGGATTTGTGTGCTTAATGTGGGCCAATTACCTCACTTCTCCATGCCACCTTGCAGTGAGGACAGTAATCCCTGCTTCCTGGGGAAGGTGCAAGGATGAAATGAGACATAGCATGTAAAAGGCATAACACAGTCCTTGCAACCAAGGAAGCACTCAGTAAATACAGGTGATATTGTGGTTTGAATGTGAAATGGCCCCTATAGGTGCCAGTGTTCAACACTTGATCTCCAGCTGGTGGTGCCATTTGGGAAGGTTGTGGAACATTTGGAAGGTGGAACCTTGGTGGAGGAAGCAGGTCACTGGGGGCAGGCCTTGAGGGTTTGTAGCCTAGCCCAACTTCCTGTTTCTGCTCAGCTTCCTGACGCTAATGGCGATGTGACCAGTCATCTTCCTCTTCCTACCCCCATGCCTTCTGCCATGATGGGATGTGTTCCCCTGGAGTTGCATACTGCAGGAAGCCCATTCCTTCCTTAGCTGTTTTTATCAAGTATTTGATCACAGCAATGTGTAAAGTAACAAAGACAGGTCATAACAATAATAAAGATAACGTTCCCCTGAAATCTGTTCTACCAAACTGTGGTGTATTTGGATTTATTAGTAGGTGTACTGTTTAAAAAAAAATGGTAATCTCAGAGAACAAAAGTGCATTTAGGAGTTGGAGAGATGGCTTAGCGGTTAAGATGCTTGCCTGTGAAGCCTAAGGTCCCACAAGGTAAGGCAAGTGTACAAGGTCACACATATGCACTGGGTGGCACACACGTCTGAAATTTGATTACAGTGACTGAAGGCCTTGCCATGCCAATTCTCCCTCTCTCTCTCTGTCTCTCTCTCTCTGGTTTTTTTTTTTTTTTTAAAGCCAATTTGTTGGGCTTGCCTCAAAAATCAAAAGTGCACTTAGGATGGCATGGAGCCATACAATAAAGAAATCAGTGAATTTTGTTGTGGCCTTTCTCAAATTCATGTGAAGATGGGATCCCTCCCCCACTTAGACCTTACCCTTGGGCTCCTGTTGTCATCTGGGGAAAGTACAGTGGGATCGTAAACTATATTAATAATACTCATTTGTAGTAACAATCTCAAGTCACCAGACTTGTTGAAAATCTATCCCAGACAGCAAGGCAAGAGTTGAATATAATGGAGTGTCAGTGTAAATCCTGGCCACTGAGGGCATTGGCCCATGGCTGCACTTTTCTTCTATCCCTGGTGGGGCCTGGGGAATAGATGGTCATCATCATTCAGGGTCACCTGCTGGGAGGTGTGTGTGGGGGCAGCAGGCAGTGGCTTTAGGCAAGTCAAATTGACTGTTCCCTCTGTCAGCCCATTTCTTAGCAGAAATAGCCTAGTGTCCAGAGTTCTCAGTACCTGGAAGAATACTGCTAAAGTCTCTACTGTCTTCGTTGGAACCACCCAAGCCAACAGTTGATGTGTTTTTCAGCCAGGAGTGGCAGCACATAAAATTTTCTTTTTTCTTTTTGTTTGTTTGACTTTGTTTTGTCAGAAACCACATAAAGTGCAGACTCAGTGTGCCAGTGTTGGTCACAGCACTAAGTGCTGCCTTTGACCAGGTATGTTCCCCTCTTCACAGAAAATGGGGCCGATTCCCAGCAGGGGTTGAGTCACCTTGAGACCTGGGTTCTGGGAGACTGAGCCTCACTAGGAACAGCTACTCTGCATGCTGAGGAAAGTTGTGCTTGGTGCGTCCCTTATTTGATAAGATAGGGGATGCAGAAGAGTTAAGGCCAATGTCATGTTTCTGCTAGATAATATTTCAGCATCATGTTGAATTGACTTAATGCACTCATTGAGTTGATGAGTAGAAATATGTGAAGGAAGGAGACACCATGTTACTTCTGTGATAAAACAACTTGTATATACTGTCACTAACATCATGTTTAATTCTAGGTTTCATAAATTGCTTCATGGTTCTGAGAAAGATGTTATGCTTGTTAAGTCACTTTTTGAAGCAAACTATGTCAAATTTTGTCCAAAGTTACAAAACAGATCTCATCCCCCAACAAAAACAGAACTCTTCAGATATAACCAACACTTGGGATTAGAATTTTAAAATGGGCTGAAATTGTCTAAAAATTAAATTTTGTTTTGGTTTGTTTTTGTTGTTTGGTGGCAGGGTCTCACTCTAACCCAGAGTAACCTAGATCTCATAGTGACCCTTCTACTTCAGCCTCCTGAGTTCTGGGATTATAGGAGTGAATCACCACTCCAGTGAGACATTAAGTTCTCAAAATTTTTAACTAAAAATTACCTGATCAGGTAAAGTTTATTATAGGAACTCAAAGAATAGCTTTGATTAATAGGAACTACATTGGCAAATGGTTCATTTTAATAAACCAAAGCAAAAATGTACATAATTATCTTAGCAGACAGTAACTATTAGGATTGAAAATACTGCAGAATGGGAATACAATAGTTCCTTAATGAACACATGAGAAGATGATCCCACAAGATGTGTCAAAATCACAGTTGAGGGCTGGAGGGATGGCTTAGCAGTCAAGGCATTTGCCTGCAAAGCCAAAGAACCCAGTTTCGATTTCCCAGGACCCACGTTAGCCAGATTTACAAGGGGGCCCACGAGTTCTGGAGTTTGTTTGCAGTGGCTGGAGGCCATGGCAGGCCCATTCTCTTTGTCTCTCATTCTCTCTCTCCTTTGCTTTCTCTGTCAAATAAATAAATAAAAATAAAATATTTTAAAAAATCACAGTTGGCCGGGCGTGGTGGCGCATGCTTTTAATCCCAGCACTTGGGAGGCAGAGGTAGGAGGATCGCCGTGAGTTCAAGGCCACCCTGAGACTACAGAGTTAATTCCAGGTCAGCCTGGACCAGAGTGAGACCCTACCTCAAAAAAAAAAAAAAAAAAATCACAGTTGATCTCCTGATCATTTTGTCTTGGCTGGTCAAAACTAAATTTGCACTAATAGAACCCAGGAACTTGTTTGAAACAGAATTTCAGCCCTGCCACAGCATTACATCAGAATCTGAGTTTTACCAGGATATCCACATGGTTTGTATACACATCATAACCAATAAGCACTATTTAGAGATATTTGCAATGGGGCATTTCAATATTGTATTGGGTTTTTGAGGTGAATAAAATGTTAAGGATCTTTCTGGCCTGAAATAACTTCTATAAACTTTTAGTAATTCGGATGCAAATGAGTCATAAATCCAGGGTGAAAGAAATTCTTTCTGAGACTCATTCTGTCCTTATCTTGGTGTTGGGTAGCTCAGCCTTTGATCCCAAGGCTGTGCCTAAGGCCATCCCCCATCCTCTCACCCAATGGCTCTTTGACTCAGTCCTGGGTTAATTATCTAATGTAGCTCTCCTACTTCCCCTGCTCATCTATTAGCTCTTATTACTAATAATAAAATATGCCATCACCTCTGAGATTGTGGAGTTTAAAAAAGTTATTGATCCCTTGGTGTCAGGTAGACTAGAAGTGCTTATGTAATAACGGATCTATTTCAATCATTGAAGAGCTCCTAATAAAATAATAGGGATGATGAGGATGGGGGAAGTAGTAGGACATCATGAGGCAGTGCCATGGGGTATATGTCTTGGAGAAAACACAAGAAAAGAGCAGTCAGAGTGCCCAGGGAAAGCTGGGAGGAACTAGGGGGAGAGGTGACCTCTTGCTGCAAGCCCCTCTCCTTGTTCCAGAGAAAGTTCCACCCAAGTAAAGACATCCCCAGGCTGTGCACACACCTTCTTTGATCATCACCTTCCCTGGTTCAGTGTTGGCACAGAGCATGTCTCTCAGACTCACACAGGAAGTGCCTCATTCATATTTGCCAAATGAAGGGATACAATCTGAATCTTTGAGGGAGCCTTCAACTTGGCCATGAGAATGGGTGGGTGGTTCTCCCAGTCAGAGGAAGGAGCCTGTGCCAAAGCAAGAGGAACAGAACACCACAGTGTGCTGTGTCTGTCTCCAGCAGACCCTCTCCAATCCGCCACTTGGGGATCCATTTGCATCTTGTGAAAGGCTTGTGTAGATCTACTGAAGTTAGGGGCAATGGAGAATAAAACCTTTTGGTCAGTCCGTGGTGAGAAATGTAACGTTAAACTGCCAACCGCAAGCGTTCCTCAATATGGTTCCTTCTTTCAAATACAAGGTCTGTGTTTGTGTGGACGTCTGCCCAGGAATTCCCAACCTTCTTCCTTCAAAGAAGGGTGCAGACATGATTGGAATAACCAGGCAGTCCAGCATCCACAGCCCAGATATCTTACACTTTCAGGAAAGGAAACAGAGAAAAGGCAGCTCTCCCAGGAAGAGGAAAAGCCAGGCTTCTCCTCCTCACCAATGTCTCCAGAGTCCCTGGCATTTGAACAGGCTTGCTGTTGGTTTTGGGGAGAGTGACGTGTGTAGTGACATTTGTATTAATGCCTTCCCGATGACTGCCTTCTGTTTACAAAATCCTAATGCGGTGGTGGGTGGAACCGCTCCATAAAATCTAAAGTAGCTATGTCAAGGACCTCCCAGGTTTGGGACACATTCCCTGTGATGGCTGCAAAGGATATTCACATTGCCCTTGGTCTCATCACCGACTTGTCCTGTGGTTGGGACCCTGAGCAGGTTGGGTTAGATGGGGGCTCTCTCTAACAGTCATGGCTGTGCAATTGTGAAGTGGAGCTGGAGGTGATCTTGAATTGCTGGTTTTAAATGAAGGCAGGCACTCCCAGGACACCACCACCCTGCCTGGGAGCTCATGGGCTTTGCCAGGCATGAACTGCAAGTCACTTGAGAGAAATCACACCTTTCAGGTTCAGTAGAGACCGTTGTCTCTGACAACCCAGCTACATGATGAAAACTTTGAGATGTGACACTTTGCATTGAACTTAAAGACATGACATGGCTGTTTGCCTAGTCTCAGCTGATTTCACTTATCCTCCAATGAAAGTAGTTCCCCCAGGTAGATTTGTCAACAAAATCTGACAGGACCAGGATGTTGAACTCAAGGAACAATGAAGATTTTCTCACTTATTTTTCATCCATAGAGAAACTTCTCTCCTTGTTTCCTCTGTTTCTCTTTAGTGCCCAGGAGTGGTTTGACTATTCAAACGTCTCCAGAGTATGGCTCCAGAAATTCAATCCCTGACCACAGGGACTGAACACAAAACTCCTTTGTGCAGTCTTCTGTGCTCCTGACACCTTTGTGCACCAGTAATCTTACAAAGAAACAGCGGTCTTACAAGGTGCCTCAGGTCTATCCTGGGTTCCTAGATACGTTTGGACATGAGAGTTAGCAAGGGCTATAGCTGCAAAGGGACCTGATCTCTAGTTGTGGCACCCGCTGCAGCACCAGTGCCATGGAGGCTTGTCTTGTCTCTTTGCCAGAGACCAGAGTGTTGCTATCTCAGTGATGGAATAGACTGCATGGTTTGGCAAATTTACTTTCTTCTACATCTGGGACTCACATCTCGTGGTTTTTTTTTTTTTTTTTTTTGGTGGGGGTGATCTTGGGTACAATATCTTCCTTAATTTAGTCTAAATATAGTTCTCAGTAGGAAGAGAATGCTTAGAAAGTATACTGCTTGTTGATGTCAGGGAAAAGAGATCAAATTTCTCTTTTACCAAATAACTTGGCTTTTATTCTGATCACTTTATTCAACAGCCATAGTTCAGATTGTCATCTGCAACCTGCCTAAAATAATTGACTTTTGGTGTACAAGTCTTGGAAATTCTGCCAGCATATTCCTGGAAGAGTTCTATGTCTCCAGGATCCCAGTGGATGGTGTGCATGTTCACACTGAGTTCAGTGCACAGGGAATGTTTGCGTCCTTGGAGGTGCGCTTTCCTAGAGGGGAGGTTTTTTTTTTGTTTTTTTATTTTTTTTTCTTCATAATTTACACAAAGGCCCCAGTGGGCTGATGGTGCCTGAAGGAGAACGAGAAAGATAGAAGGTACTTTCTGCACACTATCTGTGGTCTGAGTATGAGGCTTTGAGAGAGCCAGCTTCAAACCCCTTTTAATTGTTAAAATATTACAATAAGTATACTGAAGAGTTTTGAGAAAAAGAAAGAAAATTAGTCATTCCACAGTATTCTGACATGTTCTGTTTCCCCGACAATCTGTAATTTGCATATCATATCAGAATGTACTTGTGATTTTCTATGCTCTTTGTGATACACATTCTTTTACATCATAAACACTTCTTGTTCTGAGGGGTTCATGCTCATATTTATAATTAAATAGCATATTACTTTGACTGAGGAAATAGATGACAGCTAACTTACCCATGTCTGCAATGTTGGGCTCTATGCTGCTGGCCTTTTGCCTTCACAGATACCTCTGCCATGAGCATCAGCCTGTCTACAGCTTATTCTTCTTTTGTGTTTGAACAAATCCCCAAGAATGAGATACAGTACTAACAGTTTCATGGCCTTTGATATGAATTGCTACATTGATTTGTTAAAGAAGAATAAAGATTTACATCTTGTGGAATCTCTGTGGCTGAATAATGAACACGCCGAGGCAGGAGTGGCTCTCACAATTTATTAACTGGTTGGACCATCAGCATCTATCCATCTAAACCAAGGCCAGCTGGTTACCCTGTCCAGGCACACTACCTGAACTGTAGTCCTCTTTAGACAGCAAAATCTTCAGTTACTCTAAGATACCTTTTCCCTCTATCTCCTTTTCCTATAATCTGCTTACTTCTTTTTCCTTACCTCCAGCTCTCTGGTGCTCCTTTAACAAAGTATTTTTATTAACAGCTACTAAAATATCTTGTATTTTCCTGAGTGCTTATTCTGCTTTCACATGCATTGCCCCATTTAACTCTCAGAATAACCCTATGGGTGAGTTACTTCCATTTTATAGCCATAGATAGTGAGGTTTGGAAGGCTAAGATGCTTATCCAGGCATACAGAGATGAAACGTGGCCACTGAGATTCTAACTAAGTCCAGTTAGCTCCATGGGTTTTGGCGTTGAAGCTGCCTGGGGTGCTGGGTTGGGGGATGAATAAGGGCATGGAGCTGGAATCTCAGAGGTGCTAAAGTTAGGGTGGGCTTCAGTTTCTCTTTTGCTCTGCTAGTTCCCAAATTATTAAAACCTATTTCATTAGCTTCTACTGGTGTCATATTTATTTGCAGCTGTTAAACATTAGAAGACTTCAGAGGAGGGATTTATTTAAAACATAGTTATTAAAATGTCTATTTTGATTTAAAGATTTCTCCTGCTTTGTATTACTCACTTGTCCCGCATCTCTTTAATCTATAGTCACTTCTAATAAAGAACATCCAGAGCCTACCAGCCAAAGTACTTTAAGCAATCCTTGCCAAGTATCATTTAAGCATATTATCTCTTGGCTAAATTATCACTCAGCCATATCCTTGTCTTTTTACCATTTATAACCTTGGCAACATATCCACCCAGGTCCATTATAGAGCCATCTATGTATTTTGATACTAAACCCTGTTTACAGAGCTCACTTTCCTGGAAGAGGTTTCTGATTATTTTTCCTGTACGGTGCAGTTGTTTTCCAGTTGACGTTCCTTCCATAAGCTGGACTGTCAGTGCTGACCTTTGAAGTGGAGATAGATAATGACCGTTTTGGAAGAGTTGAAGAAAGGCTTTTTCTAGTGATAAACCAACAAGTTCTTGAAAGAAAATGAAGATATTTTTTTTTTTCCTTATGGCTGTTTCCCTCATGAGCCTTGGTGAGAAAAGGGAATTCAGGTGAGTGACAGGAAGAGTGGGTACATGGCTTATCTTCACTGAGCTCCTCCAAAACAGAGGCTGAAACACAGAATTAGTGATGTTAGTGGGAGAGTGAGATAGGAAGAGAGGACAAGTCAATGCTAGGGTCAGGACTTCTGAGATTTATCTAGAAAGACTTTGCAAATCTCACCTCAAAGACAGAAGACTGGAGCCCATACCCCTCCAGCTACAGTGTCCCACTACTGAGGGTGAAGGTAGCTCCTGGGAGCTGTCCATCACAGCTGTGTGTCTGAGCCTAAGGCAAGTCCCACAGTCACTGGAGTGTCTACCACAGTCCATGTAGCGAGACTGAAGGCTCTACTTTCCACATGTATCTATTTTTTTTTGTTTTTGGGTTTTAGAGGTAGGGTTTCACTCTAGCCCAAGCTGACCTGGAACTCACTCTGTAGTCTCAGGGTAGCCTCACAACAATCCTACCTCTGCCTCCCAAGTGCTGGGATTAAAGGCGTGCACCACCACGCCCAGCTTCCACATGTATCTTGGACATAACGTTTTCTCCCCACTTTTAGCCTCACTGCTTGGAGCCTGGCCACCACCTCACACCTGAACCCACTGCCTGCCCCTTTCCTCCTTTGTGTTTGCCTCAAGCACCTCTTAAAGCACAGATCGTACTTTAGCCCATTCTCCAGTGCTTCCAGCATCCTCAACACAGATGCAGTCTTCTCACCTGTGGCTCCTTCCCCAGTTTTATCCTGTGATTCTTGTTCCTTTTGCTCCAGCCACACTGATGAGCATATCCTCAAACAGACCAACAATGTGTCTGCCACCTTCCTTTCCTTCAGCCTGGGATAGTCTTTCTACAGTTTTCACTTGAGTCATTGCTGCCCATAGTGACCATGACCAGGCTTTGTGGACTAGTCTTCCTAAGTTAGCACCCCATTACTCTCTCACTACCCTTACCGAGAATGAGATTTACCTTTCTTCCCCTTCCCTTCTTCTTCTCCTCTTCCTCCTCCTCCCCATCCTTCTTATTTACCATCCACCAATAGCTTGTATGCTTACTGCTTTACTTATCAGTTGTGTTTCCCAGTAGAAGTTAGAAGTCCACTACTCCATCTCCATGAACAAGAATAGTCTTCAACACATTACAGGTTCTCTGCAGATACTTGATTAATGAATGAATAAATAAATGACTCAAAAATCATTAGTTCATCCCCCAATGCCAAATTCTCCTATAAATGGTCTCATTAATGTGATCATATAGGAGGACATAATGGATTATTTGTATTAATACTGTGAGAATCCAATAACAGCCCCTGTGGGAACTGGGAGCCGAGGTGGGTAGGAAGTCAGGGGCACTGTCAGGGAAAGGTGGGTGACAGAGAAGTGTGGGAACAGTGCCATTTCTACCATTTACCACCCCTTTGCTCTTTAGCAACAGCCCTGCTGAGTGGGGATAAAAGATCCTGGGCTAGTACTGGAAAATTCTTTGTTACTTTCTTCTTTTCTAACTCATTTCTTTCTCCCACACCCTCAGGAAGTGACAGGGAAAGAGAAGCTAGACCATCTGGGGCTGTGGGAAGGCTGGCAGCGAGAAGGAACTTGACAGTGACAGTACTTGGGAGGCCTGACTTCATCGCCTCGTATCCAAGGACTGACTGAAACAGCACAGGCAATGGCCATTTATGGAAGTGCACACAGCATTGCAAAGATGTGCTTTTGGGACTTTTGGTAGAAATCTGCATTTTGAAAGAGATATGGGGCTTTTGATAGACAACAAATTTCTCTCTGTACCCTTCTTTCCTCACCCCACACTCCTTGTCCCTTTGCCAACATTTGGCATTTCTCTGACTAGTACTCCCAAATTCCTACCCTTCCCCATATTTCTCTTTAAAACCTTTCTGCTCTCTTTAAGTCTCCACTAATGGTTCAATGGGAAAGAGCCAGAATCCTAGCCTTCTACTCAAGCAACAGTGCAGCTCTCAGTAATAATAACAACACTCTTACCTGTGTTTTCCAGGCCAAAGAACTGAGTATACACATGGACATCCAGGCTATTGGGAAAAGAGAACAGGTCACTGGGGTAGAGTATGGAGCCTGTGCTGGCAGTTGCCTTGGTTGAGAACAGGATCTGGGACCTGCCCCCAAAGTTTATTTGAACCTGGTTCTACCATTTGGTTAGCTGTGGAATGTTGGAGAATTTATGAATCCATACTTGACTCTTACAACTAAGTGTTCCTTCCTCACCGATTGGAGTAAGAGTTACTGAGTGCAGGACTGGCACCCAGTAGTGAGTAACTGAGGGTGACCTACTTATTCCATTGCTAATTGCACAATAAGCTTCAGAAACGCTGACAACAGATAATTTCTAGAACTCACCACCATCTAACATTTTTTTTTAAATTACTTGTTTAGACTTTTAAAATTTTTCTTACCTTGTTTCACTGGCTTCAGCAATGTTTCTGTTGTGGAGCATTGAAACCTACCACTTTCCGAATATCTTCTGTAAGTCTCCTCTTTCTTGAGTTGAGACTGGTGTAGGCTGAAGGGAGGATTCCCTCCAGCCTGGCCTCCACTGTGCATTATGATCCTTGTGATTGCAAGTGACAGATAACAACTTAGACTGGATAAACAGAAGTGGGTAGGCTGCCTCTTGCCTATCGTAGTGTAGATATGTTGGCCTCTCTCTGTGGCAGACACTCTCCTTAGAGAGATACTTGGAAACTCAGGTTTATATCCTTACAGCTATCAATCTCACAGAAAGCTATAGAATCCTAACAAAGTCTTTGGAATCAGTCCCAGTGAGTGTTAGTGCATAGAATGATCTGAACCACATGCTCAACTCCAAATCAGTGACTTCATCCAGTGTTACTGGTCATGTAAGGATCAGAGGTCCCTCTTGGATACTAGAAGCAGGACTAACTCTATGTTTCAGACACTAAGAAGAGAGGGGTTTCCCTAAAGGAATACTGTTACTATTGCAAAGAGAATAGAGTGGATTAGTAGGCAAAAGTAACAGATGTTCACCAGAGCCTACCCTTCCTGTATTCCTTATTCTATGAACACATGCTGCAACTGGCTATTTCCTGCCCTAGTACGTGATGTTTCTTTGTTTGAAACATCTATCTCACCTCTTCACCTATCCAAAGTTCAAAGTGCATTTAAAATTATGCTTTCTTTATATAACTCACTCCTCGACAATTGTAATGTATCACCCTTTTATTACCCTTCTTATCATCCAACTTGTATTTTATTAGACTGTGTACGTGCCTTTCTTTACTCTCTAGAATATGAGCTCTTTAAAGAGAAATTCATGCCTCACACAATTTTGTGCATATATGCATTATTTAGAGATCAATGCACTTCCTCACTACATGAAACGCTTCATGTTGGTTCTAAAGTACCATAGTGAAGTGAAGTGCCATCACCAGTATTTTCTAGGACTATGTCTTCTGTGCTTCGATTTTCTGGTATACACTTGATTGATTTACTAGAATATCTCATTGTCTTCAGAAGTAATTTTCAGTCCTCTTAAAGTTCTCTACATTCACTTTAAAAAATATTTTTCAATTTTTATTTATTTGAGAGTGACAGACAGAGAGAGAAAGAGGCAGAGAGAGAGAGAGAGAGAGAGAGAGAGAGAGAGAGAGAGAGAGAGAGAGAGAGAATGGGCACTCCAGGGCCTCCAGCCAGTGCAAACGAACTCCAGATGCATGTGCCCCCTTGTGTATCTGGCTAACGTGGATCCTGGGGAATCGAGCCTCGAACCAGGGTCCTTAGTCTTCACAGGCAAGCACTTAACTGCTAAGCCATCTCTCCAGCCCTATAGTCATTTTATTATAAGCCCAGGAGTAACATTCTTCAGGTACAAGCACAAAGCTGCTTCCTGCAAGATGTTCTAGGCATCCGGGCCAAGCAAATGCTCATGATTCTGTTTTGTGTCTACATTTAGATGAGGTTCTGTGGCATTGCTTAAGTTTCCTTAAGAAGCCCATTACATATTAATCTTTCATATATTATAAACAGAGCTTCAAGTTCTTAAAGAGCCTCTGAGAAGCCAGCAAGTGCACCATCACTTGCCCCTCGAAAGTGTAATTGTGTCTACCAGGAAAACTACAACCAGCTTAGTGCTGTTCCCATCACATATAGGCCTCAGAGCTTGAGTGGACCCTGTGGGCATATGCGTAGAGTACATGCATGCATTTGTGCATGTTTATATGTGTATGACTATACCTGTTTATGCACATGTATGTGCATGGAGGCCAGAGGTGGATGTTGGTTGTGTTACTAAATTGCTCCCCATCTTTATTTTTTGATTCAGGGTTTTACACTGAACTTAGACTTCAATGACTTAGCTAGACTAGTTAGCCAGCAAGTCACAGGGATCCCTTTGTCCCTGTCTCCCACAAACTGGGATTACAGGAGGTTATCTCCATACCAGGCTTCTACATGGATATTAGGGATCTGAACTCAAGTCTTAATGATCATGTAGTACGTAAGCCCATAGTCATCTACTGGGCCAATCACCACACCCTGATTTCTAGTTCTTATTCCTATATTCTAATGATTCCACTGGAAGAGCTTTCCTTTGAAGCCAAAAATCTGTAATTTGATTCATTATAGTTATCAGTTATAGAAAATGAGTTATAGTTATTCATGACTGGATATACTAACTTGTCACATTCAGTCACATTTCTTTTTTTTTAGTGGACTGCTTAACACCACTTTTAACTCAAGGAAAAGACGAAAACGTGGGATGAATCTGAAGTGATGCACCTGAAAAGAACAAGAAAAACTAAGAAACTGCAGTAGAATCCACCCTCATCACTAAGTACTTGAGTTCCTGGTCTCTGATGGTAATATTATCTTCATTTATATGATGCTGATGAAAATTGGGGGTTCATTTTAAAAATCTAGTGTCGGATAATATTTTGAGCTACTTTGACTTTTATTGTCTTTCTCCACTACTCTCATTAGCTATCACAAGTAATATACTCTTGTGTGCTTTCATATCTGTTAGCCCACTGGATCCACATCTTATGCCTCTGAAAAGATGGAGGACTAACAATCCTATATGGAAGATGAGCTGACTGAGGCCCAGAGTGGTTGGTTTACATTTTCCAAAGCTTCTTCATTAGTACATTGTACTGTTCATATTCAAATGGAGGTCTGTCTGACCTCCCCCCACCAAGCCCTTACTGTCAATCACCATATTCTTGCCCATCCTATCAAAACTGGCAATTAAGCACTTTCCAAAATCTCTCACATAGATTTGTCCATAAATGACTTGTTCAGAAAACATTTTTATGCATCTGAAATGTGTAGTTACTGCTAGGTGTTGAGAATGACAGGTCATGGGGTAGATAGGCTAGAGTAGTGAGCAATGCCTGGGGGAGGGTTCTCCATCCAGACGCTGCAGGGTGAGTAGGAGCGAGGTAGACATAAATAAGAGAAAGGACACTGTAGATAACTTAGCATTGTTCCACTTTTTGACCCTAAGCAGGTGTCCAGTTTAAGAAGGGGAGCCTGAGGAAGACTCAGGCAGTCTATGCTTGTGGTGCCCCCATTAAATATGCTTGGAAGGGAGTTCCATGATCTCTA
This sequence comes from Jaculus jaculus, assembly GCF_020740685.1. Taxonomy (NCBI): domain Eukaryota; kingdom Metazoa; phylum Chordata; class Mammalia; order Rodentia; family Dipodidae; genus Jaculus; species Jaculus jaculus. Next base: position 110,926,299 of record NC_059107.1, read on the forward strand.
CGTGTAGAAGCAGTGAAGGGATACATCCTGATTGACACAGCAGAGCAAAGAATAGCGGAGCCTGAGCCTGCAGAGTCATGGACATTTGGCATTTGTAGCTAAGATTTAGGGAAGAGAGAGATGGGAACGTCAGAACATGGTGGAAGAGACTGCCCCTAAAACACAGACCCTTAGGCTGAGATTGTCCTGGTCAATGTGCTTTAAAAGGAAAAAAGAACATTACTGCTTTATATAAAGGAGTTTATTCATTAAGTGAGCCTAATAAACTGGAGCTTGGATCCTCAGAACCCATGGAAAGCTAAATCTAGGTAGCACATATAGTAGGCAATCCAACTGCACCCATGACCCTGAGAAGGTAAGTCAGGAAAATCCCAAAGCTCACGGGCCAGCCAGCCTGGTGTTCACAGTGACAAACAAGAGACCCTGTCTCAAACAAGGTGGAAGTTGAGGACAGACACAGGTGGTTGTCCTTTGACTTCCACATACATGCCATGATACGTGTGCCCGTACCCCCCCCCCACAGAAACACATAGGGAAGAGAAAGGGAAGGAAGGATTTATTTGAGCTCATCATGGCAGAGGGGGACTGGTGGACCACAAGGCAGCTAGTCACATTGTGACGTCACAGTGATGAATGCTAGTGCTCATGCTTGTGTCCAGCCCAGGACCGTGACCATGGAATGATGCCACCCACATTCAGGGTTGGTCTTCCTTCCTCAGTGGAACTTTTCTGGAATTGTCCTTATAAGCACACAGGTTTGTTTCCTGGGTGATTCTAAATCCAGACAGGTTGTCAACGAAGATCAATCATCACAGAGGTCTAAAACCATTCTGAATTCTTTCCTAGGGAAATGTTGGAAAGAGTGTGTATTCAGGGCCAGTGGGCACAGCACAAGCCTTTATGTAAAGAAAGCTGGATTCCCTAGTTTGACCAGAGTGGCCTAGCTGATTTGTGAAGTTTCAGAGAGTCTCTGCCTCCATGCAGTTGTTTGATCTCCCTGTATCCTGTTCTACCTCCTTTGATATAAAAAGCCTAGGTACCTAGTAACTGTTTTTTTTTTTTTTGTTGTTGTTGTTTAAAATTGACTTTGTTTATACTTTTTCTTTGAGACAAGATAGTCTAGGTTGCCCTGGGTCTTTATGTAGCTTAGGATAGCCTCAAACTCCCTGAAATCCCCCTTTGTTAGCCTTCTGTTGCAGTTAGGTTTGCATCACTGGCAAAAAATCACCCAACCAAGAGCAGTCCCTGGGAAAAAATGGTTTATTCTGGCCCACAGACTTGAGGGGACCCTCCACGATGGCAGTGAAAAGTGGTGGCATGAGCAGAGGCCAACATAAGGTGGACAATAGCAACAGGAGAGAGTGCCAGACACTGACAAGGGGACATTGGCTATAACACCCATAAGCCCACCCCCAACAATAAACTGCCTCCAGGAGATGTTAATTCCCAAAACTCCATCAGCTAGGAACCCAGCATTCAGAACACCTAAGTTTATGGAGATCACCTGAATCAAACCACCACACCTTCCAAGTGCTCAGCTTATAGGTGTGCACTACTTCTCCTGCCTCCTAAGACTTCTTTATAGAAGGTGTTTTTTTTTTTTTTCTTCTATCTGCTGAGATAAGAGAATCAATTACTAGAAATAGACTTAGGAAAAATAGAACATTCGCTTTAAAGAGTTGCTGGACAAAGTGTTCAATAGTCTACCAAAGTTGTCTCAAATGTACCAAGGAAAGTTCTGGTTGTGTGTTGCACCAAAATCTCACATTAGATGCATTGAAAGTATGTAATTTGTGACAAGTACAGAATTCTATGCTTTGTAACCCTGCATAAAAATGTAACAGTACTTTTATAGATTTGTTTCCCATTGTACTTTGTTATGGGAAAAATTATGCCTTCTAAAAATTTGTCCTGAAGTTTAATGCCAGAGAATATGACCTTGGTTGAAAATAGGATTGTTTAAGGTATTAAGGAATCTGGTGGGTCCCAACCCTACATGACCTGTGTTTTCTTTCATAAGAGTGAGAAATCTGGAGACAGACACACACCTAGGGAGAAGGTCCTTATGAGAAATCGAAAACAGGGTTAGGTGATGTAGGAGAAGTCCAGGAACACCAAGAGGTGTCATAAGCTCCCAGAAGCTAGAGGAGAGGCATGGAGAAAGTTCTCCCTTACAGTCCTTACAATGCACCAACCCTGCCCAGTCTTCCTTGCAGACAGCTAGGCTTCAGGATTAGAAAAGCCCACTTTTCTCTTGTTTCAGTCACTTGTCTATAGCAATTTGTTATGGCAGGTGTAGGAAATTGACATAGTCCCCCAAAGTAGTCTCTTGAGAGATAAGCTACTGTTTTTCCCTATGAAATCAGTGACTGTCAAATTTAGTAAGTTTACCAAAAGTATCCAGCACTTTTTGTGTATGAATTTAATAGAACTTTCCTATCAGGTAAGTGATTTAATCCTATTTTTGCTCAAGGGGCTGGAGAGATGTCTCAGTGGTTAAAGATTCTGTTTGCAAAGACTTCCAGGTATGGTTTGATTCCCCAGTACCCATGTAAAGCCAGAAGCAGAAAGCATCATGTGCATCTGGAGTTTGTTTGCAGTGGCTCTCTCTCTCTCTCTCTCTCTCTCTCGCTCACTCTATCTCTTCATCTGTCTTTTTCTCTCTGTCTCATATAAATAAATAAAATTATTATCTTTTTAAAACCTGGCCAGAGTCCCATACTTAAGAAGTATGAGTGCTTTTTCTTTTTTTTATGTTTTATAATTAACAACTTCCATGAATATCCCATGGTAATTCCCTCCCTCCCTCCACTTTCCCCTTTGAAGCTCCACTCTCCAGCATATCCCCTCCCCCTCTCAACCAGTCTCTCTTTTGTTTTAATGTCATCATCTTTTCCTCCTATTATGATGATCTTGTGTAGGTAGTATCAGGCACTGTGAGGTCATGGATATCCAGACCATTTTGTGCTTTTTTGTGACATTGTGTGGCTTAGATTTGTGGGAGACCAAGGCCTGGGTGGGCTCTGCAGGCAGAGAAGGAAGTAATATGATAACAGCTATAAACATGGGTTGAATTTTAAGGGCAAAATGAGACTGATGGGAAGACGCTGGGGATATGTACTTGCTTTATACATATCTTTATGATATATCTAAGCACATTTCCCAAAAGATATTTTATGATACCTCTTGCCCTGTGATGCTGCATGAAAATAATGCTTGCAAAGTCAGTCATATAGGTCAGCCTATATGTAGTGTTGCTCACCACATCCCTTGCTGAGAGAATCCAGTTTACATTCTGACAAGTTTTGCAGAAAAACAACCCTCTTACTTAGCTTTGTCGAACCCAAAATGTATTTATTTAACTATGGAATATATTTTTTACTATTTTATATTTCTGATATTTCTGAATAGGATCTGTAGGCTAGAGAGAAAGGCTAGAGCAAGAAGACCTGTTGATTAGTACAGATAGGGTTAATACTTTCACATTAATTAGGTCCTTCTAGTCCTAACACTTTTTTACCTTCTTCTATAGCAAGATTCTTAAATATCCACTGGCATCTTAATTAACCATCCGACATAAAAACAGCATATGGAGATTACTATGAAGACATTTGTGTGAACATCACCTAGCTTATTAAATACAACATGGATATAGTTGAAGCTTCCATCACATCTTACTAAATTTTCATGACCTTACTTGCTTCTAGTACTACCCTGAATTTCTTATTTATCGTTTCTATACATATCTCTATGATTGTACTATATGTGTTCACAAACAATATGGTATGGTTTACCATGTTTCCAAACTTTATTTAGCTTATCATATTGTGTATACCCTTCTGTAACTTCCTTTTTCTTCAACATTATGCTTAATGAGCTTTTCCCAGGTTTCTGTATGGCTCTAGTTCCTTCATGTTCTCTCTACAGTAGCATCTCCCTGTATACATATGCCAGTATGTACTTACACATTCTTCTTCATAAACATTTAGGATGCTTCTTATTTTGCAACTGAAAATAATATTATGGTGCATGTCTTCATGCATGAATTGAGAAAGGAAGAAGGCTTTCTCTGGGATATATGTACGTGAATTTCCAGGCCGTAGATAGGGTCGCATTCAATTTCTGTAGACCTTGGCAAGTCGTTCTCCAACATACACACTGTATATAAAAGTTCCAGTGACTCTACATTACCTATTGATATTGTTAACCTACATAATCATTAGCAACTTAATCAATGTTAAGTGATATTTCACCCATCATCTAAATTGCAATTGTCAAATAATAAGAGTGACTATCTTAATTCCTGGCTAGTGGCCATGTAGGTTTCATCATCTGTGACCTATCTCTTCCTTCACCCAATTATTTTCCTTTCTTTTCTTTTTTCTACTGACTTATTCATCTTTTTCTCATTGATTTTTGGAAGCTCTTTGTAAATTCTCAGTATTACTTTCTTCTAATTACTTGCTTTCTGAATAATTTTATAAAGAATAATGCTTTTCTTTTCACTTTTGTCAGTTCTTTGCATGGAAGTTTAAAATTGTAGTATAGTTAAATGTATCTACACGCTCCTTGTAGCTAATAGCTTTCATTTCTCCTTTGAGAAATCTTTCTTAACACCCAACCCCTAGATACAGTCCCTATATTTTCTACCTAAATTTTAAAATGTTGCCTTTTATGTTTAAATCTTTAGGAATCTTCCAATTTATTTTTGTGTATGATATGAGGTAAGAACCCATTTTTACCTCATACAATAGCCAGTTGTCACAGTACCATTGTCAAATAGTTTACCATTTCCCTACAGATTCTGCAATGCCATCTGTTATTAATTTTATTATCATGAGTCTTTTTTCTTTTTTCTTTATTCTTTTTTATTTATTCTTTTTTTTTTAAATTTAATTTATTAGTTTTCTTTTCAGTAAATACAGGCAGTTTGGTACCATTATTTAGGCTCATCTGTGATCTACCCCCTCCCATTAGACCCTCCTTATTATTGAAAATGGGTCGTGCATTGTGGAGTTAGCCCCCAGTTATTAGTATGATAAATGTCTCTGAAAATCATGACCCAACATGTAACTCTGACATTCTTTCCGCCCCCTCTTCCGCAAGATTTCCCTGAGCCATGTTGGGTTCATTTTTGGTCTGCTTCAGTGCTGAGGTGTTGGGGGCCTCTGAGGCTCTGGCTCTCTGATTTGGTAGGAGTTGATTTTTCTCTGCATTGATCTCCTTCCCCTTTGTGCTGGTATCTTTTTTCTATCATGAGTCTTTAAAATTACAATGCCACATTGTTCTCCTGTATACCTAATTTCACACCAATATCATACTGAACAGTTACTGTAGTCTTTTAATAAATCGACTTTTGGCATGTTTATCTTGATGGCCAAAATAAGAGCTTCCTTGTATCTATGCCATTAGAAATATGACTTTGTAGCTCATTCCATTAAGAATTTGAGTGTATTTCTCCACACTTTGAATCAGATTAGATTTGCTATTTGATTTGGCAGCCATTTGAACATGACAGAAGTGACATTGTATTCTTCTAGTCATAGGCCTCAAGATGCTGCACACTTTCACTTCCTCTTTTGGATCCCTGCCTCTGCTGTGAGAATAAGCCCAGGACAGCATGCTGAAACACAAAAAGCCAAGGGTTACCAGTGCAAGTGGAGACCATCCTAGATCAGCCAGTGCTCAGCCAACTCACCAGCTGCCCTTGAGAGCATGTTGTGTCAGAAAAGCCATGCTGGGGACTCAGCACACTAGAACTTTGTCACCAACCCAGACACTCTTAAACCAGAACAAATGCTTACTGTGCTGTGCTAGTGTGGTTTTGTGGTGTTTGTTCCACAGCGTAGGGCAAGTCTCATGCCTGTTATGTCATTCAAAACCATCTTAGTTGATCATGGCCTTATGCTCTCCCCCACATATTTTTAGAATTGGTTTGTCAGAAGGCATGACCTGGTTTAACCCTCTTTTACACAGTCTTGTTCCAGGGCAGCCAGCATCTTTTCAGCAGATAGCCACTTCCAAGATTCCATCTTAGGTGAGGCTCACAATAGCAGCTTACATCCTACTCTTGATAAGTTGTCAATTTATTTGTACTAGCTTTACGGTGTTAAAGTAGCGTTATCATGAGATGGGGGTTCTGTTGCCATGGCAACCACAAGTTATAAATGAGCTTTGAGCTTTAACTGGAACTGTAACCATCTTTGGCCACATTCCATATGCGTTCTTGGTTCCCTTCCCTTCTAAGGATGAAAGAATGGCAAATATAGTTCTATTGGTATATGTATTTCATTTTTATTTCCATCTCTACATGTGCCAGCAGATACATCATTCTCTAAATTGATTCACCTAATTTCTTCCCTACGATTTATCCCTGATAATCTCTCTCCTTCTGTGTAATACTGAACAACATGCATTCATCATATATATTTTTTTTTTAATTTTTTTTAATTTATTTGAGAGTGACAGACACAGAGAGAAAGAAAGATAGAGGGAGAGAGAGAATGGGCGCGCCAGGGATTCCAGCCTCTGCAAACGAACTCCAGACGCGTGTGCCCCCTTGTGCATCTGGCTAACGTGGGACCTGGGGAACCGAGCCTCGAACCGGGGTCCTTAGGCTTCACAGGCAAGCGCTTAACCGCTAAGCCATCTCACCAGCCCCATTCATCATATTTTTAATGCTTACCTACCATATGCTTGGCATCAGCATTATCAAGTGAGTGAGACCACATGGCCTCTGTCTTTCTGGAGTTTGACCTGTTGGAGAGAGAGGATATTTATTAGACATGAGCACACTGGTGCTTTACCATTATGATAAAGGTTGTGAAAAATCAATAAAGGCCAGGAAGTAGTAGCCAAATATAATTTGGATACATGAAGATTTCTGTGAGGGGTACACTGGCATTTGAAATAAATTGGCATGGGTTGGGAGGGGACATCATCAGTGTGAGAGAAAGACGTGTGGTAACACCTCATGTTTCAGCCAACATGGCCTGAAGGTAAGGGTGAGAAGGACTGCATAGGGATGGCTCTGGAGGAGCAGACACGTGGAAAAGACACAGTGCGTCCTACATGGGCTCTGCTCCACCTGTCTAGGAATGGAGTTGCAAAGGTTGGAAATGGGACAGTTACTCTACAAATATGCACCTCTCCCTGTAGCCATGGGCTCCATCCAACTAGCAGCATTATAGAGAAGCAGAGTGAGGATGTTGGTCTTTGAGGGGGTAGATTTCAGCTTGTCTTCTGTCTAGATCCAGGCCACACCCCTGCTGAGATGTGCACAGGTTTCCTAGGTGTTATACTTACATCATAGACATTGAAAGTTAAGTTCATCAGCCCCACACATTCAAGGTGATCATTTTGCAGTTTGTTTCTCCTGGTTAACTGGTTATTGTGCCAGGGACTTAAATCACTGGAAGGCTCACAGTTCCTTTACCAGTTCAGGAGGGCCTGATGTCAGAGCCTATGACTTGCATGAGGGTATTTACATACTGGGAGAGAGATGACTTAATCTAGGGTCAGGCCTGGGGAAATCTTGTTTTTGTTACTAACTTTTTTATTTGCTATGTTATATTATAGTGTCTTCATTTTTATGTCTGTTTCTATCAGGAAAAAAAAAATTAACTCCAGGTCTTCTAACAATCACATTTTCAGACTCGTAGGGAATAGCTCATGTTGTAGAAGATCCTAAGATATAACCCAAAGTTTTAGAGCTGGGTCCATGACAAAGATCCACGATTCCTCCCTTCCATGATGGGCAGACTTCTGTTGAGGATATTTTTTGCACAAGTATGTGTGTATGCATGTTCATATATGTGTGAATGCATGTATGTGTGTGGAGGCCAGAGGTTAATGTCAGATGTTTTCCTCAATTGCTATCCACCTTATTTTTTTCGAGACAGAGTCTATCATTGAACCTGAAGCTCAAACAGTAAACTAGATTAACTAGCCAGCAAGCCCTAGGGATTCTTCTGTCTCTATCTCCCCAGTGCTTGGAAATCGGGAATGCTACCACATCCTGCTTTTACATAAGTGTTAGAGATCCAGACTCAGGTCCTCCTGCTATGCCATAAACACTTTACCCATTGAGCCACCTTCCAACCCTACCTTTATTTGTTATTCTTTCTTAATCTTTTTTATTGAGAGAGAGAGAAAGACTGAGTAGGTGCGCCAGGGCCTCCAGCCACTGCAAACAAACTCTAGACACACGTGCCACTGTGTGAATCTGGCTTATGCAGGTACTGGGGAATTGAACCTGGGTCCTTAGGCTTTGCAGACAAGCACCTTAACCATTAATCCATCTCTCCAGCTCTTCTTTCTTATTCTTATTTAAATATTCTTTTAGGCTGTTAATTTTTTGCACCCCCAGTAACATTAGGACACTGGGGATCCTGTTTCCATGGCATTCTCTCTTGGTGACATATCATTCAAAAAAAACAATCTCTTTAGTCAAAGAAGGTCTGAAAGTCCAGGCTAGATCTGAGTCCTTGTCAGGAGCTCTGAGGGCTAGCACTGGTTTTGTTGGACATTTCCATCATCAGCACACAGCTGTTATGCTTACAGGGATCAACTTTCCCATGTAGACCCTCAAGCAGCTCTGTTCCCTCTCCTCTCCATTTCCTTCCACTAAATCCCTCTTGTGTTTAATTAGGCAGAGTTAGCTTCTGTTATATACAACACACGAAAAATATAGCCCAATAGTGTGCGTGTGTGTGTGTGTGTGTGTGTGTGTGTGCGCGCGCGCGCGCGCGTGAATGCACATTTTCGCAAGAAGTGGAATGCCTCTAGGTCTCAAGGGAATCCAAACTCTGAATGGAATGAATCACTAGATTAAATAGTCATGTTTACCTTTGAGGAACCATTTGGCATCCTCATTTTTACTAATTAGCAGGTGCTCGAGGCACTGGACTAAAAATTGTGAAAGTTTTGGCCTTTTCTTGTGGAGTAGAGCTATTTTGGAAGAAAGGGGTTTCTTGAGAACTCACAAAACAATTGTAGACACCCCAAATCAAAGGCTAGTCTCACTTCTTTTACCCAGACGTAAGGTTTGCTTTCTGATAAGAGCTACTTTTTTTCTTGCTACCCCAAGTCAGACCCGCCCTCACAGCACTGCTCTTCATAACGGAAAGAGCTATTTCTTTTTTTTTTTAAACAAGTTATACATCTTTAAATATTTTAATTGTTTTTAAAAAAATTATTTATTTAGAGAGATACAGAAATAGGCAGGGAGAGAGAGAGACAGGGAGAGAATGGGCACGCCAGGGCCTCCAGCCACTGCAAACGAACTCCAGATGTGTGCGCCCCCTTGTACATTTGGCTTATGTGGGATCTGGGGAGTCAAACCTGGGTCCTTTGGCTTTGCAGGCAAATCCCTTAACCAGTAAGCCACCTCTTTAGTCCCTGAAAGAGCTAGTTCTATGTGCATAGTTATGGGCATCTGTGGCAGCCCGAGTAGAATAGGTTTTGTTTGTTTGAAGCCAGCAATTGTCTACATCCTCAGTTGGATGACCAAAGTTATGCAAAGAATCTGTCCTCCAAAAACTCTGTCCAGTTTGGGAAAAAAGAAGCATTTGTGTGTGCGTGTGAGTGTGTGTGCACATGCGCATGTGTGCATGCATGCACACGTACTCATATGCATTATTAGAAGTCATATTTCTTTGTTAAATACAAATTGGATGGTATCTTGCTACTATTCTAGAATGAAAGGCTTCCAAAAAGCAAAAGAAAAGGATAGGGTGGGGCGGGAAAGAGCCACTCCTTATCTCTCTTAAGCTCCGCTCTGTCTTTGCTTTCATATCATGGAATACAGGGCCAGTTTTGGAAACAAGGGAATGGAAGGACTCAGGTCTAGCCTGGACTTTCAGACCTTCTTTGACTAAAGAGATTGTTTTTTTTTGAATGATATGTCACCAAGAGAGAATGCCATGGAAACAGGATCCCCAATGTCCTAATGTTACTGGAGGTGCAAAAAATTAGCAGCCTAAACATTAATGACTAAGTGACATTATGTCAGACTCCTGTATTTTGTTTATTTTTTAATTTTTTTGTTCATTTTTATTTATTTATTTGAGAGTGACAGACAGAGAGAGAAAGAGGACTCCTGTATTTTGAACTCAACAGTCAATGAACTTTCTTCTAATTGCACACCTGCTCCATGTCAGGCATGGGCTAGCTGTATGGGGAAAGGCTGTTAAGTCGCTCAGCTAGTAGTGGCCTCAGTGCTGGAACTATGGAGTTATAAACTACGCATGATATAATCTCTGCTTCCCAGATGATAACCAAGGGGGAAGGAGGTAACAGAAAAATCATAATTGGAGACAGGAGAGTAAGGGAGTATGATGAGGACAAGGCTAAGCTTGGGGAACATTCTTGAAAAGTGTCTCCATTTGCTTGTCTAAATAGAAGGGCCTTATGAAATAACCCTGCAAGCCAAAGCCAGCAGCTTGTAAACGTGGGTCCCAAACCCCTAAGCACTGTCCCTATGAAACCAGCCAGGAAGCAAGATCACAACACTGCTTGCACATCTGTTTTCTAACAATGCAAAGAAAAAAATGTGGCAAAGGAAACAAACACCTTCCTAATTTCTTAGTTGGTTCCATATGTCATTGTTTTGCATGAGACCATGCTGATAGCACCAAGTAGGTTCATAGAATCGTGCTTGTACACTCCTTTCTATCTTAGGCACTCATTTAAAAAATCTCTTTTGGTACTTAATAATACACCCCCCTCCCCACCTTACAGTCCGGATTCCCAGCTCCCGCTAGACTTGCAATTCTTTAATTCTCTGTGGTGCTGCAACTCAGCCTCTGTTAACACGTCCCTCTGCTTTTGACCATGACCCTTTCTACCCACCTCCCCTTGGCAAACTCCAGTGTATCACTTAATTCTCAGTTCAAGCATCCCTTGCTTTATGAAAATGACTGATTCTGATGTGCGAAGTCAGCTTCCCTTAAATGTATGCCATCCTCATCATATGCTTCATGTGTTTACAAAATCTGTGGGTGTGCCTATGTGCTTACACACACGCTCCCAGGAACAGTGCCTGCCTTGCTCTGATCTTTCTGTCCCGTGTTCCCTGCATGGTGTGATACCTGGCTTAAGGTCAGTAATGAACGGTGCTGTGTATCCAAGAGTCTGTGCCTTCAACAGCGTGACAGGTAGCCATCCATACATTCCAACCTTTCCTTCATGGCATAAGGAGACATGTAAATCTTACTAGGGCACAGGAGAAAATAGGACTGAGAGGGCTGGAATTAATAAATGAACACACGCCCCTAGAAATCGGGTACTGGTTCTAGTTAGCCACCCTGTTTCCCTAGGTAAGTGAGGGTAGGGGACAAGAAATCCCCTTTCTAGAGAGGGACAGCTCGTGCTTTGTTTTGGTTTTGTGGTGCTGTCATAATTTTGGTGAAGATATTTTTAAGCAAGAGCATAGGGCGGTTCAGTTTTCATTACCCAACTTGGCTGTTTTAGTTTTTTCCTCTCTTGTTACACAGAGCTCCTCTGAGCCCTTATCATGGCCCTGTAACCACATCCCCTGCTGGGCCTAATGCTAAGTCAACACTGTCAGCTAAAAACAAACACTGACAGGTGTGCAGCACGTCGGGCCACGGAGGGCGTACATGCTAAAGCAGGGGTTAGCAAACGGCGGGGGAGAGAAAAGAGCGCCAAGCCTGTCCAGATACGTCCAGGCCCTCTGGTTCCCACCTACAAGGGGACAGGGAGAGGCTGCCAAAGGTTTGGGAGTGCTGCCAGGGTCCTCCCACACCAGTTCCACCTGGAAGAGGGTGGCAGGCATACGTACACGGGCTTTCACAGTGATACCCAGAGCTTCGGTCAGTCACTTGTTAAAGCTCCTGCAGGGAGGCTGGTAGGAGGCGAGTACGGCTCGTAGCAGAGGTCCTGGCAAGCGTGGCTGAGATGCAGACTCCCAGGGGAGGTCTCAGTTGCGGCACTGGTCAGGACTGGAAAACAGTCAAGGTCATGTTCTGGGCAGGAGACTTTTCAGAAGATCTTGTTTTTAACCCCACTTATAGTCTCGCATCTAGCAGCTCCTGCCTTTTATTCTGAAGCTCGCCTCTCTATGTCTGTAAACTGGGTGACCAACTACAGACGAGAGGATGATGGCTCATAATAATGCTGTTTTTTTATTTAATGCTGGGAGTGGAGCCCAGGCCTGTTGCATGTTCGGCGAGTGCTCTGCAACTGATCTACATCCCCAGCCCAATAGTATTAGTGGAACTTGGAGTCAGGGCTAGGGGGCCAGCTCAGCGGGTAAAAGCACTTGCTGTGCCAACGTCAGGTCCTGAGTTCAGATTCCCAGAATCTACATCAAGCTGGTAGGGCAACATCTGTAGCCCTAGTACTCCCGTGGTCAGCGGGCAGGAGACAGGAGAACCCCTAGAACCTCTCAGGCCAGGGCAGCAGTGAAGCACGAACACTCTACCTCCAACAGGGTGGAGAGCAAGAAAGGACAGGCACCCCAGGTTATCCTCTGACCTTTGAATGTTCACATGAGCACACACATGTACAAACATGCACAGACACAATAACTGGAACCCGCTAGCACAGAGTACCTACTGCGTGCTAGGGAGCTCCACGTGATCCAAAGATGTTATCTTCTTAGAACCTGGCACCTAATTTACGAGGCCCATGTTGCTATCAGTATCTTTTCGAGTTGACAGATGGGAACCGAAGGACAAAGGGGTAAACTGAGTTGCCCAAAAGAAGACACCAGCAGGGTTGTCAGTCCTGCGACGCTCTGCCCGTGACCTGATGATTCCCAGCTTTGGTTGCGCAGTACAATCTCCTGGGGAACTTTGAGAACTGTGAATGGCAGTCTTCGCCTCCAAAGATAATGATTTTTGTAGTTTTGGGTAGCCTGGGAATTAAAAAATTATATTTATGGCTGAAGAGATTGCTTGTAAATCCTGATGTCCAGAGGTTGATTCCCCAGTACCCCCATAAAGCCAGGTGCATCTGGAGTTCATTTGCAGTGGCAGAAGGCCTTGGCAAGCCCATTTTCTCCCTTTCTCATACTCTCTCTCTGCTTGCAAATAGATAATAAATTAAAAATACATATGTATGTCATATGTAATGTGTGCTGCATATGCGTGTTGCATGTCTTGTGTGTGTCATGGGTGTGTTGTAGGTGAGTTTTATTGGATGTGTTGTGTGTTGTACTTCTATTGTGTGTGTAAGTGTGTGTTGTGTTTTGTGCGTGTTGTGTACCTGTATGTGTGTTTATGTGTGTTTATGCTATGTGTGTTATGTATTATGTGTGTTGTGAGTGCATGTTGTGTGTGAGATGACTTTGCACAGATTAGTTTAGTCACTTCCAGAGTACAGCTGGCACTAGGAGCTGTCCCCTGTCACATCAACCAAGGTGAGTATTGAGGAGGAAGGACTAGCGACCTTGGAAGCCAGCAAGAAAGGTCTGGCCTGGGCACTGTGCCATGACTGAGGTTTGGGGGGGGGAAGCCAGAAAGAAGGCAGCAGCAACCTAAAGAGGTGCTGCATGAGAGAAGCAAGAAAACCAACAGAGGCCCATTTCACGTTGGCTGGGGTGGCCGTGGAGACTTGCCAAGGAAGAGGACCACAGGGGGCGACCACCTTCTCTCTACACAGAGGGTTCCTGGAACTCCCTAATACTGAAAAGAATTTGTATTCCCAGAAAGGTGTTTTAAGAGAGAACCTTGTACTGTAAATCACATCTGCTTGAGGCTGGGGGAGGCAGAGACCTGAAATCACACAGCCCAGGAATCCCTGAAAGCAGGCCTGGGCTGTAGGGGGCGGGAGATGGGAAAGGCAGGTCTCACTGGCCCCTCAGGCATGATTCTGATACCAGGCACTTCAGTTGCAAATTAGTTCTCACCCTGTAGGGACTGTGTGGCACTTTATTTATTTTATTTTTTATGTTTTTGGTTTTTCGAAGTAGGGTCTCGCTCTAGCCCAGGCTGACCTGGACTTCATTATGTAGTTTCAGGGTGGCTTCGAACTCATGGCGATCCTCCTACCCCTGCTTCCCGAGTGCTGGGATTAAAGGCATGCGCCACCACGCTCAGCTCTGTGTAGCACTTTAGATGCATTTTTAAATCATTGCTTGTGCCTGTTAAAGACAACTGATATTTTAAAGTAGAAAAAAAACTCACATAACTTTATCATCTACATGTAACAGCTATTTCATATATTTCTTTATAAGATAATTTTTCCTGAAAATAGTGTGTGTGTGTGTGTGTTAGAGAGAGAGAGAGAGAGAGAGTTTTACTGTATGTATATGTGTGTATGAGTTCACGTGTGTGTGTGTGTGTGTGTGTGTGTGTGTGTGTGTGTGTGTGTGAGAGAGAGAGAGAGAGAGAGAGAGAGAGAGAGAGAGAGAGACAGAGAGAGAGAGAGAGAGAGACAGAGAGAGCGCCACAGCACGCATATGCAGGGCTGAGGACAGCTCGGTGTTGGTCCTTGCATTCTGCCTAGTTTGAGGCACTTTACTGCTGTTTTCACCTGGCAGGCTGGCTTTTGTGCTTCGGGGCAATTCTCCTGCCTGTGTCTCTTCTTCTTGTCCTTAGTGCATTGGGACTGCAGACAGGATTACCCCAGTGTCAGGCTTTATGTGGAACCTGGGGATCAGCCCTCAGGTATTCACTCTGGAGCAGCTATGCCTTATGCACAAAGCCATCTCCCCAGCCACTGGGAATAATTTTTAACATATAATATTAACATACAGTATATGCTGTTATATGGTGATTTCCTTCCAGGAATGATGTGATGCCATCTTAGAACAGAGAATGCTATGGCACAGAAGTCGTGGCAACTTTGGAGCAGAACAATACAGTGGTAGCCAGTCTATGGCCATGGTAATAGAGTTGTGATTGACGCTCACCTGGAATTTCAGCTATTGTTCCCTCCTATCCTTCCCCCAGCTCTTGGGAGATGCCTGATTATATAGGTTAACTGGAAGAGGGACCTGACGAAGTAGCTTCCACGAGGTCACCATCCAACATGGGTAGGAATTTGTGGGGATGCGGCTGCCTTTGAGCCACCCAGGCTCCCACAAGTACTGCCTCACTCATGCCCTGGAAAGTTACCCCAACAAACTCATTGCTTCACCAAGCTGGACTTCGGTGTAATCGTACTTCAGTCTGTTATTTGTGAACAGACATGCTATCTGGGGTAAATTGACATGTGTTCGTGTCTTCTCAAGAAAAAGATTTCACACAACATATGCAAATATCATAGCTTGCTTTTTCCACTTAATAGAAGACTGTTTATTTCTTACATCTGTTACTTTTTCTTACAATTGCACTGATATTGATGAGCTGTTGCTGGGTTTTTAAAAACTTGAATAATCTATGTATTTATTCCATATAAAAATTATTATAAACATATTCTGTTGGTAAGAACTTTCAACTTTTACTCAAATCTATAAAATCCAAAACACATACTTTATAACTGAATACATATATAATACTTTTATATATAATGCCTAAACACAGGGTTTTTGTTATTTGAAAATAACCATGAAATCAAAACAACTTTACCTGTTAAAATGAAACTACAAAACCAATAAAATCCAAAGTGACATGAATTAAATGTGACAAACACTGCTTTGTGCTTTCTGCAATGAGCAAGGCTTGCGGTCCTTGGTGCCAGCAGGGACCGTGCTGAGGGGTCACTTGGCCCTCCTTCTGCTTTTCCCTGTCCTACACTCTCAGCAGCTTCTCCATGCACAGCCTACAGGCATTGTGGGCCTTCACTTGGCACCACCACTTCCTTTGTATTGACACTGTTTTTCTTCTGCGGTCCCCATCTCATGCAATTCAAGAAGTACCACCTGGTGCCCATGTTAGTCACAGCATAGATTCCAAATTAAGGTTTAAACTCAAATTCACATGGGCCTTTTAGCTAATTCAGAATACGGCTGTGCTAATTCTTAATTTATGATAGAAAGGTAAAGATAAACGTGAAAATCTTTCATTAGAGAATGTCCAAAGGTAGAAGATTCGTCATCAGACTACTGTCATAGGTTTATTTTTCCTGTTAACAACAAAACTATAGGGCTGGGGAGATGGCTCAATCAGTAAAATGTTTTGCTGTAAAAGCACGAAGATCTGAGTTCGACCCCTAGAATCCACATACAATGTAGGGTGTGGTGGCACAGTTTATAATCCGAGAGCTGGAGTAGGGGGTGGCAGAAACAGGTGAGTCTTTGGGGCTCATTGGCCAATGGGTCTAGCCTAACTGCCAAGCTTCAGGTCAATGAGAGACCTTATCTCAAAAAACTATGGGTGACATTCCTAGGCATAACACCGCGGTTGCCCTCTAGCTTCCACAGACACCCATATCTGCACACACACACTTAAAAAGAGAACTACATAATTTATCAAATGCCTCTCTTGTAACTGAAGCATCATATGATTTACATTTCACAGATGGAGTAAGCAAGGTTTGTAGAGGTCATGGAGCTTTTCTGGAACACATAGGGTTGTTAGGTGAAGCCCTGATCCTTATTCCAGTTTCAGCCCTTCCTAAGCCAGTGTCTTTAAATCATTTTACAGCCCACTGCAATTTCTTATGAAGTGCTCCTCACCTTGGATTTAGCCTATTTGCAATGACTGGGACAAGGACTAAAGATAAGTGATTGTTTTCTTTTCTTTTGGGAAAAGCTAGTGCTCGTTACTGGCCGTGTACTCAGTGGCTTGCAAAAATAGCCTGATAAAGAGGGGCCCTTTAAGATATTTCTGTCAATCTGGCAGGAGTTTAGGAGGCTGGCAATCGCTTGCCAGCTATTAAATGGTTCTGAATATATGAAGATTTGTAATTTCCTCCGTGAAAGGGCCTTGCCAGAGAAACTAAGCCATGTGACATAATCCCTGCACACACATTGGCACATGCGGGGGTTATGTTTCTGCAGACTGATTCTTGAAACCAATCAGGCTAGCTTGGTATTTCATCTTTTGGCCCAATACCACAAACTGGCACAGATCACATTATCCCTGCCATGTACCAGAGTTCAGAATACTAAATCAGCCAGCCTGTAATTATGCAGGCAGTGCCAGCTTTATTCTTTTAGTGAGCAGATTGACGGATCTGTTTAGACTGGATGCCCTTAGGCTCTCTGGGATCCTGGGCTGACTTCCCAGTGCCCAGGCAGGCACTGTCCCAGATCCTTGTGTGCACAGGTGACGTCCCACTGGGCAGGGTTGCTGGGCCCAAACTGGTTTCAAACCTGTTTGGCTCCTTCACAAAGGTCTCTAGCTGTCCAAAAGACAGGCACTGGGCTGGGGTGGCAGGAAGGCCCAGGTTCCTGCAGCTCTTGGGCTGAGCAGGAAGGGAAGGGAAGAGCAGGCAGTGACCAAAGCCTTCTTGGACTGTGTGCTCCTGGGTGGCTGTTACCTAGGCTATTGGCAGTGGTGGTGAAGGGGAGGGACTTGTCAGTCCCTTTGTCTGGATTCACATTATTTCTGCAGCAGTTGGAAACAAGGGTGTAAAGGGCAGATTTAGGTGGATAAAGTAATATATGTAGGAAGGGCATTTCATATAGGAAAAATGTTACCAGCCTTGCTTTGATTCCAACACATTTTAAATGATCATCTGAAACATGGGCGAGGAACGGGGGGTGGGGGTGACTGGTGTCCTGCTGGTAGCCTTTGCAGGTGAGCTCCACTGTGAGACAACGTACCCTTACCCTGGGTCATGGAGCCTGATAAACGCTTCCTCAAGACACCGCGTGACTTCTACATGCGCAGGGGAATATTCTCCCTCCCAGGGGTCCACCCCACCTGCCTCCTGCATGGTTGCATTTAGCTGGCTGAACATCTGCTCTTGTAGTCAGCTTCAAATTTCTGGATATAATCTAATAATAATAATAATAATAATAATAATAATAATAATAACAACAATAAACAGCTTATGGGAGAAAAGGGTTTGTTTCAGGCTTACAATTCCCAGGAAAACGCCATCAAAGATGCAAGAAGCTGGCTCGTTTCCATAGATCCAAGCAGAGACACATCACCAAATAGTGAGCAAACACCAACAGCAGCAAGCACAAGCAGCCAGAGCTCTATTGGCTCTCCACACACTTTAGGGCTGGACTCATATCAGCCCCCAGTGCAGTGTGCTCCCTGTAACAGGGATCTGCCCCCCTAGGGGCTCAAATGATAAGCTCAATTTTAACAAAAACACCCGAGGCTATGGGGCCATCCATTGAAAGCATCACATTCAAACTATCAAATCTGCCTTCAGATGGTTTCTTTCCGAGTTCTGCGATACCCTTTTGCTTGTCTGGCTCTCTCTCTCGGTAGGGACTCTTCCATCTCTAGCTGCTCACATGCTGGCTGCTTCTGCAGGGCTGTGGTCTCCGCTCACTCAGCCTTTAGCAGGGGGTTCTTTCCTCACCTTCCTTAGTGCCTGTCCACACAGTCGTGTGCCTCAGTGCTAAACACCCCCAAGAATGACTGAGTGGATTTTATTGCTTATTTGTTTCATACCCCACACCTCATGCTCAGGTTCCCCCCAACACACATACCCGTGCTTGTCTAAGTTGAACAGATGTGGAGCATATACTAAATCCTGTATGTCATAAGCCCTCACAGAGCACTAAACCATATGCCAGGCACTCTTCCAATAGCTTCATAAGTAGTAGCAGCTCAGTTTTTAAATTTTATTTTAATTTATTTATTTGAGAGAGAGAGAGAGAGGAGGAGGGAGAGAGAGAAGGACTTTCCAGAGCCTTCCAACACTGTAAATGACTGTTAGATACATGCACCACCTTGTGTATCTGGCTTACGTGGGTCCTAGGGAATTGAACCTGAGCTCTTTGGCTTTGCAGGCAAGCACCTTAACTGCTAATCTATATCTCCAGCCAACACTCATTGTTAATACAACAAACCCACAAACTAAGTCTGATATTGACCTCTATCTTATTTGGATGTTATGGCTAAAATGTGAATGAAGTATACTCGCAAAAGATTAATGTGGGGCTGGAGGGATAGCTTAGCATTTATGGCGTTTGCCTGCAAAGCCAAAGAACCCAGTTTCGCTTCCCCAGGACTCATGTTGTTAGCCAGATGCACAGGGGTCACATGCGTCTGGAGTTCGTTTGTAGTTCTTCCTGGTATGCCCATTCTCTCTCCCTCTTTCTCTGTCAAATAAATAAATAAGAATAAAATAAAATAAAGATTAATGTGTTGAAGGGGCCTAGTTGATGGAACTATTGAGAAGTGCTAGTTGAGAGTGTGCTAATTTCCTCAATGAGCTAATTTACGAATGAGTTCATATGAACGGACCCTGTCTCAAGAAAGAAAGTCAGCATTCCTGAGGGAGGAATGACACCTCTGTCCTCCACATGCACCTACATAATTGTGCACACACACAGATGTACACACACACATGCATACACATATGTGTACCCACACACATGCACAAACACATACATCTTGTTTTCTAAAGAGGCACAGGATGTCATTGTTCTTGGGGTATGGGGATATCTCATACTTGGTCCTCACTTTCCAGAGGTGTTAGAGAGAGATGATCCTATCCTCAGATGTTACTAACACTAGGAAAGGCAAATATTTATCTTTTTAAAGTTACTGTCGATGCCCACAGGTTTGTGAAATCCCTGGAAGCTGCAGGGAACCTCAGGAGTGATGAGGACTTGGCGGGCTTTGTCACTTGCTGAAGGTTTTGAGACACATGGCTATCCCCAGAGCTCTCATTCATACACTTTGCTTGATTGTTGGGATCATATATTTTCAGACAATATCATCCACATGTAGATGTTTATTTTTTTTTAACTGGCATTTTTAGTTTACACACACACACACACACACACACACACACACACACACAACACACATGCACACACACTCTGGAGAAGTTCTTAGAAATTTGGAAACCATGAATTTAATCCTGTTCTTTCGCATTGAATCTCAGTTTATACCAAACACTACTGGTATATCTCGGCAGGGCTAGAGGGGTGTTATTTACTCCAGCTCTTTACTCCTGGGATGGGGGCTCACGGTTACCTTCCTCTGTGGTCATTCCTCACATCCTTTCTGTCAGGTGCTTGTCGTGTCCTGAGCAGGGATGCGCCTTTGAGAGTTTCTTTTCTATACCCTGCTGCTTCCACTCCCTTGGCCTTGGGTGCCAACTCTATGCTAATGATGCTCACACGTTTTTTTCATCACAGAGCTGTTAGTGTATTTGACATTTTTGGTTATCTAATGGTTATTTAACATTTCAGTGCACCAAAGTGGATTTCCAGAGGTTTTAACACTTAGTCACTAAGTATGTTTTAACATGTCAGACCAAAGGTCGGAGACCATGTTTGAACGCTTGCTCTTACTGATCTGTCACAGATCCCATTGTTTTGATCTTTAAGACACAGCATAATCGGAATCTGGCCTTTTCTGCCCGCTTCCGCTGTTGCCACACCAGGCCAGCCCACATCACTGTTGTATTGGCCTGGCCTCTGCTTGTCACCCCGCTCCCTCCTCTTCTGCCTCTCAACCGGCTCTCCGCAAGAGAGTAGAGCCAGTGTGCTACGGTCAGATCAGAACCCTTTCCTCTCCAGGTGTCCCATGGTCTCCCTCTTTCACGGCACGGCAAAGCTGCAGTCTCCCAAAGATGTCCAGAACCCTTCCCCGCTGCTGCTGCTGCGAGAAGTCCCTGACTTCCTCCTTCCTGTCCCTCTTGCTGCCTTTCATGCTGTTTCCCGCCTCAGAGCCTTTGAACTTACTCTTCTCTCTGTCGAGAAGGCTTTGCCTCCAAATGTTTCTGTGCCTGCTCTTCCATTTCTTTAAGTCTTTGTTCAAATGTCCACTTCTATAAAGAAATGACAAACCTTTGAGGAGATACAACTGTTTAGCTTGAGGTAAATATCGCATAATGTTGACATGCATGGACATAGTATGCAGTTCCCTATCTATCTATCTATCTATCTATCTATCTATCTATCTATCTATGTATCTATCATCTATCTACTCTAATCTTTATGTGTAAATTTTAAAGCATGGCAGTACTGGTGATTTAACCCAAGCCCTCACACTTGCTAGGAAGGTGCTCTACTGCAGCCCCATTTATTTATTTATTTGTTTTTTTGAGGTAGGGTCTCACTCTAGTCCAGGTTGACCTGGAGTTCATTATGTAGTCTCAGGTGGCCTCAGACTGATGGTGACTCTCCTACTTCTGCCTCCCAAGTGCTGGGATTAAAGGTGTGTGCCATCACACCCAACTATCTTTATTTTTTTAAATATTTGTTTATTTGAGAGAGAGAGAAAAAGAAAGAAAATGGGTGTTTCAGGGCCTCCAACCACTGCAAATGAACTCCAGATGTATGTACCTCCTTGTGCATCTGGCTTATATGGGTTCTGGGAAATTGAACCTGAGTTGAAGTAGGAGAATTGCTATGAGTTCAAGGTCAGCCTGAGTCCATATAGTAGATCCCCAAAACAAAAAATCAAGTTCTTTAGAGTTGTTGCCTTCTAATGAGATGTTCCCCGCTGCTCTATAATTGCCTTATAGTCCTAACACTTCCCACCGTCCTCTGGACTTCATTTTCTTTCCGAACATTTAAATGTACGCATTCTATAGTGATCACATAAGCCTGTGTCCCCTTGCTCTGACGGCACTGACAGCAATGAAGTGGCCCTACAGAGTTGTTGCAGGTATTGAAGGCTGCCATACAAGTGCTCACCCAGTGTAGCAGACTTCCCCGACAGGGCTTAAGCTTTCAGGAAGAGTGAACGTCATACCTTATATGTGTCACCTGCTCAAGCTTTGCTTTCAGACAGATAAACAGCTACAGATGTGCTGCCAACATTTCCATGTCAGCCTTTGTTCTGGACAGCCCACGTCAGTGAGTGTAGCATAAATCTAACAGTGATGTTCAAACAAAGCTTTATCATTCATTCATTCATTCATTGAGACGGGGCCACACCCCGTAGCCCAGGCTGACCTCAAAGTCCCTGTGCAGTGGAAGATGGCTTTGAACTCATGATCCTACTGCTTCCCCTCCCCAAGTACTGGGATTCCAAACATATAACACCTGACCCAGGTACCCATACAAGGGTTGTGACCCCTAATCATTCCTCTGTCAAGTCTTGTTTTAGAACTATGACTGAGCCAAACCTGACTTCACTAACAGTTCTGAGAAGTGGGAGTTTTCGCTGAAGCATAAAAGGTGTTCCACAGAAACAAACCCTTGAAAGTGTGCTCAGTAATGTTGCCGTCAGAAGCATTTATGCAATTAGATGTATTTCATTAATTGTGTTTTCTGAGCTGAGAGATTTGAAGGAACATGTTTCTTTCCATCTCACTCTGTCATGTTCTCATCGGCCTTTCACAAATTAATCTGAATAAGAGCAACTTCCCTTCAGCGGTGAGTTAAAATAAGACACTGCTCACATGGTTATTGCTTCATTTTGTCTTTATGCACATTCCTCTGTGCTTTTTAATTATATATAATTACCAGAGAACAGAGAGTAAAATCTGTTTAATCTAAAATCAAACATGCTAAATTGTTACTGTTTCCAGTTCCTGTTTTTTATTTTTTCAAGGTATGACTCTAAATTAGTAAGACTGGGTACACAAGTATAGAGCCAGATCTTCCAGAAAGTGCAGCCTACATGACTGAACACTAATTATTTCATGTGTGTGATATTACTTAAAAAAAAAAAAACTGCCATACAATGTAATGACTTACATAATGACATCTGGACTGCCATAATTTGGAGTGTCATTTTGTTCCCTTCTTATAAAATAGTTGCAATTAGCTGCAAACAAGAGTTAAAGTTGATGGTAACATATGGTGACTTTGATATGATGGTATGTTTTTACTGCAGTTTTCAGTGTGTATGTTTTTGACAAGGAGAAATTTTATTAAAGCCCGTTGTGGTGATCATATTAATGCATGGCAGTTATGAGGTAGCAGAGTTCAGCAAGCAAATCTCATGCAGACTTCCTGTTTCTGACTAGAAGTCTAGTCTTTTTAAAAATCTTTTTATTTTATTTATTTGACAAAGAAAGAGGGAAAGGAAGAGAGAGAGAGAGAGAGAGAGAGAGAGAGAGAGGGAGAGAATGGGCACACCAGGGCCTCCAGCCACTGCAAATGAACTCCAGACACATGCGCCCCCTTTTGCATCTGGCTTACTTGGGCCCTGGGTCTTTTGGTTTTGCAGGCAAATGCCTTAACCACTAAGCCATCCCTCCAGCTCCTAGTTTTTCCATCTTCTTCATTAGCTCTACCATCTTGGACAATTTATGTAACTTCTCTGTGTGTTAGTATCTTAACCTGTTTGTCTTGGATACAGTAGAAGCCATCTGAGAGGGTTGTTGTCAGAAGAAAATGAGAATGTAAAGTCCTTAGAATAGAGAACACCATGAAACTTAATTAAATTATTATTAATCACTCACCAAAGTCAAGGTCACATTGCAACAACAATTAACTTCAAAATCAAAGTGGCTTGAAATACAAGTTTACTTATTGCTTCCACAGCATGTCCCCCTTGGAGATGTATTTCACATGTTGCCAATTGCTGTGGAGGAAGCACAAATAATTCTAGAGGATCTTTCACTAGAAAATAAGTGCTCCAGAAGTGATGCTGTCACTTGTGCTGCTAACTTATTGGCTGCACAGTGAGGGCCAGGAGAGGTCGTGCCCCAGTTGCCTGGAAGGCAGACAACAGGATGTTGGGCTATGAACGCTCATGACTGTCTGGGTTTCTGCTGTTGCTAACTTCTGGAGGAAAAGTTGCTTGTTGGAGTTGCCTTAACCTCGTGGGTTGCTGGTGTCACTATTGTTGACAGGAAATCTCAGTCTTCTGGGACAGGCTTCAGGACGATGGGGTGTGGAGTGGAGGTGTCTTAGAACACAGAAGACTCCACCTAGCTGTTTGATGCCAACTGGATCCACTGAATGATATGCAATATAAATAACTAAATAACAAAAATGTCCTCCGTCTTTTAAAAAGTTTATTTACTTATTTATTTGAGAGAGTAGGACAGAAAGAGGCAGAGAGAGAGAGAGAAAGAGACAGACAGACAGACAGACAGACAGACAGAAAGGGCACGCCAGGGCCTCCAGCCACTGCAAACGAACTCCAGATGCGTGCTCCGCCTTGTGCATCTGGCTTATGTGGGTCCTGGGAAATCGAACCGAGGTCCTCTGGCTTTGCAGGCAAACGCCTTGACTGCTAAGCCATTTCTCCAGTCCAAATGTCCTCCGTCTTAAAAGAAGACTAGCATGAATACTTGAAATATTGTGAGGTACACACCTCCTCCACTCACAGCTCTGTGGGATTTCCCCAGGCCTCAGGGATGCCTCTGGTCATAGGCGGTCTCAGGGAAATATAGTTAACCCATCTAGACTCAGAAACAAATGACTTAGAATTAGCTCCCGGTTAGCTATGCAGAATGCTGGTAATCCTCAGTAGTGTGTGTTTGCCCGTGAGTAACTGTTTCAGCACCCCTGTCCTCACCCTGCAGCCTTCCGCTTGGCTCCGTTAGTGTGGAAAGCTCCTCAGCTGCTATGCAGTCTGCTCTCTCCCATGGGCTAAGCTCCCGCTTGTGTGTATGGTGGGGGATGATAGTGGGAAAGGACTGGATTTTTTGTTTTCCTTTAATCTCTAAACACCTTGGCAATTTGTTCTGGGATTCTTCTGGCTGAGGAAGCATAGATGGAGAAAAGAGCAGTGAGTTTGGGTTTCAAAAATCAGGAATGGCTTAAATAAGAGAACAAAGTGCATTCTTTTTGTACAAAGATGTTATTGGAAAGCAAAGGTCCCACCTCCCACGCTAATGCAGAACAGACCTCCAAGCCTTTCCTCACACTCTCCCCATCTTCCTATTATGCCCTCTGCACAGGCTTTGCAAGAAGAAATCCATGCCTGCAGTCAAGGGACAGGCCTGCACTGTATTAGTTGTGTGGCTTAGGGGAATCACCTAGCTGATCTGTGCTTCCATTCTTTCATCAGGGAAGTTGGCTTTAAATACAATGTGATGAGCTGTTGTGTCAATTAGATGAGATGATAAACTGGTTTGGGGCTTAGTCCCTAGCCCATTAAATTAATCAAAACCCAAATTAGGTTTAATTGATTCTAACCTATTTCAGATCATTCTGTATAATGTACTGGTTTTCAAGTAGAACAAACTCCTATAATGAGCAGAACCAAAGCATATGCAATTAAGTATAGTAGAAGCTTATTCCTCATGTGAAAGGGCAGTGATGTCTCAGGATGTGATGTGGGAGCTGGCACAGAGCTGGCTTTACTCAGCACAGTTCTTTAGAAATTCAGGCTCATGCTCATGTGGTTTTCATTGTATCTCATCACTGTCTGCCATTTTATCCAAAGAAAGGGAGAAAGCTGAAGGAAGACCCCGGAGACCCTGGGCTTCAGGCACATGGATGGGAAAGCAGTCACGAGGCCACAGGCTACATGAAGGGAGGCTAGGAATGCAGTATAGGTGGCCTTGTAATTCTTCATGACCAAGAGAAAGAGGAGAGAGAACCACCTGTCTGTCCAGACTCAAATGCTTTTCATCTCCATTAGGAAAACCCTTCCCATTAAACTGACAAGTCCTTGAACAAGAAGGCCTCATCTCCACACTTACCTACCAAGTTCAATTCAGTGGCACACACAGAGATGTCCTAGGAGTTATTTTCAAATTGAGCTGGTCAATAGAAGTACTATTGCTTGGCCAAATCACTCACATTTGGTCTCCATTGATTCAGTTGCTACTTTTGAACAAAATTGAGTCAGCTATTGACAGGCTAGGCTAGGGATTTCATGTAGGGGACAGTTGGTTCCTTGTAGCAACACAAGGGCCAAGTTATTCACTGTATTCACTGATAGAATAAGGTACATGAATGGTGTTATCTTTCAATCATCTTTTAAAATCATACATTAACATTATTCTTTCACAAAGGTAAATATCCTTTATAAACTAGGCATAGTGCATAAAGTACAACTTTGTAGGATTTCAGGATGAAAAATCTAGAATTATACTTTGGAAACACCCATATTTTGAAAAGATATTTTATTTATTTATTTGCAAGCAGAGAGAGAGAGAGCATGAGTAGAGAGACAGACAGAATGGGTGCACAAGGGCCTCTAACTATTGCAAACAAACTCCAGATGTATGCGCCACTTTGTGCATTTGTCTTTAAGTGGTTACTGGGGAATTGAACCTGGGTCGTTAGGTTTTGCAGGCAAGTGCCTTAACCGTTGAGCCATCGCTTCAGCCCAACACCCATACTTTTAACCTGAAAATTGAATTAAAAAACACATGTTTGAGATAAGGCAAATTTGTATTCCAATTACGATAGAAACTATAAACAAAAGATGAATGCTAGAAGACAGATCAAAGCAAAGCAAAATATTGAAAAATGTTCCCACTTCTGGACACTTGTGCCAGTTAAATAATTGACTCTTCACCTCCAACTCACCTTGCCCGCAGCTGCTTTGAGCCATTGACCAGGCTTCACTCTGCAAAACCTTCTGTGCTCTGCTGCCTTCGTTTACCGCGGTTAGGAGCGGGTGTTGTGGGCGAGTTGGCTGGTAGAGGGGAGGAGGGACTTCCTTCTTTCTCTGTTCCTGGTTCTTAGCACACTGGCCTGAGGAACCTCTTTGGCTCCATGAAGCAGCAGCAGTTCAGTTGAAGTCTCAGCTCTCCGAGCACTCACAGAGTCGGCCTTCTCCCATCCATAGATGTGGCCAGCAGCAAACCAGCAATGGTCATTCTCCTGGGTCAGGGTCCCCAGCCCATCATCCTGCACAGCCAGCTCAGAGAAACTAGCACCAGCGGGGAAGCTGCCCTTTCTTGAGGATGTTCAGGTCTGTGCTTCTAATTTTTTTTTTCTTTTTTAACATTAGTTTTGTAGGTAGTGAATACAGTCAAGTTGGTTCTATTGTTAGCATTCTCCCTGTCCCCCCCCCCTCCACCTGGCCCCTCCTTGTTGGGGAATATGGGTCATGCATTATAGGGTTAGCCATCAGTTATGGGTAGGAGGAAATGTCTCTGTGTATCATGACCCAACTTGTGGCTCTAACATTCTTTCCGCCCTCTCTTCCTCAAATTTCTCTGAGCCATGTTGGGTTCATTTTAGGTCTGCTTCAGTGATGAGGTCTTGGGAGCCTCTGTGTCTCTGGATATCTGGTTTGGTAGGAGTTGATTGTTCTCTGTGTTGATCTCCTTCACCCCTGTTTTGTTTCTAAATTTTAATAATTCCATTTTTTCCCTTTATTCCCTTTGGGATTGGTAGTTGCTTCCAACAACTGCACCTTCATGCACTTTTTAGTTAACAACAACTTTTATTTTCCTCTTTCTGTAAAAGTAACTGCCAGTTTCTGTCTCCTGACTGGTCCCTGACTGTTGCAATACTTGAAGTTCTTTTTTTTTTTTTTTTTTTTTTTTTAACAAGGAAGGCCTGCAGAATGAGACACATTTGAATGACATCATCTTACTTGCTTGTACATCTGTATTTTAAAAGTTCAGTTTAATGGCATCCTCTTTGCTAAATATGTAGTTCTTTAAACAGTTAATGAGATATGTCTTTTCATTTAATACTCGGATAAAACCTTGGTGATGCATAGATTATTTTTGGCCAGGCTGTGTCACATGTTCTAAAATCTTGGGGAAAAAAAATGTTTTTCTGTGGTGCTCGGGGAAAACAGTGTCTGTCCCTGATAACCCTTGTAATATCTATATACAGGTAAACCACAGGTTGTATCATCATATAGTCTGAGGACAAAACAATTCATAGATTAAAACTTTTTCCCAAGTGTGAAGATTTTAAAATGTTTCTTTGATGGACATGTTTCTAAAATACCAAAAATACTTCTTTGAATTTTTAAACAGAATGTGCTAAGTATAATTAGAACTTTTAAATAACTTAGGATCATATTTGTTTTTACCTTTAAAGGTTATATCACATTAGAATACATGCTTCTCCTTAGAGATCATTGGCAGGTGGAAGGATACTTCCCAATTACAAAATAGCCTCTGGCTAAAATTAAAAATATCAAAGAAGTAAAGGAACAACAGCAGTCACGAAGCCCTTGGTATAGTCTGGTTCTTGGGCTGGAGAGATGGCTCAGTAGTTAAGATGTTTGCCTGCCCAGTATCCACGTAAAACCAGATGCACGGTGGTGCATGCATCTAGAGTTCGTTTGCAGTGACTGGAGGTCTTGGCACACCCATTCTCTCTCCCTTTCCCTCTGCTTGCAAATAAGTAAATAAAAATATTTTAAAAATCTGGTTCCATGTCCTTTAAGTAAATGATCTCATTTAATCCCAAAACCCTCTATAAGGGAGATACTATGATTATTTCTACCAAAATAACTAGATGAGAAACTCATTGAATTGCTGCCTTAGATTCCACAGCCAAGTAGACAGAGCCAGCATTAAAGTTTGTCTCTTCTAACCAACCCTCTAATTCCCTGTGTTTTCATGTGATTTTTGTATGTTTTAAATTTATGCATTGATTTGTGAAATCAATTTAGGAGAAACCATGTGGAAATCTTTATAACTGACATTCCAGGGGTCACCAAAAAGGCATTGCCTTTTCAGGAATTTACAATCTGGTAAGAGTAAGGAATTCAAGAGAGTACCAAAGTACTCCCTGTTATAGTACGAATACACAACATCAACATCCTACATGGTGACATGTCTTTGTGAGTACTCCAGAAAGACAAGGGGCTACTGCAGTGGGAAAGCAGGTGGATGCTAATCAGAAACTGACAGGATGCAGCAGGGCTGGGGAAAAGGGCAGAGGGAAAGGGCAGTGAGGAGTGTGCACAAAAGAGCTGAGTCATATAGGTTGGGACAGGGCATGGTAACTTGAATGCAATGCCCTCCATGGGATGGTTGTGGAACCTTTAGTAAATGAAGCTTTGCTGGAGGAAATGTGTCACTGGGGACAGGCTGTGAGGTGCTATGGCCAGTCCTACTTCCTATTTCCCCTCACACTCTTCTTCCTCTCTGCCAATGTGACACTGGTTTTCAGAATAAACCATTTCCTTCTCGAAGTTGTTTCTGGTCAGGTATTTTCTTCCATCAATGAGAATGTAACTGATTTGGAGGGTCACTTGGACAACAAGCTAAATATTTTTAAAATTATTTATTTATTTGAGAGAATGAGCAAGGGAAAGAGAGAGAGAGAGAGAGAGAGAGAGACAGAGAGAGATAATGGGTGGGCCAGGGCCTCCAGGCCCTGCAAATGAATTCCAGACACATGCACCACCTTGTACATCTGGCTTACATGGGTCCTGGGGAATCAAACCGAGGTCCTTTGGCTTTGCAGGGAAATGCCTGAATCACTAAGCCATCTCTCCAGCTCCAAAGCTAAATATTTTTATTTATTTATGATTGGCATATATGTGTGTTGTATGCAAATGTGTGTTTGTGTGTTTATATGTGTAGGTATACATGTGTCTATAAAAGGCACACTCACCACCTTCTGAAAAAAAGGGTGCCTTCCTTAATCACTCACTACCTTTAAAAATATTATTTTTTCCACTTTTAACATTTTCATATGTGTAATAATATATTTTGATCATATTCTCTCTGCTCTTATCTCCCTCTCATCCCATTAACATACTTCTTCCCCATTAATACCCATCTTACTTTCATGTATATTTTTTTAGGCCATTGTGTTAAATTAGGGTTGCTTGCATGCTCGTGCATGAAAGGTTGTTTCCTGTGGCATGGGCAATTTATCCATGGCTACATCATTGATGAACATGACTTTCCCTGTCCCAGACACCATATGGCAGTCTAGGAGGCCTGGGATCTCTAGTATCCTTCCCCTGGTGATGGTGAAGTATTGACCTGCTCCATCTTGCATGGAAAATGACAGCTGTTGTGAATTCATGAAGGGTAACAGCAATGTGCACCCAGAGCATAGTGTTTCATAGCCCTCTATTTCATCCTTTTACTCTGACATTACTTCTTGCCCCTCTTTTGTAAGGTTCCCTGATCCTTGTAGGAGGTGGTTTAGATGTCCTATTTGAGGCTATGCACACAGTAGTCATTTACTCTTGGCAATTTTTACCAGCTCTGCATCTCTGCATTAACCACTGCCATTGTAGTCAGAAACATATGTGGTCAAGGTTTCAAGCAGCATTACTCATGGGAACAAATACATATATTTAGAAGGCAGTATGACATGCTGTCTATTCAACATATCCACAATACTAGGTTTCCCCTATGGTTTATGTTCCAAGCCATTGGCTTTTGGCCAGGGCAGGCCTCAAATCCAATTAAAAAGTAGCTGGTTACTCCTATAACATTCATGCCACTATTGTGCCAGTGAGCATATCTTGCCCATTTTGTTATTTTTTAACAGTCTTTCACTGAGCCCAGAGCTTGCCCATTTGGCTAGACAATGTAGCCAGTAAGCCCCTGAGAGCCCACATCTCTATCTCTCCAATGCTAATATTGGAGTACAGGGGTGCACAACCATGCCTGCCTTTTTATTTTTAACTTTTTTATGACAATTTCCATAATTACAGACAATAAACTATGATAATTCCCTCCTCTCCCCCACTTTCATTCATATCCCCCCCCCTCCGTTAGTTTCTCTTTTATTTTGATGTTACCATCTTTTCCTCCTATTATGAGGATCTTTTGAAGGTAGTGCTAGGCACTGTGAGGTCATGGATATTGAG
The DNA here is from genome assembly GCF_020740685.1 of Jaculus jaculus. Lineage (NCBI taxonomy): Eukaryota > Metazoa > Chordata > Mammalia > Rodentia > Dipodidae > Jaculus > Jaculus jaculus. The sequence continues at coordinate 110,956,961 of NC_059107.1, forward strand.
GCCAATTTCTGTCGGAATAATTGCATTGTAAGCAGTTCTATTCTTCCTTTAGCTCTTACATTCTTTCTACCACCTCTTCTGTAATGGCTCTGAGCCTTGTAAGACCTGATAGAGATATTTCAGTGCTGAATGCTCCTATGTCACTTCTTCTTATCACTATGGTGCCTTTTGGGTCACCCCAGTGATCACCAACATCTGAAAAGAGAAGCTTCTCTAACCAAAAGTGAGAGTAGCATTAATATATGGGTACGAACATTTAGTAAATTTCTTATAGGGCAGATTGATGATCTTTTGATTAGGTTTTCAGTACCAGGCATATATTCACTCCCATGGAGTGGGTCTCCAGCCCAGTTAGAGAGCAGTTAGGTTTCTTTATAACAGACATGCCACTATTTCGCCCATTTGGACATTCGGCCTGGCTGAATGAACATAAGGCTTACAGTGTCCGCTGTTTTCACTGCTGATGACTTCTGTCTCCTGTAGGGCTACATGTGGTGCAGCTTTTTCCAGCTTTCAGTCAGCTGGTCTATGAGGAGGAGGTTTTCAGCTCAGCTCCAACTTGATTTTTCAGTGACCTGGTAGCCCAAGAATGTGGTGTCTTCAGCAATAGGGTCGTAGTGTCTATTTCTGGTGGGAAACCAATAGCTTGGCAATGGGCCTGTAATGTTTTGGGGGCATCAGGGACCTCCCTGGCCAACTACTCACTGGAAGGTATCCCACCCCTGGCACTGAAATTTTTCTACTAACAGTCTATGGTTTCTAGGTGTGCCATTATCCAAAAATGTAGGTCTCCACATGGCAAATTCGCAATTTAATTTTGATTAACCATCCCCCACCCTTCTTTTACTCAATCGCTTCTCCTGACCTCACTTAGGCCATTTCACCCCTAGTAATCTGTTCATCGACTTACATATATACAATACCATCCCCTGAAGTCCACCCTTCTCCTCCCTCCTTTATGGCCCTTTTCTAAACTACTGGCCTCTGCTACAGATTTTTATCCAAGCTACAAATGTTTAAACTTGTATGTGAGTTGGAGTAAAAACCATGCCTATCTTTTATGTGGGTGCTGTGGATCTGAACGTGGGTCCTAGTGTTCATAATCACTTTCCCAACTGAGCTATTTCCCCATCCCTAGGCTGAATCTTGAGAAACCCTTTTCATTTGTTTTCAACTTTCTCTGCTATCTGCAATCTCACTGCAGTTACCCAAACTCTACCTTTAAGTGGGTAAGATATTAACAACCTATGGTCAAGAAATTAAAACCTAAAATACTTGGGATAAATAAGAACCTAGCCTTAATATGGGCCAGGGACTGATCTATATACTTTTATCTTTACAACCATCCTAAAGAACATATAACTACTAAGTTCATTTGATAATAGGGAAAGTGAGGCATAGTGATTAAATAATGTACCCAAGATCACTCAGTTAGGCAGTGGGTAAGCCAGGATTTGAACCTAGCCTGCCTAATTCTAGAGTCTAGTGATCTTGAAAAACAAAGCATGAAACCCTTCTGAAATTTCCACATAGGCTCAGGAGGCTTCTCTTCTGGGCATTCATCTTATTCCTTTTTCTCCAAGTATGAGTTCTTTTACCTATGGTAAGCTGAGGCAGAGGCTCACCAAATATGGACTTACCTGACTCCTCCTAGTGATGTTGTGGTCCTGAACATGTGTTGTGATTTTGGTAGAGACATCAGCAAATATATCTAGCCCAACCAGATAGACCATGGGTGACAGACCAGTGAAACAATTCCACCCTATGCTAGTGAAACAGTGAGTTTATTCAGGTTTATTACAAGAGTATGGTCATGGGGTGGGTACTCCCAGGAGCATGGATGACTCAAAAGTAGCTGCATCACCAGAAAGTCACCCCAGCCTGGATGATTGCTCATGAAAGCTACATCCTGGAGCTCCTTGCACCACTTACATTCCAGGCAGCTTTGCTGGCCAGAGTCTCCTCTCAAGAACAGTTCTTACTACTTATATAGCTATGGGGAAGGACCTTATGAATCTTGTAAGTTCTAGGAGATTTCTGTGATTTGTAAGGTTTGTTTACTTCCTGAGCCTTGTAAATTTTACTCATTTCCCAAGTCTTAACAGCTTCCCTCCTGAAATGCATCTTTTGGTTGAGAAGGAATGGCTAGGCAAGACAGCATCTCATCCTTCTTTCAGCACATGCACCTTGAATGTCTTTATGGAAAGATCACATTATTTCTAGGCAGAGTTAGACATTTCAAGGGGCTGCATGTACTCTCCAAATAAAAGCAAAGGTGCATCTCTGGATTTAAAGAAGCTTTTGTCACAAGTCACAGATAAACAAAACTGCCTGTGACTCTCATCTTAACATTGGCTGCTCTGGCAGGATTCTGATTTTAGAAAAAAGAAAAAAAAAAGCCTGTCTTTTGTGGATGCCAAGAATACCTGATGGAAATGAGGCAAGTGCAAATGAAAGATTTACTCATGAGTGGAAAAAAAAATCAATGGGAACCACAAGCTCACTATGAGGACCAGAGATGGGAGGAATGAAGGAGCGTGTTTAGTCTTCTCTGGACTTTGGACTGGCTTTCATTTCTTGACAGTTCTATGGACTAGAATTAGAATATCACATACTTCCTAAATACCACACTGAGTAGAAAGTAATCTCTTATTTGTGATTTAGAAGGGAATGTAGGACATATACAACATGGCACTCGTTATGGACATTAGTTACCCAAGCCATTCTGATTGTTTAAACTTTTGTCACAGTTAGCTTCTAGATGGATTAGTTCTCTGGTTTTGCATTTTTGCAAGAATTTTGGAGATGCAACTTACTACAAATTTTAGGATGGTAATAAACAAGAAAATAGCATTTCAAAGCATGATTTCAGTTTGGAAGGCAATGTTCAGATCACCCAATTTTGGGATCATTATTTTCTAGGTTTCCACAAAAGAAAGTGCTTGTCTAAGTAAGGGTTTTGTCTCACTTCCTATCTGAGTCTTAGGATCTCTACCACAGTGCTATTTCTTGGTATCTAAATATATTTTACTAAAATAACAAGGCTTGTCATCAATCCTTATCTGTTTGACTCTGACGTTGGCTGGTTCTAAATGAACTGGTCTGTGTGCTGGAGTGAACTAGAGTCTAAATCTGATTCTATGGTCTTTGCTTTCATTCCCCTCTCCTCCCTGCTCAATTCCTTACTGAAATGAAGGTTAGGATCAGACAGAATTATGCTTATAATACTAGAATCTGGAATTACAAAGTCATTGGCATTTTGGTTTGCCTATGTGCTGCTGTACAAAGACAAAGGTTTTAGTGCTTGTTTTGCATGTGTAGATCATCTCTAAATCCAAATCCCATTTTCTCTCACTGTACTAAGTAAGCCATATATATATATATATATATATATATATACAAAATTTCAAATGCATCTGAATAGAAAACCAATTAAGAGCACCTTTAGCCATGCAAAAATAGACATTAGAGGCTCATGAAATACGGTCTTGGCTACCCATGCGTGGTACCACCTAGAGACGAGAAAAGGTAAAGTCCTTCAGTCACTTGTGCATATCATTCACTTTCACCAGTTATCAATGACCAATCTCCTTTCCCACAATGCTGCTGAGCAGCCAGCAAAGCTGCAGGGAGACTCCAGGACCCTGCAAGTGCTGCCTCCCAGCTCAGGATTCTGTGCTCATTTATAACCTCTGTACTCAGCCTCATCAAGTGGGAGAGAAGCTGAAGGGCTTTCTTTTCTCTCTTCATTCAAGCAAAGGTAGGAGTAAGACTTGAAATTATGATTTTTTTTTAATAACTCCACAGCTTAGATCTCATAATACTCTCCTTCTGGGTGTTATTTACCTACCAGCCTGCAGATCTGGTATTGTGTGTTCTGCCAATGGGAATCAAAAGGGAGGTGAAATGAGGGCAGCTGGCCTAACCTGCAGTGCGAGTCAATTAGCTGGTGCTGGTGGGCTGGAGACAGACTGCTAAAGCTCTCTCACTGTTCAGAGGAATGAGGATTGGAGAAGGAGTTTATTGACTTAACAGTGATTTCACAATCCCCCTGGCAGCATGCCAGTCCATTCATCCCTCTTAAGCACCTATGTGTGGCTTTTCGCTCTAGCCATCTAATTTTTGCATGATCATCTGAGGTCAATCCAAGGTGAATCCAGTGAAAATGCCAAAAATGAAAGTGCTCCAATTTTTCCATTATTGACTGGGGAGAGGAAACAGCACCAGCAATGACCAATGTAGAGAGAAGTGCATTTGGATAACAGCAAGGCAAGAAACGTAATATGCAAAGGCAAGTTCAAGACTCAGAATGTGGCTGTCTGAGAAAGTGGTGGTATACTAGTTATGTCTCTTTGGTTGTCAGTACTAGAAAGTGACCAGCTCATGAAGCATGCGTACACACACACACACACACACACACACACACACACACACACACAATCAAAATAGTTTGGTGCATATATCATGCTTTATGGTTTGAATGGAAATTGCCCCCCTAACAGGCTCCCTCTGTGTTTGAACACGTGGTATTGGGGGCTGACATTATTTGTGGAGAACCTGCAGGAAGTGCTGGCTTGCTAGAGAATACATTACTGGGGAGAGGCCTAGAGGTTTTTTTTTGGGGGGGGGGTAGAGGTTTCAAAACCTATATGGGATGTTAAGGGTCACAGCTGAATGCTCCCAGTAGCATGTGCCATTATAACTTCCACACCATGATGGATTGGTACCAGGTAAACACCTCTTCCCTTAAGTGGCTTTTGTCAGGTGTCCTGTCCCAGGGCCAAGAAAACTACCAGCTAGTACACCATGCTAGGCAGGGACTCTATCACTGAGTCACATCCCTAGCCCTATACAATCTAAATTTGATTGAATTTGGACATGTTGATTAATGCTGAAAAATCCTGTCAACATCCAAGAAGAATTGCTTGAGAGAGTCACACATATATAACCTGAGGCCAGTGACTTTCTCCGCATGTCGCAGGTGTTCTGTTTTCTTTCTTACTGATAAATTCTGAGTGGCCTAAATTGGGGCAAATGCCCAGCCTCAATTTGTCAGCCAAGGCTTGGGACCACTTGAAGTCTCAGTTTAGATGTGGCTACTGTGGGCCTATCTCCCTGACTTGCAGTAGATAGCAAAGAAACTGGGATGTTATTCTCAGAAGATCTCAGAAGATCTTTGTTGGCTGGAGCATTGGGTACTCATGCCTCCCTCCCAGGGGAGTTTGTCAGTTAGGCAGCAGGGTCTGTAGGAAACGGCCCAAGAGTTTTTGCTAACTTTCTTACCCTAGGTCTACTGGACCTCATTTTCCTTCTCAGTAGAATATGTACCCCATTTGCCTTACGTAGGCACTGTGTGGATAAAATGGCATAATGGATGTAAAGTGTAATTGATAACATGCCCAGACTTACCTAAGCCTTGTTAGGGTGCAGTTCTGTGAGAGATTGGTTATCTGGACTACCCAGTGTGGGTACTGGAATCTTGACTTTACTTGGAAGTGAGGTCAACCTAATTCAGACACCTATCTGGATAAAACCTGGAAGAAGGCTTAACGTTGAGAGTTTATAAAAAGAAAATGCTTTATCCATTGAGAATGATGGAACCCAAGCCGTGGCATGTGCACCATGTGACCTTCATGCATAATCACCACGCTTGCCATGGGTAGTAGGCTCCTTTTCAGAAGAGTGCATCTGTGACCCCATTGGATCCTCTTCCTGTTTCCCATCATCCAACTCTCTGGCACTCTCTTCCTGCACCCAGTGCGGTTTTTCAATGTCCCTTTTTCATATGAGGGCTTCCAGTCATCACTGCAGCAGAGAACTCTTAGAATCTTCATTGCTCATTGTGTGGCCTTGTGTTAAAATCCTCGCCAACATTTTCTGTTTCTCTAGATACTTCTGTCTGCAATGGCAATGAGCCGAGGAGACTCTTGCTCTGGTTCGCTGTCTGGAATGTGTGGTGCTGGTGACTGTTCTGGGGACGGGGGTGACTTCTCTGTTTGGGTGGGGTCCAGTTCTCTATCCTCTTGTAAATGGAGCCAACTCTGATTTGTATGTCTGTGAATCTCGTATGGGCTGCTGGGAGTGGTTGTGTGTGGGGGGGCAGGGTAGTAGCTGGAGTAGAAATGTTGTTGGAAATGGTACCATTTTCTCTGGTTTTGAGCTCAAGAGCAAATTAAACATTGATTGTTATTCAATGTCAAAACTTGGTCAGAAAAGCAGAGAATGAAGTCTTGTCACGCACACATGTAATTCTACTTGAAATTCAACCATTCTCATTCCTGGTCAAATGTGAGACTGTGGAGGTCATTTAAGTTTGGGAAGATGAAATCCTCAATGTTTTCCTGAACCTCCATGGCAGCTCTCAAAGTTCCTGGAATAAAGACTCACACTCTGCCATCTTGGGGATACAGACAGAGTTATTATTTTCATATCATCCACCTAAAAAATTCCTTTTCCACTTACTCATTTAATCACCCCATGCCCTATGGTATTTAAACCACAAGGTCACCTTTGAGAAAGACTGTGGCATAGTAGTCTCTGCAGACATGCTAAGCCCATGTATGTGGAACACAGCATCCACAGACTGAGAGAAATGAGATGACGACAAATTTTTACTAGCTGCTCCTTTAACTCCCTGGCTGTCTTTCCCTAAGCCCATCCCAGTCTTCCCTTCCAAACAGCACTTCTGGAAACCTAATGCTGTCACTTGGTATGGAGCTTTCATTAGTTTCATCCCAAACTGAGGGGTGACAGAGAATGCCACAGGTAGAACAGTGATGCAGACAGCTCCATGAGAAAGCAGGCTGTGATCCAGGCTCTTGTCTTGGTGGAGGAAAAATAATCCTAAAACTCCAAAACCGACTTTCTTACATACAGAGTTAATGCTGCATTTATTTCTTCCCAGAATTTATCCTTCCTTTCCAATCCAATCTTCACAGGTTTCTTCTGTGCATTCTAGAATAGTGATGATAGGAAAAAATACTAAAACATGGAAAACTTTTGAGAGAATGCTTTATTTATCTGTTTCCCCAAGACTTCTAGATCAAGTGAAGAATAGCTTATTAAGAGCCAGGGTCTGGAATCTAGCCAGGTGGTACAGACCTTTAATCCCATTTACTCATCAAGCTGTGGTAGGAGGATGACAAGTTTAAGGCCTGCTTGAGTTAAAGAGTGAATTCAAGTCCAGCCTGGCCAATTTAGTGAGATCCAGTCTCAAAATAAAAGCTGACAAAGAAGGCTAGAGATGCATCTCAGTGGTAGAGCATTTGTATGGGCTCTACCATTGAGCCAAGCAGTACCAAAACAACAATAACAATATTAAATTTTTTTAAAAACTGTATTTCTACTAAAGAGAGGCTAGAGACACAGCCAAAATAGACTTTTTTTTTTTTGCTGTAAAAACAAAGCTACTCCATCTCAATAGTTTATTACAAATAATGTCTATTGTTGCCCACACTGTGTATCCATCGTTCATCTCATTCTCTCTCTCTCTCTCTCTCTCTCTCTCTCTCTCTTTCTCTCTCTGTCTCTCTCTTCTATGTTACTTTCACCCAGGAGGCCCAGGCTGATAGAGCAGCATTTATCTGGAAACACAGTGGAAGAAGAGGGGAAAGAAGAAGGGTGAGCCTCTCCAGCCTTTAAAGCTTCTCCTAAAAGGTGCATGCCCTATTTGCTTGAATTTCACTGCCCAATGCAAGCCATGTGCCCACACTCCAGGCTAACATAGAGGATGTGCTTTATCCACAGGGAGGGGCTCTGTAATGCTTAGCAAGATTGTGGTAAATGTATATGTCCACACCCAAGGATATTAAATATTTAGTGTAAGATAAAGATATATTTCCTGGGAAAATTGGTTAATTACTTGAGAAAATGAAAAAAAATAGATTGTCTTGTGGAATATACAAATGGACAAGAAAGGACTAAAGGCCTGGGGAGATGGCTGGGCAGGTAACAGTGCTTGACACACAAACATGAGGGCCCAGGAAGGCCTGATTCACTATGAGTTTGACTCCACAGCACCCAAGTAAACAGCTAGGCAGAGCTACACATGCCTATAGTACTGTCTTGTGGGAAAATCAGTGGGATCTCAAAAAATGACGACTCTGGGTTCCAAGAGAGACTTCATCTCAAAGAAATGTGAGGATGAGTAATTAGTAACAGAGAGAGGCAGCCAATTTTCCCCTCAGACCTCTGTATGTGCAAGGATGTGTATCCATACACACATCATACATACCACACCACATTAATACACACACACACACACACACACACACACAGTAAAAGAATGGATGAACCAGAAAGAACTAGAAGAAATATAGACCAAGAATTTATTGTATTGGCTGTCAAGGCTTTCTTTCTTTCTTTTTTTTCTCCACAACATTTATTTATTTATTTATTTTGAGAAGAGGAGGAAGTTGGAGATAGGGCATGCTAAGCAAGCACCAAAATATGTCTACCACTGAGCCATATCACCTGTCCAGACTTCCTGAGGTATACAAACCCGAAATGGAAACAACAAAGGTCAAGTCTAGTAAAACTGATTTTGAAAAAATATTCAGTAGGTTAAAAACATGTCATGAACTGAACTAAGTGGTGACAACCAAAGGGATATCAAGTACAGCTGGTCTACCGTATCCATGGAAGCCACATCTGTGCTGCCAGCCAATGTGGATTGAATTTAAAATTCTGAGAAAAATAAATTTGGATCAAATATATATATCAGTGTGATGACAACAGGGTCTTCGGCAGTTTCTCCTCTTTCTTCCCAGGTTAATTTAAATACAGTTTTCTGAAAATATTGCTTCCACCTCTGCGTTGAGGCTCACAGGAGAATTCTAACTCAGAATAGAAGTATAACTGGGTTCTTCTGCCAGAAATGCCTTTTCTTCTCCCACCCAACTGACTCTCACCTTGAGGACCCATGGGTCTGTCCCATGACTGAAGGAGTAAGGGAGATGAAGGAGAAGGGTGGTTGGGGCCCCAGTGTTCTCCCCTCCCCTGCATCACCCCCTCTGCTTGTCTACACATCGATAATTGGTACAAGATCTCTCAACAGCTCTTTACCACTGACTACTCATGAAGCGCGCTCCTCACAGCATTCAGCCTGAGAGCTATTCCCAAAACATACCCTTCCCATTTTCTTTTTTTTTTTTTAAGGTTTTTAAAAAATTTTTTTTTTATTTATTTGAGAGAAAGAGGGAGGGAGGGAGAGAGCAAGAGACACAGAGGAAGGAAGACAGACAGACAGAGAGAGAGAGACAGAGAGAGAGACAGAGACAGAGAGAGAGAGAGGGAGAGAGAGAGAGAGAGAGGGAGAGAGAGAGAGAGGGAGAGAGAATAGGCACACCAGGGCCTCTAGCCACTACAAATTAACTCCAGATGCATGTGCCCCCTTGTGCATCTGGCTTACATGGGTCCTGTGGAGTTGAACTGGTATCCTTTGGCTTTGCAGGCAAATGCCTTAACTGCTAAGCCATCTATCCAGCTCCCTTTCCATTTTCTGTTCCATTAGTCCACGTCTCCCAGGCTTTCTGTGTAACAGTAGTATCTCCCCACAGATGGCCAGTGCTTTTCCACCTCAGAGGAAGATTGGGGCCTCGGGCAGAAATACAGCCACATGCTTCCATTTTCAGTGTTTTTTTAATTCCGTAGAAGTACTCCAAGTTCCTCCACTGAGGCCAGCATAGTCACCTCCTTCCTTCACTTAAATCTTTCTCTCCCTGTTGGCACTGCCTGGCATAGATTCTAATTGATATTTGGCTCACATATTTCACTTCTGTGCATTGCAATTTGCTGGCTGAACATTACACATTTTTTTTTTTATTGTTAAGCCTCTCATTTTATGTGCTTTAGCCTAGTCCACCCGTTGGGGTTCTCCACTGCTTGTGTGATCACGAAGGCGGGGTGCTGCGGCTTTGTCCTCCGTCTGCTGCACAACCCAGTATGGCCCTCCATGAGTAGATCACTGCTGATTGAATTAGTTGTCAGGTGTTTCCTCACCATGAGCTCAAACTTTGAAGGCTGGGCTGTGAAAGCTGGGGTACAGTGTGAGTGGACCTGACTGTGGAGGCCAGAGGACCCTCTTCTAGGCTCTCTGCTGGGCTATTCTTGTAGCCAAGATATAAGGATAGTACCCACAATAAAAAACCTTACTTCAGGATGACAGCCCCAGCACCTTGTTATTCATCTTAGTAGAGCCATCTTTCAGTGGATTTTATATGCACTGCTGGGTAATGATTCACTGTCTCTAGGGTCATTGGAGTCCCAAACTTATTTAGTAAGGGATAATCTTCAAAGTCATAACAATCACATTTTCTAACTTAGCATTATTTTCCTCATCTATGTTTTGGGAATTATATATATATATGAAGAGCTGTTATGATACTTAAATGAGAAAACAGAGACAAGGCTATTAGTGCTGTCCATGTTGGAAGCATTGTATAACTGCTAGTTATTGTTGGTTATATATAACACCTCAGCATATCCCATATGAATGTGTGGCCACAGTCCATTACCAGAAGGACATAATCTTAGCAATGGAAAGTCCTTGGACGCATCTAAAATGAAAAAAAAAAAAAAGGAGTTTAGGACTGGAGAGATGGCTTAGCAGTTAAGGTGCTTGCCTGAGAAGTCTAAGGACCTGTGTTCGGCTCCCCAGAACCCACGTAAGCCAGACACACAGGCCATGCATGAGAAAGGTTGTGCGTGCACAAGGTTGCACATGCGCACAAGGTAGCACATATATCTGGAGTGATTACAGTGTCTGGAGGCCCTGGGGTGCCAATTCTTTCTCTCCCCCATTAGAAAGGAGTTTAATGGATTTTTGTTTCTTGGGTAAGGTTACCTACAAGATTAAAGTCTAAAAAATATTTATTTATTTTATTTGAGAGACGGAGAGGGGCAGGGAGATGCAGATAGAAGTTCCAGGGCCTCCAGCCACTGCAAACCCCAGATGCATGTGCCACCTTTTGCATCTGGCTTACGTGGGTCCTGGGGAATTGAACCTGGGTTCTTAAGCTTTGCAGGCAAGTGCCTTAACCACTAAGCAATCTCTCCAGCCCCATTATTTTTTGATACAGGCTCTCAAGTAGTTCCAGCCTTTATGTTTAATTTTCTGTGTTGCAGAGGATGACCTTGCACTCCTAATCCTCATGCCTCCACCTTCCAAATGCTGAGATTGTGGGATGTGCCACCACACCTGGCAAGGTTTCCTTTTCACTATGTAGTCAAGGTAGAGACAGGCTTTTGCCTTCCTTCTCTTTTCCTGGTGAGAATTTCCTGTGCCACCCTGGTCCAGGCTGCATCTGCTGACATCCTGTGTGGTCAAGGTCAAGACACCATTGCATCCCAGCTTCCCTCCTGGGTAGATGGTTGGATCTTTACATGTTTCTGAGTGAGCAGACCAAGCACCCGCAAATTGAGCCACTCCTCACTCCCTTCTCTACCATCCTCACCACCTGCCCCTGGGTCATTACAGTCCCTGCCAAAAAGACTGTCAACATTCATTCTTTCCTTCCTCAACAACATTCTCCCCATAGCTCTAAATTACCTCCTAGAAGTCCCCAATAGCTCCCAGATACCTTACCTTGGTTTGTAAGGTCCTGCATAAGCCAGTTCTTCCTAAAACTCTTCCTCGTAGCATCATCTCACACCACCTGCGGACTCTGCGGGCTGCAGCCACACAGATACCTTGCATCAAGTGTAAGCTGCTCGACCCCTCACTCTGGGACTCTTCCTCCTTCCTTGAGGTCTTTGCTTCTTGGGAAGCTCTTACTTGCCTTTCCGCACAGTGGCTCCATTTTTACCTTGTTGTGCTTAGAATCCTCCACTGAGTCTATTCTTTTTCCTTGGTAAGTCAGTTGCATATCTCACCCCATCCTGGCATCTGACATTTGTTGTATTCAAAGTAACACACTTGGTTTCCTCATTTGTAAAGCGCAGGCCGAGGTCTAGGTGGCAGTACCGAACTCTGTGATGTGAAATAGGCATTCTTATGGACCCAGGCAACATGGAGCCGCATTCTATGTTCTTCTGACTGCATTAAATAGATCTTTTATTAGTGATGATATAGGATTATGAGAACTTTAGGTTATTTAAAAATTCTCTACTGGATTTTTAATTTTTTTGAGGCTTTCTTCTAATTTGTTGTAGTCAGCTTGACAAGTCAGGGAGCTTTGCCAACTAGCAGCTCTTCTAGTTTAAAATTTTATCTAGGTTTCTGGGCAACAGCTTGAGCCAAAAGAAACACTATACCATTGAAAAGTGACTAGGGCTCTTTGTGCCTCTGGCATCCCTAAAACAGGGCTCACATTCTTGTTAGAGGTACGGTACCAAGCCTGGTACAACATCTTTCGGAGACTGAGGCTGGAAGGCAATAAACAGAAACACCAACTTTTAGCACTGGAAAGATATACTTGTGCTCCCCTTTCTCATGACAAAGCTGGGGTTTTGTAGCACAGTGATCATCACAGTTGTGAAAAACATAGTTTAAAAAAAGTCTGGTAAACAGACTATATAGGCACACTCTGTCAAGTCTAATGTCTTGGTATAGTAGCCAGGAACACTCGTTACTTTGATCTGCAATGGGAGCATCTTTGACCCCTTTTGTATCCATCAGAGCCTTGTAGCCTGAAGGCTGTTCTTGACTCAGTGGGGAAATCAAGGAAAGCCCTTTCTCAACCCACCTGAAACTTCTTCAATTGACAACTGTGCCTTGAGGGAGGGTGCTCCTAAGCCTGGCTGAATTAAGCCTTTGTTAGAATTCTCATTCTCTTGGCTGTCTCCTCCTCCTCTTCCTTCTCCTTCTCCTTGACCTCTTCCTCTTCCTTCTCCTCTTCCTCCATCTTCCATTTTTTTCTCCTTTCTTCTTCTTCTTCACAGTGGTAAGGCTAGCTTTGGTGCTGAGGGCCCACCTGGCTTCCCCCTGTTCTTTCCTTAAGAAAATCAGCAGCACATCTCACTCCATCTTGACATGTGCTGCTTGGAGGATCCAAACCAACATACTCAGATTCCTCATTTTTAAATAATGGTCATGGTCTAGGTGGGTATTACAAATGGTCCTATTTTCTCATATAAGTGGAATGGATCAATCTGTCTCTTTAGCTGTTATAAAACTGTATTGTTAGGATTAGAAAATCAGGTCTACAAAATTGTTGAACATAGCATTGCCACATGCTTGTCACACAGGCCAAAATAGTTAGATTTGCATAAATGTTTGCTACTTCTGGGTAAATTCCTTCATGATGGAAGCCTTCCCTGTCATGATGTCCTAAGTCATTCTGAAGACATACAAATATGTGGATTCAGAGCACCAAGGAACCAGGGCACCACATTGTTTTCCTTTCAACTTATTTGATGTTATAATGGGGGAGGTCAAAACTTCTTGGGAACTTTTATACTCCTCATGTTTTATAGTTATTTTTGTTTTTATGGATGTGTGAATGTGTGTGCATGTGCATATACAGGCATTGAGTGGCCAGAGGACAACATTGGGTGTCCTCCTCAGGAATGCTGTCTCCCTCTGTTGAGGTGGGATCTTTTCTTCAGCTGGAGGTTACCAATTAGGCTAGACTAGCGACAATGAGCATCAGGGACCTCTGTCTCCTCCACCAGCACTGGGATTATAAGGATGCCCAGCTGTGGGTGTTTGATTCAGGTGTCCCCCCCTAAGCTTAGATGGTACGAATGCTAGGTTCCCAGCTGATGGAGACTTGGGAACTAACACTTCCTGGCGGCAGTGTATTGTTGGGGGCGGGCTTATGGGTGTTATAGCCAGTTTCCCCATGTCAGTGTTTGGTATACGCTCCTGTTGCTACAGTACACCTTATGTTGGCCAGGGGGTGATGTCTACCCTCTGCTCATGCCATTGTTTTTCCTGCTATTGTGGAGCTTCCCCCTCGAGCCTGTATGCCAAAATAAATCTCTTTTTTTTCTCCACAAGCTGCTCTTGGTTGGGTAATTTCTACCAGCCATGCAAACCTGACTGTAACACCAGCACACCTGGCATTCTGTTTGGGTCCTGAGGATAAAACTCAAGTCCTCATCCTTATGAGACAAGTGCTTTACTAACGAGGCCATTTCTCCAGCCTTAGCACTATTCATTCATTTATTTATTTTTATTTGTGTATTTAATTGATTTATTTACAAGCCAAAAGAAAGAAAGAGAGCAAGAGTATGCATACACCAGGGCCCCTTGTCATTGCAAACATACCCCAGATATATGTGCCACTTTGTGCATCTGGCTTTACATGGGTGCTGCAAAATGGAACCTGGACCAGCATGCTTTGCCATCAAGCACCTGTAACCACTGAACCATCTCCCTAGCCCTACTGTTTATTTTTAAATGAACTGTGTGTGAAGAAGAGAGCTCTGTATCTCTTTTCATGCTCAGAGTCTCCACAGATATTCATGTTTCTTAGGACCGTGTCCCTCCCCTGTGATGATCCCTGAGTTGCCACAGGTAAGGGGGAGCCATCTTCTCCAGGGATGGCTTCCTGCTACAGATTCCTTCTCACTGATAGAACTTTCCATGGTATTGAGCAGATCAGGCATCAAGTTTCACAGTCCCACCAAGTTCACACCAGTCACTGGGACGTGTATAAGAGAGCCAGAGTTCTGCTATGCAGAGGCTGGGGAAGAGTCCTTGTTCCTTGTACACTTACCCTCAGAACTTCTGGAGACCCATATATCCTAGGCAACTGTGCACACAGGGCCTCTGGAGAGAATGGCCAGGATTAACTCCACCTCTGATCCTAGGGAAAGGCTGCAAGCCAACCATCCCGAGGGCAACCGAATCCTGACCTCGTCTCCACTACACAGTCTGCTTGGACATAGCCTTCCAGAGGGCAGTGGACTTTGTTTTTCGGAAGTCTAGGAGGAAGTTGCCCAAACTCTGATTCACTCCTCAGGCAATAGATGTAACTTGTCACCCAAGTCACTTCAGTTCTCAGTGACAAGGACAGCATCAGCAAGTCTCATAATGTGAGTGTAATTCTATTCTATTGTACATAACTTTGAGACTTTTCATTACATTTCAATGGAATTGGAAGCACTCAAGTTAATAACTAAAAAAAGAGGTGGAAACATTTAATGAGAAAGAAAATTAAGAGACAGTGAAAAAGTAGAAATATTTTTGCACAGCAATTTGAGAAAAGTAAAAGGAACTAAAGGCAAAACAATTCCTAGTATTACAAATGAAGGTTCCTTATGCTGGAGTAAAAGGAAGTTTTGCTACAGAGACTGAAAAGACCCAAAAGTGGGAGCAGAAATACAGTTGGGGGTAAATGAAATGATAGCCAACTTCCCCAAGAACTGTTTTTTTTTTTTCCTTCATAAAATGAGGTTTCCCTCAGCTTAGACTCTAATATTGACCTGATGTTTATTGAGACACTGAGGGGCAGAATGAAATCAAGACCCAGAGACATGTAGAGAAGAAAGCCAGGAAGCATGCTTTTACTTGCTCTATCTACTTCCCTGCTGACTGCTGAAGCAGACCTATGTCCAGCCCATCCTGGGGGATAGGGTTCAGATAGACCTGCTTGAGTGCCAGCTGTCCTTGTAACTAAGAATCTGCCATCTGGCAACAAGTTCCATTATCAAGTGAGAGGTCATGAGGAGATTATGGACTCATTCTTGTAGCCCATGGATAAATAAAGGCTTGTCCCTTGAGGAAGGGTGTGCCAACCTTACATGAATTACATAACCACTGTTAACCTCATCTGGAAAATGAGGATGAATGACGTCATTTGTGTACTGCATCTGGTATCAAGTTAGCATTCACTCGCTCAATGAAGAAATGTTTTTCAAGTACTAATTGTGTTCTTAGGGTATTTCAGTGAAGCACATTTACAGCCTGTGTTGTGGCTGACCTAGTGGACAGACTTAGGTAACACACAACATAAGAGGTTCAAGAACTGTTTCGGAAGGTACCCTATGAAGGACAGGAAAGTGGATAGGAAGTGAGGGGAAAGGGTACTGCAGTTTTGAAGAGTCTTGTTAAGTCAAGCTTCCTAGATAAGGTCACAGTTAACCAATAACTGGAAAGGGAACAGGTATGAACCATGTGGATATCTAGGGGATTTGCCTTCCAGGCAGAGGAAATAGTGAGACCCTGAGGTACCTAGTATATCTGAATTCCTCAGTGTAGCACATTGACTATTTTTCATATGATAGAAATAGTAGGGGTTGGGAGCATTGTGGAAAAAAATCTCTTAAACCAATATAATGAAAGGATGGTCATAGAAGATGGATTGGGGCAGGGGGAACTTGTTGACTGAGATTTGTAGAACATCATAAAAATTATTTTAAAGTATTTTGTTTATTTATTTATTAGAGAGAGAGAGAAAAAGAGGCAGATATATTTAGAAAGGCCTCTAGCCACTACAAATGAACTCCAAATGCATGTGTCACCTTGTATGTCTGGCTTACATGGGTACCGGGGAATCAAACCTGGGTCCTTAGGCTTCGTAGGCAAGTGGCTTAGTCACTGAGCCATCTCTCCACCCTCCAAAATTATTTTAAATAAAACTTCTATTAGCATGAAAACTTATTGAAGAATTTTTAGTTGAAGAGTGGCATGACAGGGCTTCTGACAGAATCCCTCAGACTATGTGTGGACAATAGAAGTTTGGAAGAGGTAAAGTCAGCAGAACAGGTGGGAGACTAAGACCAGAGATATTTACAACAGGATGGTGGAAATGGAGTGGTGAACAGCATTTAGATTTGAAGCCCAACAGCATTGTTTATAAATTGGATTTAAGATGTAATTTAAAAAAATAAAAGCCAAACAGACAACAAAAACAGAAGAGTTTTGGCCCCAGCAACTCAAAGGACAGGATTCCATGTCCTGGGATGCACAGGACAGTGAAAGGCACGTGAACATGACAAACTAGTTTTTGCAGATGTTAAATTTGTGGGGCTAACGTGAGAAATCTGAGTGGAACTGCTGAGAGTGCAAGCAGATATACAACATATATCAACTATATCTATATAGAAAGAAGTTTTAAGGGTTTAGGGGATTTGCAGTCTGGACTGGATAAGTGGGGTCACTTCTACTGATCTCTCTCAGATGTTCTGTACTGTTTGGTTGGAATGTCTGCATCATTTTCTTCAGTATTCCAGTTGCTCTGACAAACATTCCCATTCCTAATATTTAGCCCAAATCTTCCCATTTACTTAGCCCTTTACTTATCCCTACATGCCATATCCATGCTTCCTTCTCCCCTGGACGCTCTAATAATCTCAGACCTGCGCTGCTTTCTCCCAGCCATGGTGGAGACTTGGCAGCCTCCAGCCACAGTGGAGAACTTGGCTTCCTTCTGCACATGCTCACAGTGTGTGCAGCTCCAGGTGTGACTCACAGCCACAATGGAGGGAGCACAGCTGTGTCTTAGCTTTCCAGGTCTCCAGGGAGGGTCACAGCTTCCAACCTCTGACTTCATCCACAGTGCAGCTGAACTGTACTGCGTACACAGCTCCTCTGCCCTAGCCACCTCCCACAACGTGGGGCTCATGGAATAGTGGCTTCCTGAGACGATGGGAGAGCTCGCTCCTTACCAAAGGTGGGCCTGGCTTCCAGGAGTTTCTGCGACCTAGGACTTAGTGGTGCACTAGCTGTTTTTTTTTTTTTGTTTGTTTGTTTTGTTTTGTTTTGTTTTTTGGCTCTGTCAATCTCCTCCATCTCTGAACCTCCCACACAGGCAATGGTGTTCTGGGACATTTGTGTGCCAAGTCAAAAGAGTGGACTGTGGCATGATTGTGCTGTTACACCTTTGTGGCTAATGACAGGATGTTGGTACCTTGAAATCGATACTAGTAAGAGTATTGTTGACAACTGCCATGAATCAGAGTTTTCTGTTTTCTTGCTAAAGAGGGAAAACTGCATCAGTCTTTGTTGCTCTGGTGTGTAGGAAAGAGGGCTGTCTCTATGGTTTAAAAAATTATTATTATTTACATATTTCAGATGGGTCTCTCTGGTTTCAATGAGAACAGTTAACTAATTATGGGACAGTAATAAACACTATGGGAAAAGAATGACCAAAACCAAAATTTGAAATGTTTTCTCCAAGACCCCTTCTTTCTTTTTTCCCTCCCTCCCTCTCTTCCTTCCTCCCTTTCTTCTTTCTTTCCTTCCTTCCTTTCTGTGCCTGTTCTTTGTTACCAACAAACCAGCTGGACTGACAGACTCTCTCTCTTTTTTTTTTTAATTATTTATTTATTTATTTGAGAGCAACAGACACAGAGAGAAGGACAGATAGAGGGAGAGAGAGAGTATGGGCGCGCCAGGGCTTCCAGCCTCTGCAAACGAACTCCAGACGCGTGCGCCCCCTTGTGCATCTGGCTAACGTGGGACCTGGGGAACTGAGCCTTGAACTGGGGTCCTTAGGCTTCACAGGCAAGCACCTAACTGCTAAGCCATCTCTCCAGCCTGACATACTCTCCCTCTCCTAACTCTTTCTGTCTTTTCTTCACTTCAATCATTGCTTCCTTCCTCTCCCATGTTCCAGTCACTGTGTTGGCTGCTGGGATACAAAGGTTCCGGTGTAACCTCTGTTTCTAAGCATCTTCTTCTCATCTCCTCTTGCTTTGCTGGCAGACTTTCTCCTGCCTTCATCATTACTTGGCTGTGATGATAGCTAAGCATGTGTACTTAGTGATGTCTCCTGAGCCACCACAGCAACTGAACATGGACATCCCACTGCCTCACATAAATTCAAGAATTCATTTTCCTTGATACTATCTTACTGTATTGCCATTTTCTTATGGGCGAGGACTATGTCTCATTCATCTTGGCATAATATACATAGGCAATATATTTTGATGACCTCACCTAAATACTGTAGACTCCCCTGAAAGAGAGAAGAGAAATTGTATTTATGCAGTATCTATTGTGTATCAGTCACTGTGGTAGGCATTTCACATTTTTATTAACTCCAGTCACTAGAACTGCAAGAAGAAAAAATGATTATTACTATTTTGCTGATGAAAATAGAATTCCTTGGACATTGAATAATGTGCTCAGGATCACACAGCCAGGAAATGGCAAGGTCAAACTCAGACACAATGCCTGTAAAGCCCATCGTCTTCATGACATAGTGGAGGATCCAGGTCTGGTTGTGGGGAAGTCTGCAGACAGCATGTCCCATGCTTCCACGTGTTCTTCAGCTCGGGCGGAGCAGTAGGGAGTCTGGACTAAGTATTAGCTACTGCACTTAGGTCTAGAGCTATAAAAGTAGACAAGGTGTGGCTCAAGTGCAGCCCAAGGAGGGAGACAAGTGAAAACAAGTCACCAGTGGCTTCAACTGAATATGGATGTGAGAGGTGGCATTGTGAAGGAACTATAGAAAAGCCACCACCCTCAGCTTCTGATGCCCAGGAAATGCCACTAAAATATGATGCTACGAGAGCATCTCTGGAGACCTGCAGATCAACCAGATGAGTCAGAGGGGAGGGCTGAAGGGAGGGGCTTATAGCTTCGTTGGTTGAATGGGACAACGGTAGTCTCAACCTTATAGGATTTTTATGAGGGTTACGTGAGTCAATCTAGACCATAAAATAGTGCCTGGCTCTTATTAGGTTTTTAAGATCATTTGCCATCCTTCATTTTTCCTGGCAGAGCCCAGAGTTTGGCAAAACCCATCATAGACCTGAGCAGACTAAAGCACTGATAGGAGCATGGACCCAGAGTGAGTTATGACCCCCAGAATCCTGAGTCTTGCCCTCACTCTTTCCAGCCTCTGACTCGGGCAAGTTATTTAACCCTCCCGTCCTCAGATTTCTCCTCTGGGCCTTCTCAGGGAACCTGTAAGGACTTAGATAACACAGGTCAAGTGTACAGGGCAGCACTTGGCAAACAGGAAGTACCAGACACTTGTTGGCCAGGTCAAGTACTTATAAGGACCTCTAGAAGCACAAAGAAGAAACAAATGGGTCAGGCCCTGTAGGACAAGCTTCCAGGGGTTTGGGGTGGAGCATGCCCCTAGGTGAGGAGAGGGAGGGCATACTAGCCAGCACAGGACTGGACAGAAGGCCAGACAGAATAGCAAAGGCAAAGCCCTGGCCTGTGGCCTCTCCCAAGAAACCCTGACAACCAGAGAGGGATGAGGGAGGTTACTTGGGACAGGAACTGCAGAAAATGGGCAGTGCCCAGCAGTCAGCAAAGGAGCTGGCCCTGGGCCAGTAACTGCCAGGCTGTGTGTCACTAAACTGAAGAGGACACACTGCCCACCTTCACAGCGAGAAAGTCAGAACCGGGCTTGCGTGCTGTCGTCCACCACCATGCCCCGTCAACTCCAAGGCACGCACGCCACTGTTTCTTTCCTCTAAGGGCAAGTCTAATCCCTGCCCACATGGCTGAAGGTGAAATCTTCCAGAGAAGGCTTGTCTGTGCTCTGGTCAATTATGCAAGGCATCCCTGGTAGTGCTGCAATTCCTCATGTCAGGGATTTGAGCGGTGCCACGCTGGCGGTGATCGATCCAGCAGCGATGCTGGGTATGGAGCACGCAGCGCAGATGCTCAGAGCAACGAGCTCCCTCCTGCCTGGCAGCGTCCAGCGGCACGGCTCTCCTTGCTGCTCCTTTCTGTCAGCTCTGCTCGCCTCTCATTCATGCTTGCTCTCCAGTATAGGCGCTTCGGGTTCCAGCTTGATGAAGGGTTCCTAGAAGACACATATTTGAGGGCATTTAAAAAATTGCTAGGGGCTGTAGAAATGGCTTAGCAGTTAAGGCACTTGCTTGTGAAACCCAAGGACCCAGCTTTGATTCCCTGGGACACATGTAAACCAGATGCATAAGGTGGCACATGCTGCTGGAGTTTATAGTGGCTGGAGGCCCTGGCACTCCCATTCTCTTTCTGCTTTTTCTCTATCAAATAAATAAATAGCAGAGGCCAATAAGTTAAAAAGGAGACATAAAGGGAAGAGAAAGGAAGGGAGGGGGGTACTTAATAGGTTGATATTGTATATATGTAAGTACAATGATTGTAATGGGGAGGTAATATGATGGAGAATGGAATTTCAAAGGGGAAAGTGGGGGGGGGGAGGGAGGGAATTACCATGGGATTTTTTTAATAATCATGGAAAATGCTAATAAAAATAAAAAATAAAAAAGACATATAATTTAAAAATAATTCTTGGGGCAGAGAAGATAGTTCAGTGGCTAAGGCACTTGCCATGTAAGCATAAAGATATGTGTTTGAATCCCCAGAACCCATGTAAAAGCCTAATGGTGGGCTGGAAAGATGGATTAGCAGTTAAGACACTTACCTGCAAAGCCTAAGGACCTAGGTTAGATTCCCCAGCACCCACGTAAGCCAGATGCACATGGTGGTGCATGTGTCTAGAGTTCATTTGCAGTGGCTAGAGACCCTGGTGCACCTTTTCACTTTCTCTCTCTCTCTCTCTCTCTCCCATGAGCAAATACAAATGAAATATTTTTTTAAGCCTGATACTGTGAGGAGGGTTTGTAATCCCAGTATGCCTAGGGCAAGAAGGGAGGGGGAGAAGGAATTTCCCTAAGGCTCATGGGTCAGCTAGCCTGGTGAATGCAGTGGTGAGCAATAGGAGATCCTGCCCCGAAGTGGGAAGCAAAAACTGACATCTAAAGTTGTCCTGTGACTCCCACATATTCATCGTGATACGCTCATGCTATACTCACACACACGAACATGTACATACACACACACACACATACACATCAAATACTTACACAGACACCAAAAGTCTTTTTTTCTTCATCTTTCTTAATTATGTACAAGAAAACCGGCTAGGATCCCTGTATTTGCATGCCTTGACTCTGTGATATACTCAATCTGTATGGTGTGACCTGACCATAACGCTAACTCATTCATAAGATTTGAGAAATTCAGCATTTGTGTTTTTTCTTATCCTTCCTTTGCCAGGAAGCTTTATGAGGATCAGGAATGTCTCATAACCAGTGAATCTGAGTTTCGTATGAAAACCATTTTGTGAACAGAGATAAAACCAAAGCGAAATTAAAATATTTTAAAATTAAATTAAAAAATGATTGTGAAGCTTAATCTTAATTGTCACATGGGTGGACTTGAGAGTCACCATGGCAACACTCTTCTGGATGTGTTTATGAGGTGCTCTGGTTGCGTCTATGAAAGAGGTTTAACTGGGCCAAGACGATCTACCCTGCACAGGGACAGCACCATCCCATGGCCTGGGGTTCTAGACTGAATGAAAAGGAGAAACAAGCTGAGCAGCCATATTCATCTCTGTCTGCTTCCTGACTGAAATCACGTCACCAGCTGGCAGCCTCATGCTCCTGTCACTATGACTTCCCACCATGACAGACTGTGCTCTCAAACTGTGAGCCAAATCGAACCCTTCCTTCCTTAAGTTGTTTTAGTTGAGCAATTCTCATAGCAATGAAAAAAAGCAGACTGATACTGTATTAGTCAACTTTTCATTGCTGGGAGAAAATACCTGGAAAAAATCAGTTTAAGAAAGGAAGGGTTCATTTCAGCTCACAGGCTCAGGTCTCAGTCCATCATGACAGGAAAACATGGCTGCAGGACCTTGAGGCAGCTGCCCACATTCAGTTCATAGTGAGGAAGCAGAGAGCAAAGGGTCCTCCACCCCTCCCAATTCTGTCGTGTATACATATATAATTTATTAGAAAGAAAGAGAGAGAGAGAAAATGGGCACACCAGGGCGGGCTTCTAGTCTGCAAATGAACCCGAGACATATGTGAATCTGGCTTATGTGGGTACTGGGGAATCCTTAGGCTTCACAGGCCAGCACCTCAACCGCTAAATTATCTTTCCATCCCCCTCCCGATTCTTAATGTTAATTCTGCTTTAGAAACAATAGCACCTAAGGTTCTGTACACGTGCTTGATTCTATCTACGCCTGGCGGTAAATGTTTTAGTGATGTTAAATGTGTGCTCACTTCTCCTCCTGCACCAATGTGGTCCAGGTCCAGTGTTGAGAACAGCAGATGCTCCAGTGTGCCATGCCCAAAAGGTTCAACATAGCATTCAAGCTTTCTGCAGAAGAGCCGGGGATGAAGACATGAAGAAGTAGCTCCTGGAACTCGGGGTTGCTAGCAGTGGTGAGCTCTATGAGGAACGCCCAAGCGGACTTACCTGGACACTTCTGCAGCTCCCACAATCTTAGAGAAGCCTCACCAACTGCCTCAATCTGCTGAGGCAAAAATAGGTAGCTCTTGGAAGTTCTCTGGAAGCCGCTGTAAATCTCTGCCTTACCCCCAACATCTGATTGTCACGATCTCTGGAAACAAGAAGGAATGGCTTCTGCTTCATTCTGCACTTCCAAATCCTTACCAGTTCCTTTCACTGGCAAACTCTAACCTGAACTCCAGCTGGAAAGGAAACTTGGGTGTCAGCCTGAGAGACATATCCATGCCAAGTTGACAGCAGACCATCCTGCCCTCAGGGGAACCAGTCCCTTGTTGTAAGAGCAGTTTTATTGCTGTGTTGATCAATAAAATGAAAAGATCCTTGTGCAGAGGAACATGTGCCTTCTGAATCTGAAGATCCCACTGGACCACACATCTGTCCCCCTGCTGATTGGCATTTCTGTCATTAATGGCAGTTGTAGGAAGGACCCACTGGGCTCATGCTTAGTGAACTGTCAAAGTTTGTCTACTTGTGGCCATAAAAGCAAACTGTGAGGTCCTGCAACAGACATTAGAGGATCTCCTATTTGCCCTTATTTCCCAGTTGGCACACATGGGGATATGAGGAGGTGAGAGAAAAGGGCAAGGCCAAGGTAGGGCGCTGTCTCTGCTCTCAAGTCCTCCAAAGGCCCCCGAGGGACCAGCAGGGAGATGATGGCGGTGTCTCAGGCATCTCTCTCACCAGCTTTGATAGCGCAACCTCAGTGGAGCCAGGTCCATGTTGGTATCTCAAATGAGCCAAGGAAGACATCTCTCATATGACCTTTACTTTATAAGGATTTATCTTCTAGCTGGGAAGCTGTAGGGATCTGGGCCCAACCTTAGAACTGTGGATTCTGGGTAGGGGGGCTCTGTGAAGTTCCAGGGAGGCTGGTGAATCAAGACTGGGGCACTCCCTGCCACAACCCACAAAGAGCCAGCAAGTTCTTCCTGCCTCAGGCAGGAAACTACAATTTCTGAATGCCACTGAAATCCCTGAAAATGTTGGTCAGGTTGCACAAGAAGAATGGCAGGAGAGTTAGAACATAAATGCCTTTTATTCAGATAGCCTCTGTGTATGGTTGCAAAAGCAGGAGGCTCACATACAGGCACCAATGCATTTTGTATGAACCCACAACTACTAAAGCCCACTTATTATTTCCATGTGGAATATTTTGTCATTCAATTGTTTATTACCATTACATTCAATTTGGTTGTTTTGGGCCAGAGAAAGAAGTTGTTATTTTCTATCTTCCTAAGTTGTAGGTCCTATGAGTTATATCCTTCCAGCCAAATCTGGCTGGCCACCTGGTTTTGTGAATAAGCCATATTTATTCACTTACATATTGCCTGTAACTCCTTCCACGCTGAGCTAAATAGCTGTGAAAGGAACATCTATGGCCTACAAAACTGAAAATATTTACTGCTTGGCCCCTTACTAAAATAATGTTTACCAACTCCCACTCTTTAAGAATATAGATTCTTAGAATACTACCTTGAACTCAACCAAACACAATTTTCCCCCTTTAAAGAGTACTTTCCTAACCATTCACTCTTTTTAAACAACAGCAACAAAACATCATCTAATAACATTACTTTTTGACCAGACGTGAGTTTAATTTCATCACTGCAGCCCTACAGACGTGAGTTTAATTTCAAAGTGCTAATTTCCCCTACATGTACAAAAGGATCAAGCATGTTGAGGTCATAACAAGAACCACCCCTCCCACCCTCCCACACCCCAAGGAGAATCATAGCGAATCAAAGGCAAATGGCTTTAGTAGTGCCACATGGAAATCTCATGAACACATAACCCAATGGGGTGGTGAGAATTCATTTCACAGTAAGAAACATGGCTCCAAACTGTAGCTAAGCTAACCCATCATTTCAAACCTCTGTTGTCTCCTTGGTGAAACCACTGAGAGGAAAGATTAACTGGCAGATGTGCAAGTTGGTCATAAACTTCTCAATATACATTTGACAAGGCCCAAGTGGGTCTTCCAGATGGAAGGCAGCAGGGCTGTTGGACCCTAGGGTGCACTCTGTTGGGCAGGTTGTTGTGAGCCAGGACTCCAGATGCACAAGCAGTGTAGGTGGATGCTTTCCCCTGTGCTGTCTCCCTGCTGACCACTGATGTCACTTCTCTGCCCTCTGAGCCCACTTCCCTCAGGTACACTGCCCTCTTGCTGTCCCTGTCACACGCCCAGCAGGCTTATGCCTTTGCATTTGCAATCCTAATGCTTGCTAAGCTTTCTGAAAATCTTCTTGGCTCCCTAACCCTAACCTGCCTCAGGTGCTCAAGGGACCCATGAACACAGAAGCCAGCCCTGACCACGGTTTGGAATGGCGCACCCTGTCCTCTCTCCTTGTGATATGCCTTTGGTGATTTTCAGGGCACTCACTGCCATCTGGCACCCGAGATGTCTGTCTATTTGCTTTGTACTTTACTTCCAGACAGACCCTTCAACATTTAGATTTATTCACTGATGGATTAGTGGCTTTCAGAACTTATATTTGGCATATGCTAGACACTCAGTAAAGGTGTGGAGTGGATGGACGTGTGTTTGTATATTCAGGGAAGCTTGCTTTTTCTATAGAGGACAGGAACCACAGGATCTTGCATCTTATCTCACACTTACTAACTTTCCTTCTGTCCCTATTTGTTTCAATACTAGCAGTGCAGGGAAACCATGCAGAGCACATGCATGATTCACATGCAGGTCTGAGTTTAGGTTTCTCTGAATTCAACCTCTCCCACCCCTATTACCTTATCCTTAAAATGGGTATGACAGCAGTACTTTTCGCAGAGATTTGTTTGGATTAAACAAGACTGTAAATGAAAAACACCCATACACAGTCATATATTTTAATTTTAATTTTTTTTGGGGGGGGTTGAGGTAGGGTCTTGCTCTAGCACAGGCTGACCTAGAATTCACTATGTAGTCTCAGGGTGGCCTTGAACTTATCGTGATCCTCCTACCTCTGCATCCTGAGTGCTGGGATTAAAGGTGTGTGTCACCATGCCTGGCTCACACATATATACATAAACACCATTTTCTTATGTTGTAAATATTTCACTATTGTACTTTTCAGTTCAAGGTGACTATCCTCAGATTTCAGACACTTTACTGTGATTTTAGGAGAAATGTTTAAAGCAAGTAAAAGATAGATTAAAAAGTGGTTATCATAAGGCTGGAATAAAATTGAAAATGAGAAGTGAATTCAATTTAGGGTATGTTTGGTAATTTTTCTCTACAGAGAATTAAAAATACATTTATTTGCATTAATCAATCTTTTCTTTTATAGCTTTTAGGCTTTTATCATTTTCCTTCAAAGATCATTAGTACTTTACTATACTATTTTCTTCTAAAATTATTGTGCCTATTTTACACATTCAAACGTTAGATCTGGCTAGAATTTATTTCAATATATGAAAGTATTGTTTTGAAAGCAGCTATCTTCATACCCTTAATTAAATAATCCACTTTTGCAGTAGTACGGTGTTGCTCATTTAGAGTATCATTAATATGATTCTGCTTTCAGGGTTCATGTCTGTAGTTTGTTAGACTATTAATATCCTTCAGTATCTAAGGCAGTTAATCTCATCTTATTGTTCTTTTCAGAATATTGTGACTTTTCTAATACACTAGTTCTAGCTGGGTTCAAGCATTTTGATATCCTATGCACTTTCACACTGAATTCATGAAACACCTAAGAATTGGATATCTAGTTCCTTTTACATGGCTACTTTCATGCCCTTTGGTGAAATTTAAATATTTTTTTGAAAATATATAAGTTATTTTATTCCTAGCTATATCATTTTCCAGTTGTTATTGCAAATGTAGTGTTTTATTTGTCTTCTATTGTATTTTGTAGTATGTTATTTCATATAGAAAAAAAAACCTTACTGGCACACACCTTTAATCCCAGCACTCAGGAGGCTGAGGTAGGAGAGCAGCCTGAGACTACATAATGAATTCCAGGTCACCCTGGGCTACAGTGAGA
Source organism: Jaculus jaculus (assembly GCF_020740685.1). Taxonomy (NCBI): domain Eukaryota; kingdom Metazoa; phylum Chordata; class Mammalia; order Rodentia; family Dipodidae; genus Jaculus; species Jaculus jaculus. The sequence goes on from NC_059107.1 coordinate 110,984,105, forward strand.
CCCTATCTTTAAAAACAAAAAAACAAGCCTTAATAAAATTGCCAGTAATGGCCTTTTCCCTTTATCCTTTTAGGTTTCCAAGTTATGGGAAAAAGTAAAAATTTATTTCTTTTTCATTTGTATACTAGATAAGATTTTCTGAAAAGCTTATTAATCCTGTACTTTGGATACACTTTGCTTGCTTTCAGTGTTAATTAGAATATTTCTACCATGTCATTGTAGGGAGTGAGATTTTATTTATCTATCTTACTAAGATCTTGTATTTTAAAAAGTGAGAATAGATTTTGAATCTTGTCAAATGATTCTTCACTATGTAGGACCTTTAATGCTTGGTTATTTTTTATGTGATTTAGAAAATGTGATAAATTATGTAAACGCACTTCTTAACACTGAGCCACCTTTGCATTCTGGAATCCTCTCTCCTTGGTTATGGTGTAAGGCTCCTTAATATTATCCAATTATAGCTGCTAAAATTACACTTAAGATTTCCCTCTCCACATTCATGAGCCGTCTTGGTCTTCTCTTCCTCTGTGTTATGCAGGTCACATCTTTGTATTAGTGCTATGCTGGATTGGCAGGAAAAGTCTTTTTTTATTCATAGCTTTTTTTTCCTAATGGCCCGAGAAAGGTTGAATTGCATTGTAATAATTTATTCCTCAAAAGTTTTAAGGATTTCCTTAGGGAATCACTTATGTTTTCTTCTTTCTAGAGTTTAGTTTTGGTACTTATATTTAAGAATATTTTATGTTAAAGGAAACAATGAACTTTTTAGGAGCATTCTGAATTCCAATTAAGCTTATTTATTTATTTATTTTTTGTGAGGTAGGGTCTCACTCTAGCCCAGGCTGACCTGGAGTTCTATGTAGTCTCAGGGTGGCCTTGAACTCATAGTGATCCTCCTACCTCTGCCCCCCCAAGAGCTGGGATTAAACGTGTGCACTACCATACCACCATGCCTGGCTCTTAAGCTTTTAATATCTTGTAAGTTGACATTGTAATTGTGTCTGTGAAATGTGGTGTGGCATTTTAATATATGTATACAGTGTATGGTCAGAGTAGGGGAACTGGTATATTTATCAACTCATAGATAGTTGTTTGTGTTAGACATATTTAAAATCCTACTAACAATTTCAAAACAGCTCTAGCCCCATATTCTGATGAATTTAACAACAGAGATGACTTTAATCTCTATTGGTCTAATGCCCTTGTCTTAATTCACAGTAATTCTTTACTTGGAAAGTAAAAATGTAATATTTATTTTTAGCCCCACCAGACCCTCCATAGCAATACTTGAATCAGTAAGTTTGACAGATGATTAAGGCCCAGAATTTAGGAGATAAAATAACATAGGAATGGAAACTCTCATTGGCTGGGTTCTAGAGTTTGGGCCTGTGTGTTATCAGTTGGAACCTTGGAGACATGTCAGTCATTGGAGAGGTGGTTTGTATCCACTCCTTTTCCATGTCTGCTCTTTATGTAGCAGGGGCAGGAGAGAGGGAAGCTCAGTGGCCCATTCTCACCAAGTGTTTATTCCTTTGCTTTGGCCAAAGCACACAGGAAGGATGAAATGATAAGGAAAGAGTCTTTCAGTCTCAGTTAAAGCAGATTGAGCCTCAGCCTGCAGGTTTTGTAGGTTCTATGGGTGCAATGAATTTCTCTCCTTGTATTTTATCTCTTCCCTGCAAGGACTGCAGAGTTAAGTTTATATGGCCTCTCAAACTTTAATGTGCAAACTAAATCTCCCAGGGGTGTTGTTAAAATGCAGATTTGGATTCTGTAATTCTGGGCTAGGGCCCGAGATGCTACATTTCCAGTAAGTTCCAGGTTATGCTGAAGCTGCTGATCTGAGGGAGCCATACCAGAGTGACGTTGGCCATTGTTAGCTGCTAATAGCGTCATGCCAGTGAGAAGTTTTATTGTCTTGGTTTGAACAGAGTCCAGGGTGAAAGAGAACCTGTAGCATTTTGGACTCACATGGCCTGTCCACAGACTTAGTGTTCACATGCACGTCTACCACATGGCCTCCTCTTGGCCCTCTCTATACTCATTACACAAATTATAACCTGGCTTCAGATTCAGGGACCAAAACTATCTCTTTACTCACATATAGGTGGTAGATTTTTATGAATGGTGTAAAAAGGAAATTAAGTCTTTATTATACAGCCAATATAGCATCATCTTTGTTGGAGAAACAGCTCAATGATTTCTTTCCAAAGCCCAAAGCTAAGCAAGTGTTTTCAAAAGCTGGTGCCCAGAATACAGCAAGCATCATGTTTCCTGGAGAAATCAAGGAGGAACGTGATTGCTATTTAAAAACATGATCCCCCCACATGCTCCCTCAGAACCAAGATTAGAGGCGGATGAGAGAAAAATCAAGCAAGCCAGACTGCTTGAGTTGTAGGAAGAGTTTCCTACAAAAAGAATGAGAGCTTAGAAGATAGACTGTACAAAGGAAATAACTCATCTGACTGGTTGTCACATACAGGCTTATAAGGGGATTGAGATTTTGGTTACTTGAATAGAAAGTACAACTGGGATACAGAGAAAACCAGGTGAGTGGGGGAACTAACAATGTTTGGTTACCAAACTTGGAGCACAGAAGGCTAGCAGAAAGGCAAAGGGCCTCCTGAAGAAGATGCTTGAGCAGGCAGAACCTGGGCTCAGCCTCCTGAAGGAAACAGGGCCACCCTGTGGGAAGAGCATAGTTCTCTGCAGGAGAAGATGAGCTTGTCCATCAAGATAGGACCAGAAGGAGAGGGAAGGAAGCTTGTGGAGGAGCTCAGAGTGGACTTCTGGCCCTTACAGAAGCTATAGAGAACAGGGTTGAGAAAGCACACAGGGGTCCGAGAAGGATGTGGTCTCGCAGAGAACCACTGGCCCAGACCCCAATAAACTGCTCCTTGGAGCAGATTAAAGACAAACTGTGATTGGAAGACCCAGAGGCATGTGGAAATTTGTGCTAACATGTCAGTGTTTCATTGTGTTAACTGCTCTGGGGTTGTGGATCCATTTGTGGTTTTAAAAGTTTGGCAGGTAGGGCTGGTACTATGGTACTTTGAGGTCTTGAAACCTGTTGAAGTTTACAATTCCAATCACAGTGGAAGCAAAATGCCACAAAAGACAACCAGCCCACACATAATTGTTTCTAGAATAACTGTGACAAGAGGCTAATTTCCTTAATACAAAAGACATAAAATACAGAAGGAGAAAAGCAACAAATGCAAACAAGCAATTTCCTGAAGAGGTAATACAAAAGCCTTTTAAAGCAAAGAGAAATATCCAACTGCACTCATGACTTGAAAATGCAAATTAAAACAAAATCTTTCATAAAAAGCTATTAGATTGGCAAAATTCAATTTTGTGAAAATACATTATGTTGAAGATATGGGGGTACAGGCACCTGCATTTCTAGCAGTATAGAACTTGGGTAAATGTTGGAGAATAACTTACTTTCTATTTTTTAAAAGTAGTAGAAGCTCACTAACAGATGAAAAAGAAATCCTACAGATAAATGTACATGTGGTGAGTGTGCACGTGTGTGTGTGTGTGTGTGTGTGTGTGTGTGTGTTTCCGGTAGCATTGTTTGCAGCCTGAGAATAACTGTGAATCCAACACCTGGAAAGTAGTCTAATTAATTGCAGAACATTCACATAATGGAGTGCTATGAAGTCATTAAAATGAATAAGGCTCATGCTGATCGGGCACACCTACAAGGTAAGTAGCTAATCAAAACAGTAAGGAACAGAGTCACTAGGATGCCATTGTTTGCAGAGAGAATATGGAGAAGCGAATGTATATGTATGCATTCATGTGCTCCATACCTCCTGAGCTCCATTTCAGTATAATCAGCACCCATCTCTCTGCCCACTGCTGCGCTGGCCATTTGTTTGTGGCCTTCAGTAATCCCACGTAGTGTGCACAACAGGTTCTCCCTGCAACATCGCTCTGAGTACCATTTGCTAGTCAGTTCATGCTGCCACAGCAGCTACCACAGAGTGGGTGGCTTCAATAACAGATGACTATGGAGGCTGGAAACTCAAGATCAAGGTCTTAGACAGTTCATTCCTCAGGAGAGCTCTTCTGGCTTTCAGGAGGTTGTTTTCTCTGTGTTGTCACGTGGAAGTCAGGACTGGTGGAGAGAAAGCAAGCCTTTTTCCTTCACCTGTTATAAAGACACTGACTCCATCATGAGGCCTCACTCTCATGAGCCCATCAAATCCCAACTCACAAGGCCCCATCTCTAGGCACATTTGCATTGGTCTAATACTGGAGGAAACACGGCCTCACCATAGGAAACCTTCCATATGTACCATTGCCTCAGGGCTTCTCTGAAGCTGCAAAGAGACTCTCAGAGATGTGCATTCACACTCCTGCTCCAGCAGCCTGGAGTGCAGGGGACTCCTGAGAGCTGCTCTTGACTGGTTGAGGACAGGAGCTAGCAGTTGAGGGCTGTTTTTCATGAGGCTCTGGGGAATGTCTGTCAGAATTCAGCTCTAATCACAGTGGTGGCCTCATATTGCTATCTTCCTGGATTGCCTTTTGCTCTTCTCTGTTTCATTCTCTCCTATTCCACCTATCTACAAAGGGGTTTGTCTTTGTTCTGGCCTCCCTAGAAAGAAAGTATATCTGTATTTCAGGTAAAAATAGTTCTGAAAAATGCTAGAATTGACTAGTAACCAGTTTTTATGTCTTTGAAGGGAGACTGGGGTCTGGGGGGAAAAGCATTTTTTTTTTTTTTAGTACAGGACTTTTTGCATATGAATTAGCCATTTAAAAATTGTTTTTAGTAACTATGGCATTTGAGTCACATTGTCCATTACAACTTTTGACTTTGCTTATGGTGACATTGAAAGTTGTGGTAAATCCAGTCTCATTTTTTTTTTCTATGCTTACCAGTGACTTAGTACTTCTGCCTCACTTTTTGAATATTTTTAGATTTATATTTTACCTTTATCAAGTTTACCAGGATATAGTTCATGTCAATATTCTGTACCAATATTTCCTTAAATACTTTTACCTTATGCATTCTTTCTTCATTAAAAATAATTGTTGGTGTTTTAGCTGGAAGGTTATGTTTTTACAGTCCCATGAATTGAATATCCATCTTCAATAGCTCCACTTAGATTCAGGTTGGAATGCCATTGTCCACACAACTACCGTTCTATTGACTTCAGTATTCCTTTGTCCTTTGCATTCATTATACTTAAAATAATTTTGTTTCTGTTCCTGTTGTGGGGCCAGTGCCCTCATGTTGATAAGTATAGTATTGAGCAGAGAGAGTATCTGGAGCCAGCTTTGAATCCTAGCTCCAAAACTAACTAGCCCAGTGATCTGAAGCACAAAATACAGCTCTGTCAGCTTATTTTTACTGAAAGCCTTCTAGTCTTGCGTAACCTATCTTTCTGAGTAAGAGGTACTTCCAAGCAAGGATTCCATAATAGGCAGTGGTGCAAGTTCAGCTAGCTTCTTAACTTGGTAATGAAGTAGTTTCTGGTGATTCATGGTTCACTGAAAGAGGCTACACTCATTCTCTGGTAGTTAATCTTGGTTCTTTATGGCAGTCCAGGAATTATACTTTAGATCTAGAGTTTTCTACAACTTCTCATGTGTTGAAGACTTTGTCCTCAGACAGCGGCACTACTGAGAGTGGTGGAAAGTTTCAGAGGTGGAATCTGCCTAGGGGAGAACACTGGGAATGTGTCCTTGAAGGGATCTTGGGAATTGGGACCCCAGCCCCCTTCCTCTTTCTCTTTGCCTTTCCCCATCTCTCCCATTTCTCTTTTTCCTTCCTTGCTGCCTGCCTGCCATGAGGTAGGTGAGCAGCTTCCCTCTGCCATGTGTTTCTGCCATGATACACTGCTTTCACCACAGGACTGAGAAACCATGGACTGAAACCATTGAAATAGTGAGCCAAAATAAACATTTCCCCTATTCAAGTTGTTGATCTCAGGTATTTTGTCATAGCAACAGGAATCTGGAAAACATACAAGGTGAGAGGTAGCCTACTATCATGACTGAAAGAGTAACACCCCAAAGTCAGCATGCAAGGCTCAGATCCAAGCTTTGTTCCTTTGTTCTTTCAGAGCTCTGTGGTCTTTGGCAGGTCACTTAACCATCTTGTGGCTCAAATTCCTTCATCTGTACAACAAGAAAATAATAGTCCATACCTCACAGATTTTTTGTGAGGGTAATGTGTGTCAGTGCATGCAAAATGCTACAATGTCTGGCGTACAGCAGGCCTGGCTGTTAGGCTAAGAGTTTACTGTTTCTGTAATTAAATTTTTGAGCTAAAATATATGTTCTTAAGTTTCCAATTAATTTTTTGTCTTGTTCTATCATCTTTTGTTGTTGTTTCCTACATGTTCTTTGGATTCCTGTTAAGATTTTCTCTGGAAAGTGGAAGGGAACTCATAAGGGCAATAATGTTATTTAGATCCATTGAGTTATATTTCCTTCCAGGTTGGAGTTACAGATATATCTATCTATCTATATATGTATATATACACGCATATATATATATATATATATATATATATATATATATATTCATATATACAATTATATATATATAATTGCATATATATGTAATTTGGAGACAGGGTCTCATTTTGCCCCATGCTAGCCTGCATCTTTTTATGTAGTTGAGGATAACCATGAAATCCTGATCCTCTTATCTCCACCTCCTAGGTGCTAGGATTTACAGGTATGCACCACCACATCTGGTTTTATGCAGTGCTGGGGAATTGAACTCAGGGCTTTGGCTATGCAAGGCAGGCACCCTACCCACTAAGCCATATCTCCAGCCCCTGGTTGATTCTTGATCTACCAAATAATCTGTGTTTGTCTTCTGAGAAACTATTAGATTTTCATGTAGTTGTCATGCCCTCCCCTTATCTTTTTCCACTTCTTTTGAAGGTAGCTTTACCAAGACACTATGAGTCTGACTTAGGTATGTTTGCAGGTGGAGTTTGTTTGGTTTTTGCACCATAGGGTGCTAGGAGATGACTAGTTCAGCAGTTAATAGCTGGTAGTCCTAGAAAATCTTTTCTGATTTTGTTTAGGTTTACCTGCTAAGGCTCTTTCAACCTCTGTAAGACTTAGCTCCTAAATTTTTAGACAGTGTATTTAGACTGCAGATCATTCCTGTAGTTCAGGACAGAACCTCCTAGCCTCTCCTTCAGACTATCCTTAGGTATCATTCCCTGCCTCTCTTCTCCTCCGATCTGCTGCCTTAAACTTCCTTCTGTCAACTGTGGAAGAAGAAAAGCAAAATCCTGAATGTGTTAGCTCTGCCTGTTTCCAAGTCCAGTGTGTTGGAGAAGGAGGACAGTCAGTTATTAAGTAATACTCTTTCTCCTTGTCTCTTAGTCCTTAGACATTGTTATCTTTCACCTTCACTTCTGCTGAATTCCTGTTTATAGTTATAGGCACCTAAAATCATTTACTTCCCGGCCAAAAACTAAGTATATAATATATGTAAAAACATTATATCTCAACTGTTAATACATGATATGTAATATTACATACATATATAATTTATATTATTTAGTTAAGCACCAAAAGTTGTTCCTGTCTTTGAGGAGATGTTACATGTCTTTTGAGCCGGGCGTGGTGGTGCACACCTTTAATCCCAGCACTCAAGAGGCAGAGGTAGGAGGATTGCCATGAGTTCAAGGCCACCCTGAGATGACAGAGTCAATTCCAGGTCAGCCTGGACCAGAGTGAGACCCTACCTCAAAAAAAAAAAAAAAATTGTCTTTTGTTAAAATACCCCTCCTAGAATGAACAAACGTCAACAGGTTCTTATTCTCTGTATTACTCTGCCTGGTGCAGTCCTCAGGGAATACTTGTCTGGCTGATCTTAGGACACCAGACAGCCCTGCGAACCCACCAGATAGTGATAAGTATCTGAAGGAAGAGATGTCAGGATTTGCAAGGGCTAAAGCACCTGGATTAGGCATGCCACCAAGTCTGAATATTTTGGAGACATCATTACACAGAAGAAGAACAGTATATAGAAAATAGAAATTTCACACTCTCAGAAGAAAATGAGCACTTATTCAGCTGCCAAAGTGGTGAAATATAATTCTACTTGATATCATTTAATTTAATGCTCAATGTTTTCCTCTGAAAATATTTGTAATCTCAGAGGCATTAAAATCATCGGAAAAAATTCAGTGAGGTTTAAAAAATTTTATACAAATATCAAATGACTGCTTAGAACGATAACCGAGCCTTGACTCAAGCAAACCCCTCATCCTCTATATTTTCTTTCAGGAGCTGACAACCACCAAGGGTTCTACAGTACAAATCAGCTCCCAGTAGGCAAATAACAAGCTATATGGAAGGCTGGCATCAGGTGGTAACCAGGCAGCTCACAAAATGAAGTTCTAGGGTTGATTTCCAATGCTACAGCATGTGGTAACTGCATAATTATTTAGTAATGCCTCATTTGGGGCTAGGGATGCAGCCCAGTGATCGAGTACTTGCTGACTATGAGATCCCGGTTTGATCCCTAGCACTGTAATAACTAAATATGGACTCATTTGCTTAAGTGATGCATTCTGAATCTTTACTATGTGACACTAGGGTGTTAGAAGAGTTCTAGTGATAGACATTTGTTTACTGTTTCAATCCACTTAGTAAGTATGTGTTGAAAACTGCTACATGTCATGTACTATTCTTGGTTTGGTATGAAAACCTATGGAAATCTGAATAGTAATCTTGAGAACTTGCCCAATCTGGTCTCGTGGTTCACGAGATTGTGCCCTATTGAATGGTCACTTTGAGAAATAATTAGGGCTAGGTATGCTGAAGGTTGGCTCTTGTATTCCCTCACTCACTTCTATCATTATTTCCTTTCCTCCCTTTCTCCTCCTTCTTCTCTTCTTCCTTCCCCTCCATCTTCTTCGTCTCCTCTTTCTTCCTCCTTCCTTTCTTTTTATTCTTCTCTTAGTTATTCTTTCTCTCTCTCTCTGCAAGTTTTTGTTTTAATCTACTCAGCATATGTGTTTTTTTTTTTTTTTTGTAATGGCAGGTCAAGCTACCTATACAGATGGAGTCCAGCTTTTTATATAAGGAAAGCAAATATCTAAAACCAGATGTTTTGCTCATTGAGGCTCAGTCTGAAATATTTAAAATTTTGTTGGCAGAATATGGTGAAGACTCACTGAGATATTACCTGGCAGTCTACTAGATCTGAATAGAGTCTATTGGCAACTAATTTCTTTAGCTTTAGACATGTTGAAAAAGAAACTAAATATACTGATAACAGCATAATGAAGTTCAGTGTAAATTGAAACTACAGATTAGGATGAGCAGAAACTTGGCTATACTGTTGCATATATGAGTGCAATTCCACTGAAAGTTGCTTAGATGTGGGTGATATCGAGGCTGATGATTAAAGAAACACTGCCTAGTATAACTTCAGGAGAACCGGGAATGGAAACTGATTTCTGGGGAAGAATTATGATACAGGGCTGGAGGGAAATGTTAGTTTTGTTGTAGAGTGGCTGAAAGTACAGAATACATGAATATCCGAGTTTTATCTAAAGCTGCAGTTGCTTAAGGAATACAAGAAAGTAAGAGACTAGCCTAGGGATTTGTTTCATTGTTAAACACTCGCTGCATGGGATGCTGTCCCCTCTCCTTGTGAGTTTAAACTCCTACTTGGGTTTAAACTTCTTTGGTGCAATATGCAAAAACAGTTCAAGTGGTACCTCTTTTGTAGTTCATTTTCTACCTTTGCAGGGGGTTAAAGGGCAGCAGCATGGGTATCATTTTAACATTTGGATGATGGCATTAATGATCCCACTTTGATCATTTTAATCAATGCTTGGCTCTATATTTCATTTTTGATAAAAATTTTAAAATGTTAGGAAAACATTTATAGTTCCTCTATTAGTGAATTTGGAGGAAATAGTCTAATACTCAGTCTGTGAAGACCTTCACTGATTATGCATGTAGATCCATGTCCCAGTTACTACCTACCCTCCTCACCTTCTCACAAACATATTGTGGTAAGCAGAATTATGTCCCCTCAAGATGTCTTCCTCCTAATGCCTGTACCTTTTAAGTAAGCTACTTGGGAATTAACACTCTGAATCAGCTTCTATTAAAATAACTGGGGGATACCCTGCATTATCTGCATGCATTTAGTGCAATCACAAGGATCAGATAATGCGGAAGATGCTGGCAGAATAATTAACATCAGAATGACATGACCTGAGAAGGACTTGAGCCACCATTGCTGGCTTTGAAGATTGAAGGGAACCTTGAGCCAAGAAATGGAAGCACCCTCTAACAGCTGGAAAAGCAAAGAAAGAGATGTGTATACTTACAGCATCCAGAAAGGGACACCCTGCTGACATCTTAGCTCAGCTAGACATAGTAGTTATCTATGGCTACTGTAACAAACTGTCATAACCTTAATGACTTTAAACAACAAAATTTGCTTTTATTCAGCACTACCTTTGTCCTGCCTGGTATATACCTTCTGAAAGAGACAAGCCAAACATATGTTTACATATCATTACAAATTTCAAATAGCACAAATCATCATCTAATTGATTTTGTTTTTGAAGATATGCTGCATCGAGTGTTCTATGAAAATGATAAAAATATAAATCTTAAACTTTAATTTCTTAGAACCTCTTACAGGAATATCTATCCTTCTTAATGAATGTTAAATAAGCAACACATTACTGTACAACAGATCTATAGAGCTAGTTTATCTTATTAACTGAAACTTTATGCCTGCTGATTAATAATTCACTTCCTCTCACTCCAGCTGTTGGTGACCACCACTCTAGTCTCTATTTTCTGAGTGTGATTGTTCAGGATGCCTCTGATAAGTGGAATCATGAATATTTATATTTCTGTGTCTGGTTCATTTCACTTAGCATTACGTCCTCAAGGACCATCCTTGTTGTTGCCAATTGGATGGCAAAGATAAAAATCTCTGAGTAATGGGAGGTATACTGATGATGTCATGTGATGGTGTGTTCTTGGCTTTGGAAAGTGGCACATGTAACATCTTGACGTTGGCTGGATAAATGGCTAATGCCAAAAGCTGAGGCAGTGTTCTATGGATGATGAATAGGATCCCAGATGAGTAAAAATCATGTGTAATCGACATTGCTAAAGACTTCAGTTTTGGGGCCAAGAGCCACAAGGGATACTCAATCTTCTTAGAACATAAACAGTACCCTACAAGTGGAGTTACTAACTGTGGAAAAGAAAGCAATAATAAAACATTTGCATAGCCAGTCCTGGTGTCACACACCTTTAATCCCAGCACTCGGGAGGCAGAGGTAGGAGGATCACCATGAGTTCAAGGCCACCCTGAGACTACATAGTGAATTCCAGGTCAGCCTGAGCTTGAGTGGGACCCTACCTCAAAAAAAAAGAAAAAGGATGAAAAAAACCATTTGCGTAGTAACTTAAACTTTACCAGAAGATTTCCTGAGTATTTATTTGATTTTTCAAAAAAATTTTTGCAAAGCAGATGAAGCAGGAAAAGTTACCCTTGTTTTAAATATTTTTAAAATAGTTTATGTATTTCAGAGAGAGAGAGAGAGGCAGATAAAGATATAGAGAGAGAATGGGTGTGCCAGGGCCTCTAGCCACTGCAAATGACCTCTAGATGCATGTGTCATCTTGTGCTTCTGGCTTACATGGGATTTGAGGAATCAAACCTGGCTCTTTAGGCTTAGCAGGCAAGTGCCTTAACCACTAAACCTTCTCTCTAGTCCAACTTACCCTTGTTTTTTTGTCGTATATTATGTTCTTTAATGCACTTTAAATATATTTAATTAATTTATTTATTTGAGAGAGGCAGAGAGAATGAGCACACTAGGGCCTCTAGCCACTACAAACTCTAGATGTATGTGCTACCTTGTGCATCTGGGTTATGTGGGTACGGAGGAATCAAACCTGAGTTCTTAAGCCTCTCAGACAAGCACCTTGACTGCTAAGCCATTATTTAGTTATTTATTTTTGGTTTTTCGATGTAGGAGCTCACTGTAGCTCAGGCTGACCTGGAATTTACTATGTAGTCTCTCAGGATGGCTTGAACTCACGACAATCCTCCTACCTCTGCCTCTCGAGAGCTAGAATTAAAGTTGTGTGCCACCACGCCTGGCAACATCTGTCATTTTCTGATAAATAAAGGCAAAGATGTTAACTTGTCTATAATCACACAACTACCCTAAGGGAAGATCATGTCCCCTGGAGACACTCTTGCCACCATATCTTCAGTGGTGAAAGGGAAAGGCCACCCAGCTTTGGATCCCTACTTCAAGAGACACAGTGCAGCCCACTTCAAGAACATGTGCATATGTGAAAGTCTGCTCTTATGCTAATAGCATAAGCTAACTATTGTCATTAAAAGGAAACCCATGAGGAAATAGAGGAAACTCCCAGAGCTCCTTACTTGGAAGGCACACATGGTTGAAAAGGATGAATGATGTCCACAAAGCACTCTGGAGACCTACTCATGATGTTACGTTTTCCAGAATTCACAGCTTTCTGGAGGAAAACACAGGGGTAGTCAGGGCAGGACCATCTCCAAGAGGTTTTTCATCACCCTGGAAACTGCCTCTCCTAATGGTCTCTAATGGCATGAGAACCATTAGTGAAAATGAGGGGAGTTGGACTTGAACTCTATACTCTGAAACCTCTGGCTGTCTGACTTGGTCACATCATTACAGAGCACTTAAGGTTGTCAAGCTTGTTTTGCTAGAGTCCCTTTTGTGTATCTCTCATGCACAGGCTGTAAAAGCCAGCACGTGAGAAGTTTGCTCTGACCCCTGCGGATGGGGAAATCCTGAAGCAATTAAAAGTTGCCTTGTTTATTGTACTTTCTGGACCATTCAGTCAATTCCTAGTGCAAAATATACCTTGTAACTATAGGGAGGGCAAATATTTGTGGCTCACAGCTGGAAAAATACTGCTTTTCAACCTCTGCGCAGTTTACTAATTCTGGCCAAAGGACAAAAGATAGCGTGCAGGAGAGCAGCAGGTCGTTCAACGACAGGCAGTAGAGATGTGCTCTTTTAGGGGTACAGCCTTTATTAGAGTTGGAAGCGCTATGGCAAGGTTACATAGTGGGTTCCAAAGCTGAAGAGCGAGAGGAGAGGGAGGCTCCAGGAGATTGAAGAACAAAGGATGTTGGTCCCTTATATGAGTTTCTGGGGCAAAGCAGTGTGTCTGGGCACAGACTACATGAGATCACTCGTGGGGGCAATGAGGAATAGGAGACACAGAATGTGAACGCATGTGGATGTGAGCCAATGTGAACAAAACCAAATGAAGGACACCAAGTTGCTTTTAGGATAATATAACATCACAATGAAAATGTGGTGACAGAAAGTAAGAAAAGCAAAAAATTCCACTGATCGCTCACTGGCTGCTTGGATTTTTCAAAGGAAAGCATCTACTGAGGCTTCTTCTACAAAGTGGGGCTGATGTCAAACCTAGGGCCTCATATACTCTAGGGAAGCTGCCTGTCCATTGAGCTACACTCCAGCCCCTTGCTATATATTTGTAAAGCCACAAAATAAGTTGTCATTGATTTGCTGACTTTGGAACAGAATTTGAGCTGCTTTGTATCTCTAATTTAGTAGGGGATGGAACAAAGCTGTACTAAAACGCAAACTTCAGAGTAGCATTGGGCTCTTGAGCCTGAAGTCAAAACAACCACTTATTTCCCATTTCACTCAAATAATTGCTTGATTTGAGAAAGAAGAAAACAATTGTTTGAATGAATCGGTCAAAAGAGATTGCAGCAGAATCTCAGCCCAGGCACTGAGCCTGTGGACGAGTCCTTCTGCCCCCTTTTCCTGCTGACTGCGCCTCTCAATGGCACCACTGTTCTCTGATTATCTGATGAGACCACTAGAAGCCCTGAATGGCCCGGCTGTCTCTCCTGCCAGTCTCCTTTCCTCATAACTAAGGCTTATTATGTGTGAAAGGAAAAAAAAAAGCACATTAAGTGGGAAACCCATAGAACTGAAGACAATGAACAACGGAGTTTAAATATGTCTTTTCAGCGTGGTGCTTTATTTCAGGATTTCAACTCAGCTTAAAAGCATGGTATTTCTTGAGCCATCCAGGAAATCATATCATTTACAAGAGGTTGACTCTCCTGATCTACGTCTTTTTAATGAGAAGATAAAAGACTGCATTAGGCTTCTACACTTTGTCCTTAGAGGGACCCCAGCTCAGTTTTCTTCAGGCATCCACATTCTTTTTATCCAAAGACCTATTAACTTCAGAGAGGGTTATTATTTCAAAGGCAACTGAGTTAGATGTCCTAACAAAATGCATAAGTATCAGAAACCACTACCTAAGTTAACTGCTCTGGGTGCAAAATAATGGAACTGAGGGATATGACAAAATTAGAGGGGTTTCCAACACAATGATCGCACCCTTGGGTTAAGACCAAATTACTCACACTTACTTACCTATAAGTGAATTTTTGTTCTGGTTCTTATTTCAAGACTTACCATCATGTAGCATATTAAATAGTTATATAAATATCCTAGATACGTGTTTGATATAGTATTATGAGATAAAGAAGCTATCAAGGCCCAAACTTTACTTCTAAGAATTGTATCATCTCACCCTGAGCAGTCACAATCACTTTATTATGAAATGCTTTCCTCTTATTCACAATAATTTGTAATGATTTTCTTTTTTAATATTTTAAAATTTATTTATTTATTTGAAAGCATAGAAATAAAAGAGATGGAGAGAGAGAGGAAAAAAAATGGGTGCATTAGAATATCCAGCCACTACAAACAAACTCCAGATATGCATCGCTTTTGGCTTTACGTAAATACTAGAGAATTGAACCCTGGATCCTTAGGCTTTGCAGGTAAGCACCTTAACTGCTAAGCAATATCTCCATCTCTGTTGTGGTTTTATATCCTTTACTGGACTTGCTCTTAGAACGATGAGTATGAATCTACTAAGGGCACCTAACCAGCCCTAAGGTAAAAGTGACTGCTCACAAGTTTATCACATTATGGTGGTTTGATTCAAGTGCCCCCCATAAACTTAAGTATTCTGAATGCTAGTCTTCCCAGATAATGGCAATTGGAAATTAAAGCCTCCTAGAGGCAGTGTATTTTTGGGGATGGGTTTATGGGTATTACAGTCAGTTTCCCCATGCCAGTGTTTGGCATAGTCTTCTGTTGCTATTGTCTACCTTATGTTGGCCACCCACTGCTCATTCCATTGTTTTCCCAGGCCATCATGGAGCTTCCCCTCAAGTCTGTAATCCAAAACCGACCTTTTGTTCCCCACAAGCTGCTCTTGGTTGGGTGATTTCTGCCAGCAATGCAAACCTAATTGCAACAGTAAATTTGGTGCCGAGGGTGGCAATTGCTGCTAGACACTTGACTATGTGCCCTTTTGGAGCTGATTTTCAAGAGGAATGTGGAAGGATTTGAACTCTTGGCCTAAGAGACACCTTGCAGTGCTTTAAGTACAGCTTGATGGACTATTCTTGTCAGAGTTGAAAGACCTGAATGCAATAAGAACTATGGACTGTGAGGTTTGTCTTATGAGGGTGAAAAGGAGCTTCGCCTGGGCTGGGCCAGAAGCAGATTGTGTGAGATGCTTGCTGTTATGCCCATGTCCTGAGAATTTGTGCAGGGTTACATTGTGTAGAAATGGACTGGTGTGAGCAAAGGGATATGGCACAGAAAAAATGAAATCTTTGGGCCAAACTGCTACCCATTCAGCTGCAATTGTATGAGAGATTACAACCATTGACCATTGAGATTGGGCCAGCTGACCTGCATTGGGACAAGAGAAAAATGACAGTTTTTTGAAGGGGCATGAGTGCTGAAGGAGTGTCCTGTTCTTCAAAGTCTGCTTTACTCCCCCATGGATTAACAAATTGGCACCCCATCTGGTATTATGGAGTATAATAAATGCAGGAAAAAGAGAGGGTCATTAAATTTGCAACACAGCTTTGTGTTTTGGAAATGGCCACAGGCAGTGTGAAGCAGAATTGCCTGCATGGAAACCCAGTGGATCCATGAGGATGCACCATGGGTTGCAGGAGAGACCCAGAGGAGATGCTGGGATGATGAGATGGCTGCTAAGGAGAGCTGCCAGCCCCAGAGGAAATTTTCCAGGTCTGTGAGTAGCCTAGGTGGAGGGGCGGAATTGGAACCCCAGAGACTAGTTGCTAATTAGGATTATCTAATTTAGGGACTTGTCACTGGCTAAAGTTGTTGGTCTTGGAGCTACAGAGTTTGATATTTGCCCTGGTTGATTTAAATCTTGTATTGGTTGAATACTTCTTTGCTATACCCAGTGCCATCTTTTGCAGTGTGAATGTTTATTCTGTCCATTATGGGGTTTTTTGAGGACATTTTGGTATTATGGCTCAGTTAAAGACCTTGGATTATGGGGATGTTTGAACATCATTAGGATTGATAAAAACTATGGGGACTCTTAAAGTCATACTGAATGCATGTGTAGTTTATATCATGTATGGTTATCAGTTTATGGGGGCCAGGGGCAGAATGTGATGATTTGATTCAGGTGTCCCCATAAACTTAGGTGTTCTGAATGCTACTATTCCCAGCTGATGGCAATTGGAAATTAAAGCCTCCTGGAGGCAGTGTATTGTTAGGGGCAGACTTATGGGTGTTTTAGCCAGTTTCCCCATGCCAGTGTTTGGCACTCTCTTCTGTTGTTATTGTCCACCTTATGTTGGCCAGAGGATGATGTCCACCCTCTGCTCATGCCATTGTTTTCCCCTGCCATCATGGAGCTTCCCCTCAAGTCTTTAAGCCAAAATAATCCTTTTTTCCCACAAGCTGCTATTGGTTGGGTGATTTCTTCCAGCAATGTGAACCTGACTGTAACACACATGAACCATTGTGATATATTTTAAAGTTCTCACACAAATCCCTTAAGAGGGATGGCCAAATATGTTAGAAGTGAAAGGGACCTGAAAACCCCCATGTGTTCCATTGCTAATCTTTCTCTATTACATTTCCTGTTCATTTTCAGCTTCTCCCAATCCCAGCCATCCTTCAGCATTTTCAATTATAATGAGTGATCTTAGGTATTACTCTGCAAATGTGTAGAATATCTTCCCCTAATTGTTTTATGCTAGATTAGCTATAGGTTACTGACACTTAATGACAAAAAGAAAGTTATTTACTATATGGAACCACTGGGAAATGATGCATGACAAGAAGGTCTGTGCACTTTTGAGGCAGGGTTGGTCAATATGAAGTAGATGCTGAGTGGCTGGTGGGGCCACAGGGTTGTTCAGTTCATCCCAGGACCACATTCTAAGAGGAAAAAAAAAGGACTTCTATAGTAACTTACACTTTTCACCTACTATATTGAAAAAATGATGACATGAAGATGAGTGGAAATAGACACTCATAAATAATTGGCAAGCATGTAAACATGGAACATGGCTGTATTCCTCATGGAGGTCAATGTCCCCATCCACTTGAGTGAGTACTGCATATACACATGAACACTGAAATTCCACTTGAAGGAATGCATTTTTCAGACCCATTTGTATACGCTGGTATCCCTTGCAGCATTGTTTATGGCAACTATTAAAATAAATGGTACCATGGAAATGATGAAGCAAAGGGTAGATGTAGTGCAATGCCATATATTATCTTTTTCTTAACGAGGTAGGTCTAACCTTGGTAATATCATGTAGCACATCTTCCAAAATTGAGTTGGTTAACACAATAAGCATGTAGCTCATGTGTCTGTAGGTGGATGATTTGCAGTTCATCTGGTTTCAGCTGAGCTTGCTTATATAAGTGCAAGTCAGCTGGATGTTGGCCAAAGCAATCAAAGAATTTCCTCTGCTTTTCAAATGTGCTGTCGTATGTGTATTGGGACCCATATGCTCTGTCTTCCCTTGGGTTTAGAGCAGGTGCGCATTCCTGGCTCCTGCTGGCTCACCTTCTATGAGATTATCCATTCATTAACTTGACTCTACAATTGACCCCTCTCTTCAATTACCCATTTTTGCTCTCTGATGTATCTTTCTTTTTAGAACATGCCACATTGTACAGCTAAACACAATCCTTCTATTAACCAATTGACACATTTCCATTTGGGGAAAACTAATTATCTATGTTCACTTTCTTCATTTCCTTACTTTCAATTCTTTCTTGAACCCACTTTAGGTGAGCTGTTGCCCCACCAACCCATTGCTATGCAGTATATGCAGTAATTACCACATGGGGAATCACACCTTCCTTTCAGAAACCCTGTCTTGTCTTTGTTGCTTGGGAAACGTGTTCCACACTCATCTTACTGGTCACTGCTTATTTGATTTGGTTACATCTTTATCATCCTGATTCTTGAAAGTTCTAGGGGTCAGTTCTCAGATCTCTCCCCTTTTGGTTATTTTCTTTCTTTCTTTCTTTCTTTCTTTCTTTCTTTCTTTCTTTCTTTCTTCCTTCTTTCCTTCCTTCCTTCCTTCCTTTCTTTCTTTCCTTCAAAGCAGATAGAGATAGAGAGAAGAGAGAGACATGCCATGGCCTCTAGTCACTGCAAACAAACTCCAGATTTATGGCCCACTTGGTGCATCTGGTTTTACATGGGCATTGGGCAATCAAACCTGGGTCATTAGGCTTTGTAGGCAAATATGTTAACCACTGAGAAATCTCTCCAGCTCTTCTCTTTTATTTTACAACCTGTATCAGACCATTTTATTCAGGCTTAAAATTTAAGTGTAACAATATGTTGATGAACCTCAAATATACTCATCCATTTCTTATGAGAAATTTTCCTTTCTGTAGAAAAAAATGCAATAAATATTCCTGCACATATATCTCCCATATATTGATTTTACTTCTTAGAAATAGATAGATGGATGGAAAGGTGCAGCTACTTTTCAATTTTCAAGCTATTAATAAATGACTCTTAAGAAGACCACAATACATCACACTGACCAGAAATACAGAATATCCTTTTTCTTGAAATCCTGCCAATTATAGCATTTTTATTTCATTCTTATGGGTCTGATAACTATAAAGAGATACCATTTAGGAACTAGCTTGCAGCAACACAGCTAATGCAAGTGACCAACTGCAATATTAGAGTGAAGGTGGTAGAAGGCTTTTTGTTAGAATAACAAACCTTATATACTGTTTACTGTAAGACAAAAGATGAGACAGGATTTTCTATAAAGATTTTAGTAGGACAACTGCCAAGCTTCCTAATATGAGGAAGATAGTGTCCCAATGACTTCTGGGAATACAATAATGTTGCTTTAGGTAATTGTATTGGTTAGCATCAGGTGCAGGTAAAGGTAACAAAGCCTAATGACGGAACGAGGAAGCAATAACTTCATGAACAAAGTGAAGGTAGCAGTTGAAGGCCTGGAAGGTTTCCCACAGCCTCGTCTTTTCCCAGCTGCTGCGTTCGCATTTGTGGCTTCAGTTCTTGTCACCTTATAATCAACTGTGGGTACTGGAGCCTTAAGAATCGCATTCATATCAAGTGGTATAAAAACGAATGGATAAAATGTGCCTCCTACCCCTTTAACTTAAAAACTGTGCATACCAGCTGTGCTTATAGTTCATTGGAAAGACCAGGAAATGGCTTATTCTGGAAGCCCAGATAGAAACAGGGTTACTTTCCTAGGTTGAACAGGAAAAGTAGACTGTACAAGGGAAGAAATCAAAAGCTTCTGCCTAGCCACCATTGGGCCTCAGGTAACTGTTGTCCACGAAAAGGCTCAACTACAGCAATGATGACAGAGCCTTGCTTCTCACACAGGGTCCTGTTAAGAACTGATTATCAGAGGGGAAAATAGACATTATTGTGCTCATTCCTGCAAACATCCTAACTTGTAGTTCTCAACTGGGGATGGTTTTAACAATGTGAGACATGTTCACATGGTCCCAATCACTGTGGAGGCTCCTGGCATCATGGCTAAAAAGAAGCTAAGCATCCTACAACGCACAGCACTTCCCCCAACAATTATTATCCAGTCCAGTGGTGCTGTGGGAGAGAAAACTTGTCTTAATTCAAAACCTTTCTAGAGTTTATGCAGAACACTGTGTGCATGGCCAGCTTTACGTTATTAAAAACAATTAAATCACACATAGCTTTGACATCATCTGGGCTGTAGAGTCCTTATTTGATCAGTTGGGCCAGAGATCAAGAAACTTTTCCAGAAGTACAGTGATGACATCATCTTATATGGCACCTTTTAAGTGACAATATGTCAGTATAATGTTACCACAGCCATCACTGGAATCAAATTGATCCCTCTTGAGCATTTCCGCTTCCTACATACTACATTCCTTCTCACTTGTTCTTGCATTGCACTTGCAACTCTGTAGAGTAACCATATAATGAATTATCAAAGCCTCCTAGATCACAAACACTTTAAATCAAGGCAATATTGTATTTGTGTTTGTATTTGTAGTGTCTGGTGGAAAGTATATAGCTTAGCAGGTATCCAGAAATATTGAACTGAAGTAAACCTGTTTATCATTGGGCTTTCCTTCATGCAAGTGTAGTCTGATATCTTTTTAATTTGGCACCCACAGAAAAATATCATTTCAGTACATATGCTCCATGTCCTGGTACTTTATCTAAAATCCAGAGAATAGGAAAAAATAAGAGACTAGGAGCTGAGATATCAATTCTCCTAACTGAGGATGTTAGAGAACAATTGTAGAGGAGGCAGGAGGCCACATGGAGGAGGAGTTAGAGGACCTAGGAGCAAGGCAGGAAAAAATAGGTACAAAGTGACTTACGGTATCAATTGTAAATTTTGGTTAATAAAAAGATGAGCTGTTAAGTGTGTCCTTTATTGAAGGGTTTTTTTTTTCTGCCTAGAGGCTAGTTAGGATGGTTTCTTTTTCACCGTGAATATGTCTAACAAAATTCAGCATATTCCTTCTAGAGATATTCTCAAGAACAGTTGATATAATATAGCACCTGCTAGATAAGGATCTGCTCACTGTACCTTAATCAAAAGCAGCTCTTGGGCTGGAGAGATGGCTTAGCGGTTAAGCACTTGCCTGTGAAGACTAAAGACACTGGTTCGAGGCTCGATTCCCTAGGACCCATGTTACCCAGATGCACGAGGGGGCACATGCGTCTGGAGTCCATTTGCAGTGGCTTGAGGCCCTGGCATGCCCATTCTCTTTCTCTTTCTCTCTGCCTTTTTCTCTCTCTGTCACTCTCAAGTAAATAAAAATTATTTTTAAAAAGCAGCTCTTTCTTGCTTTTTGTTGCTCTTTGCTTCTTTGAGGGGTTAAAGTCTATTCTAGCATCAGCAGCCAGTGAATCTTTTAATATTACAAAGGTTAATAATGGAGTATCTCCGGAATAGCTGCACTGGCCTCTGTACTGGAAACACTCTGTTATTAGCATGGCTGTGCCTGCACCTTTAACTAACCAAGGCCATCCACTAATCAATGTGTGCTTTCATGCACACAAGCATCTCAGCAGTTTGGGACTTCTGCTATAACTAGATGCTCGAAGAAATTGTTATTTGAATTGATATTTAAAGTAGAGTTTTGTCCCAGTACAACCCTGGTTGGAAAATAAAGCTTACAACCACTGGTATAGATATAAGACCAATTGTGACTAAGAACTTTGGAGCATTGCACAGAATCTGTCAATAAGTGAAGAAGAGTAAGCAGGTTGTCCACATAGATTCCAGAGGTTCTGGAAAAAAATATGAATGAGCTGAGACTTTCAAGGTACATGGGATTTGGACATGTTTCAGGGCTCTGTACATGTCGTCTTTCTTCAAAGAAATTCTCCATTGTGGGCTAAATCCCCTTAATTGTTTTGTATTGCATATTGAAAAATCATTCTCTTGGGGATATCTTCTGAGATGTTCTGGATGATGTGACACGCTGCTGCTGTATGTCATAATGCCTTATATCAAAATAGAGCATTTAAAGCTCATTGGAAGAGGGGGATTGTTTGTCTTCCTCATTTCTGGATTCCCAGAATCTATTAAAGTTTCTGTAACTAAGCATGAGCACCATGAATCTTTGCTCCAAGAATATATAGGTAGAAGGAATGGATGGATTTTTAGAAGATCAAAAGCAAATGAAGCGAGGTATAGAGATGAGAGGGTGTGTGGCATGCTGTGAGGTTTCTGAGTAGATGGTACAGTACATTATCCTATGTTGTAACAGGGGAACCAGTTGACATGGTAGGTGGAATATTTAATGCCAGGGAATGAGCTGGATTTTTTTTTATATTGGTCATAGAAGTCATTAAATGTTTTGGGATATTTGTGCTGGGAATATAGTTCAGTGGTAGAGTACTTGCCAAGAATGTGCTTGCCAAGTATGCACCACAAAAAAAAAAAAAAAAAAAGAAAAGAAAAGAAAAGAAAAGAAGGAAGGAAGGATGAAAAGATAAAATTTTAGACTGTGCAAATGGCATTTCAAAAGCAGTATTTCAGAAGGATTAATGTTCATTTTGCACAGGTTAATTCAGCGGGAATAAAGCTTGCAGAGCCATGTATACTTGAGTGAACAAAAGTGACCCCTCATCCTGCTACTCAGTGTTCTCTAGAGGAAAGGAATCAGTAAGTAGATATATAATTATAATGGAATGGTATAACCAATTGGAGTCTAGATAGTCCCATACTGGCCATGTGATGCATGCCAGCCTCCCATTGAAGATCTGGGCCCCTTGGAGAGTGGACAGTGCAAGCCTACACTCTGTGGGTAAAGTGTGGAGTCTGATGTCTGTAGTTGATGTCACCAACAAAAATGCATCCATTCAAAAAGGATGGAGCTTACATACCTGGAAAAAAAATTCCTTTTGATTTCTGTTCCATCCAGAACCTTAGCCTATCGAAAACTCTTCCCTACTCCACTGGCTGACTCATATGCCAATCATCTCTGGAAAACCCCTCACCTAGAAATGTGCTTTACCAATTTTCTAGTCATTTCCCAATCTTGATAACCAAGGTTAATCCCCCAGAGCATACTCAAAAGCTAAAGTAAATGCTAATTTATTAAGGAGTGACTTAATGTTTTCAAACAAAACACTAAGGGCCTAATGCCTACTCATAGAGGCATGGTAATAACAATATATACATGGGAAATGGAAGCTCCCCGGTTGTTATCAGGTGGTGCCATCCTCCCCCGCCCCATGCAGGCCAATTCTGGGGGGACTAAACGCCTCACTCAGACAGCTCTCTCATTTAGAAGCTCACTCAGATTTTAAGAATGAAGATGAATTCCTTCAGTGGATTCCACTGACCTGGAATGTCTTCTTTTGAACATCTGTGTTTTTGGTGTGTGTGTGTGTGTGTGTGTGTGTGTGTGTGTGTGTGTATGTTCATATGTGTGTAGGTATACACATGTGCATGCACATGGTGTGTGTGTATGGGTGTGTGTATTTGTGTAAACCAGAACTCAACATTGGATGTCTCTCTTTACTAATGCCTATCTATCTTATTTGTTGAGACAGGTTCTCTCACTGAACCCAGAGCTTACCAACTTGGCTAGTCTACTGATCCAGTTTGCCCTTGGGATCCATCTGACTCTGCTTCCCAAGATGCAGGATTATAGCTGCATACCACTGCATATATGCAGGTGTTTGGGATTTGAACTCAGGCCCTCATGCATATGTGGCAAGCACTTTACCTCCTGAGCCATTTCCCCAGCCCTGACACATCTTTTGAAAACATGAAACATCTTCCTCTTATCCTCATCTACATGCCTCTTCTTACCTCTATCCCCTTCAGTTTTCTTATTTCTGGATGATGGGAGATGGAGCCTATCCTAGAACCTCCTGAACATTCACTCATAATGAAATATCTCAGAAGCAGAGCGGATCCAAGTGATCCCACATTCTGATCATGTGGCTCCCACCACCCTATGGGCTCTTCTTCCTCATTGCAGGAACAATTTCAGTTGCTTCACAGAGCCCCCAAAGGACAGGGTCCATACATACTTCAGAATCTTTGCACCCCGTGTAATACTTCAATTTGTGCTCCTTATAGTATCTGTTGAATGACTCAAGAATGATTTGTAATTCGGGATGCATTTTTCTAGCCCTCATCAAGAAATGAAAGTGACATACAGTCTATCTAGAATGAGCCCTTCCTGTGGAATCAGCCTCACAGACTCTGGTGCAAAGATGAGAACATCCTCAAAGTCCCTGAAAATTCTCCCTGTACTTAGTAAGTAGTAGAAAAGTGATGCAGTTTCCTTCTCATTGTTGGGACAAAACACCCGACCAACAGCAGCTTGTAAGAGGAAAGAGTTGATTTCAGGCTTACAGCTTCTATGGTGTAGATGGCTGGTTTACATCATCACCAGTCCAAGGCAGCACAGAGAGAACATCATACACAAGTTGGCTCTGAGCACACAGTAGGGCTGGGCTCTTCAACTCTAGGGTCTGCTCCCAGCATTGTACTTCCTACAGCAAGGTCCCACCTCCCAGAGCCTCTATCAGCTGGGGGCTAAGTAGGAAGCTTAATCAAAAATACCTGAGGCAAGTTGGGCATGGTGGCACAGGCCTTTAATCCCAGCACTTGGGAGGCAGAGGTAGGAGGATCACCCTGAGTTTGAGGCCACCCTGAGACTACATAATGAATTCCAGGTCAGCCTGAGCTAGAGTGAGACTCTACCTTGAAAAACAAAAACAAACAAACAAACAAAAAAATCCTGAGGCTATGATGAGGGACATTTACATTAAAACCACGACAGAAAGGTTTGCTCTTTCATCTGTCACTTCACCCTCTCCCTCTTCGGCTGGTGACAGCTAGTCAGAGACTTCTGGCTTTGTTTCACTTTAGACCGACTTGGCTTCTGGTACTTTTCACTTGGCCGATTTATCCTGCCAAGGGGGTCAGGTTTTCACTTGGGCAGTGGCCAGGCAAATGCTAATGATTCCAAGTCAGAGTCACTGCAGGGTTGAGAGGGATAAGAAATAAAAAGTGTACTGTCCTGTGTCCTGAAAATCACCTCCTATACCTATTAGGATTTCTAAACGTTTTTCTCCTACATTATGCTCTGCATGGTATGGTTCACACACATGTAAATAACAAGTGCATAGTAGACATACAGACACCATGCTTGCTGTTCATTTTAGCCTACTTCACAAATACAATTTGGGCCTTTGGAAGAGTTCAAATGCCATTAGAATCAAATTCTACCTATCCAATAATTTAATAAGCTTTGGTCTTCTCATTTACTAAGGAAAGAGTTGGATTAGAGCAGCTCTTAGGAGCACATCGAGCTCTCAAATTCCATCATTCATTTGCCTGCAGAAAGCACATGAACCACTTGCAAGTACGAACTCAGCATGCCACCCCTTTACAGAAGTCTCTCCTACCACACCTCTCCAGCGTCAGCTCTATGCTTCCTGCTATGTTACCTGAATACGTAGCTATAGCTTTTTGAGGTATACATCCCCTCACCATTCCATTTGTACATAGAGAGCCAGGGGCTTAAATATTTCCTGTTGGCTAGGAAATGAGTACCACAAATACTCAACCTTCCCTGACAGTATTCAGGAGGGAACACTGGGGCCACTAGGAAGCTGGTGGTGGCAGTCCATAGAAGTTACTTAAAAGCATCTTTCAGTCCCCAAATTGCCAAGTTGAAACAGTTTGGGGATAGTTTGTTGTAGGTAATCCATTTATTTAGGAATTTCATAATAAATGTACTTATTTAGAATTAATGTAATTATCCCAGCATAAATGTGTTGTCTTGAAATAGAAATTCTCGTTCCATTTAAGTCTTTATGAAAGCCTGGATAACCTGATTTTATCTTCAAGGTAACAGGTGGAGTCTTCCAAATTTTCTGAATGACGTAAAAAAGAAGAGCACCAAATGTTCTGTGTCTTCAGGGAAAACTCACAGCACAGCTAATTTGGGCAACACTACTGAGACTGTATCACAAGGGAGAGATGCAGAGGTCTTCCGGTGCAGACTGATAGTTTCTACATCAGATGGAGTCCGTGGTGCTGGCCACTGTTTCCTGGTGGCTTTTGTTCTTGTTTTTCTCCTTAAAAAAATAAAATAAAATAAAACAAACTTCAGTGTTATATGTTCATCAGTTTAAACTTTGGACTGGCTGATGTCATTGTTTCTACACCTCAAGGGGAAATGTAGCCTTCTGTGGAAAAAAAAAAAAAAAGGTCACTGGATGCTACCTTGATGAGGGAGCTGTCTTGTCTCTATGTATGGATATGCAAACAGAGTATTTTGCTAACGAGCTCTCCGATGGCCTCTGACAAGGGTGGGAGGGTGGAAGTGTTGCTAGACATCACCCCAAGTTGTCACCTTCTCTAGGTGCTTACAATGGGCCAGCTACGGTGCTTTTTTGGCTTCATTCTGCAGTGTTCCATAGACTGATCAAATTTAAGGAGGAGATAGCTGTTGCTTGTTGTGTGATTATAGCATCTACTATTATAGGACAGACATTTCTTACTCTATAGTAACATTTCCAGTGGTACTTTTGTGTATTACACAGAATTCTTTAAGTATAGAAACCTCCCATCCTTTGACTAAGGTTTTGGTTGAAGTGCAATGTGGATGGGTTGGGATGTGTACTGGATATAATAAAGCCTGTGTTGTTTACTCATAATGATGGCAGTTTATTCCCATGACTTTCTAGTCCTCTCAGATTAATTATTTAAATTAATTAATTAAATACTGACTGACAGTGTAAGATATAGGGATTTGCATGCCCAAGTTTAAAAACATTCGTCATTATATTTAATACCAAGCCTAAACTGAAGGATCTGTTTTTTCTTTGTTCTTTTGCTTCAGGCTGGCATTAGCTGAGGTCTTGGAGAACATTTTGAAGGAAGAACAGGATTGAGTTAAAATTCACCTGAGTTACCTCAGCGCATTGAATTTAGGAGCAGAAAAAAAGCAAAGCTGGTCAGTCAGGACAGTGCCTATTGTCGCCACTCAGTAGCTTCCATCACTCCCATGTGGGCTCCTGTAGTGCTTTGTACATGGCTTATGTGTCGTGGGACTACACTGAGCCAGAGACCATGACAAAGGAAACAGGCAACTTTACATGTACTTGCCATTGGGTAGGTGCTATGAAGAGAGTTGTTACAAAGGTTTAAAAGAGCTAGGAGAGAAAATGATTACCACAGTGCTTCACATACTCTTTCACATAGGAGATACCATGAAAGGGACAAAGAGACTCATTTGCAATAATTAGAGGCCCAAGGTCATCTACCCATAAATATTTTAGATTTCCTTCACGTAATGAGTGTGTCATGAATACCACGACTGAGGGATAGGGGTGAGCTGCACTGAATCCTGACACCAAAGAGATCTCAAAAGACAGTGTAAATGGTTCTGACAAGGAGATTGATCCTGAAGCCTTTGGAAATGAAATAAAGAAGAATAAAAAAAAAATCCCTGCTCAAAGCATCATGTTTTACTTGCCATCCAATGCAATTAGAGAGCACAACCGCATGCTTCGTGGCCAGATAAGATAGGTCCAAACCTAAGCATATGTCCCTCAGGCCCACAAGTATGCATGGCTTCATTAGAGAGGAAACATTCATGATAGCCTCACTTTCCCAGTGGATCCCCCTTGGGGAATGATAGCATATGAATTGTGAGAAATGAGCCCTTGCTTCTCTTGCAAACACTGAGCTACAACTGAATGTGATTCAAGATGCTAAAGCTTATCTTCAAAGCTCTGAATAAGTTAGATCTAGGTTATGTTTCTAGTGAAGAAGGTAATGAAACTACCAGCACTAGACATTATACATCTACTTCGCTCAGCTCCTCAGGCCCAGGAGAACTGATGTTTTTGATGAGTTTTGAATCAGAGTAGAGAATGACTGGCTTATACACAATTAATTATGCTGCCAATAACTGTACTTTCTAGGCTTACAAACAAATCCATTATTATTATTATTATTATTATTATTATTATTTCTTTTTTGGGTGACATTTTGTAAACAAGTATCCTTGACTTAGACAATAAAGAAATCTTCCTGACCAAAAATCTCTATGTTTATGACCTTAGAGTGAACTTATAGTTAGCAATCATCCCCAGGGACAAGCATTTTCTGTATGATCCAGCATTTCAACTGACCTTTGTAGAAAGCTGTTTCAAATGGTGGTAATTACATCTTGGTTGTACAGATAAAAATCCATAGCGTATAAATAGAACATGTGGGTGTTGAATATATTGCCTTGTATTATAATTTAAATGCACTATTGATTCTAGTTTTATGAGTGTGTTAAGTGGAATTATATGTTGATTAATTCTCCAGAATCTTCAGTCAATATTGGAAAATATGAGGTAGAATTTTACCCTTGATCAGATATTATAATAAATTAAGGTTCTATCTATATAGTTATAAATATTTATAAATACAGCAACAATCCATTATCCACAATTCCAAGACTTTAAATGAATATGTAAAAGTTGACACCTTCAGCCTTTGGCACCAATAGTAGATGCAACTGGAAAAAAAAAACCCATAAAAATAAAACCACATGGCTCTTCTACACTCATGAAGATGTAACCTATAAGACAACTAGCCACAGACATTCTCAATATGCAGATCATAGAAATGCTGCCCATGAACAGAAACTGCTATCTGAGTGGGGTCCTGTGATCTGGAAGGAAAAGCAACCATCTACTGCTACTTTTCTCCTCCTAAAAGAATCCACAATTTGTTCAGGTACCTGCTTTTCCCTTGTGAAACTTGTGAGAATCAGAGTGGTAAATCTAATTGATCTAACCATAGTTAATCCTCGTCCCAAGTCAGAAATGGTCATTGACCTAATTCTAGTCAATAGGGAAGCTTCTAATGAGAATTTATTATTTATTTCATGTGTAATAATATACAGAAAAAGCAGTCTCACTGTTTTGCCCCAAAGGAGTGAAGAGTTGGTTCCAAATGCTTCTGGTAGCCATCTCCAAACCATGATGGAACCTACTGGAATGATGTTGTAGTCAGCTTCATGCTGTTGGGATGAACCTTCAATCCAGACATAGTTAATGGGAGGAAGAGGATTTGTTTTTAGCATACAGATCTAGGGGAACTTTAATGGCAAAAAAGCGAATACCCACCACCAGAAGCATTAGCAAACATGGCAACCAAATATTAGGGAACCCAGGCAAACTCAGACTATTCTCTGTACACTGTAGACTGGAATTTTAGTTCTTCCCCCAAACATATCCTAGGCCTAACCCTAGGATGTACCCACAGTGACACTTCCTCTAGCTAAGTGGCCAGAAGTCTAAGTTACAAGCTTGAATAAAGCTCCTGAATCTATTGAAGCCATCCATTTAAACTACCACATGCTATTCCTGGTTCCCAATAGATTTATAACCACTTCATATTGTATATTGTATTTAGTTTACCTTTGAAGGTCTCCATAAGATCGTTCCAAAGTCTCAAGTCTCATCTGATACTTAAGACTGTCTTTCAACTGTGAGTCTTGGATATCAAACAAGTTATATACTTTCAACTAATAATGACACAGAGTAAACATTTTCATTAGTATAAGGCATAACGAGGAGAGACTGGACCAATGTAAAGTTAACAACCATTAGGCAAACATCTGTAGTTTAACCAGTGACCAGTGAATAGTCAGGATTTTTCAATTCTACCCCTCCAGCTGGGCTGAGTAGTCAGGGAAAACTCCGATCCTGAGCCAACAGTGCCCCCACCCCGCTCCCATGCAACTTCCCACATGTTCCACTAGGCTATGGCCCCGCCCCACACACTTCAGACCTGCTCTGCTGCACCAGCTCTGCCCCCACAGGACTTCCTGCCTGCTCCACTGCTCCGCCTCCACCCCTCCTGACTTCAGACCTGCTCTGCTGCGAGCTGCTTGGCCCGGCCCCCAACCCTCTGCAAAATCAGTTCTGCTCTCCTCCACTCCACTCTGTTCCCACAAAACTCTTGACCCTGGCTGCTCTTCTCTGACCCCAAGCAACCCACCCCTGCCTGACCCATCCCCACATATCTTCATGTCGCTCCACCTCCACGCGAGTCTTGGCCCCTATGAAGCTGCACCACCTTCCCCACCCATCATGACCACAGTCCCATTCTCCCTGCTCCCACACTGTGATGGGCAGACCACAACACAAAAGAAGTAACATAAAAAATTAAAGGCAACTAAATCAAATAAGATCTCTCAGTCCTACAATGGATGTCTCTAATCAAAACATAGAGGAGACAATAGGATCAGAACCCCAAAATGAAGTTATGAGCAATGCAACCTTGACCAAGCTGTTGGTAGAACTTTCAGAAAAGCAACAAAGGGCTGATAATCGTGTGGACACTACCATCACTAGACCAGACCTACTAGATAAGAAAATAGAAGGGGTCTAAACACAGCAAAAAGATATAAAGGAAAGCAAAAAAAAAAAAAAGAGGACCTAAAAAAACAGCTGGTTATGCTAAATAAAGACATAAAGAAATGCAAGGAGGAATTACAAGAGGCATCAAGAAAATCAGAAAATGATGTGAAGAGGGAACTTGATAAAGAGGTGGAAACCGAGCTGAAGAGATGGCTGAGTGGCTAAGCTCTCGCCTGTGAAGCCTAAGGACCCCGGTTCGAGGTTCGATGCCCCAGGACCCACGTTAGCCAGATGCACAAGGAGGTGCATGTGTCCGGAGTTCGTTTGCAGTGGCTGGAGGCCCTGGCGTGCCCATTCTCTCTCTACATCTGCCTCTTTCTCTCTCTGTGTCTGTTGCTCTCAAATAAATAAATAAATAAATAAAATAAACAAAAACATCTTAAAAAAAAAAAAAGAGGTGGAAACCACACATAGAAAAGTAGTAGAAAATGTAAACCTAATTGAACAAACCCAAATCTCCTTTCAGGCTCTCTAGAATAGAGTCAGCCATGTAGAAGATAGAAACTCAGATCTGTAAGACAAAACAGAAGAAACAGTTCAAGAGTGCAAAAGTTTCAATAAGTTCAAAAATTTCTGTGAACAGAACATTAGGGAAATGTGGGATACCCTCAAATATCTTAACATTTGGATCACTGGAATACCAGAAGGGGAAGAAATTCAGATCAAAGGCATGGAGAACTTATTTAACAAAATAATCAAACAAAACTTCCCCACTCTCTCAAAAGAAAGGCCCACCAAGATACAAGAAGCTAACAGAACTCCAATCAGATTGGACCAAAAGAGAAAATTTCCAAGACACATTGTCATTAAGACTCTAAACATTGACATCAAAGAGAAATTCCAAAAAGCAGCTAGGGAAAAACAACACATCACATTTAAAGGTAACCCCATCAGAATTACTTCAGACTTACCAGTGGAAATCCTGAAAGCCAGAAGGGCCTGGAATGGAACACTGCAAACTCTAAGAACCTATGATTTCCAACTCAAACTACTCTACCCAGCAAAAGTATCCTTCATAATACATGGTGAAATAAAAACCTTCCTTGACAAAACTCAGCTTTACAACCATATGAATACAAAACCAAACCTACAGAGAGTATTTCAGGAAATTCTCCACAGAGAAGAAACAAATAATCAACCTCAACTGCCTACAAGAAGCAGATCACAATAACCTAACTTAGAGAAGGCACAAAAAACTTCAAAGTTCATGGAAACACCAAACCACATAAACCAACCTAACATGGCAGGGATCAAATCAAACCTCACAGTCATTGCCCTAAATATCAATGGCCTTAATTCATCCATCAAGAGACATAAGCTAACAGGGTGGATCAGAAAATTACACCCCTCAATATATTGTCTTCAAGAAACCCACCTTACCACTAAGGAAAAGACACCTCCTCAGGGTGGAAGGGTGGAAAATAATATTCCAAGCAAATGGGAATAAGAAACAAGCAGGCGTAGCCATACTAATATTGAAGACAATAGAGTTCAAACCAAAAATAATCAAAAAAGACAAAGAAGGACACTTTCTATTAATAAAGGGAACAATCCAACAAAAATATATTACAATCACCAATCTTTATGCACCAAACACAGGGGCACTACAACTCATAAAACAGAACCTACTTGACAATAAAACAGAAATAACCACCAACACCATCATAGTTAGGGACTTCAATGCACCACTACCAGCAATAGACAGATCATCTAAACAGAAACTCAACAGGGAAGTGAGAGAGCTCAACAAAACCATAGAACATTTAGACCTAATGGACATCTACTGAACATTGCACCCCAAATCCATAGACTACACGTTTTTCTCAGAAGCATACAGAACTTAGTCTAAAATAGATCATATGCTGGGTCACAAAACCTGCCTCCATATATTTAGGAAGATTGACATAATCCCCATGCACGATATCAGATCACAATGGTATATTGCTAGAAATTAACAATATTTTCTTAGTTTCCAATTCATTAATTGCTGCTCTGAAGTTTATTATTTCCTTCTGACTGGAGCTTTTTGTGTTGGATTCTTCTTGCTTTTCCAGTGCCTTTAGGTGGAAGGCTAGGTTATTGATTTGGAATCTCTCTGTCTTTCTTATGAAGGCATTTAGTGCTATGAATTTTCTCCTGAGGACTACCTTCATTGTGTCCCATAAGTTTTGGTACAATGTGTTCTCATTGTCATTCATTTCTAGAAGTTTCTCAGTTTCATTTTTTATTTCGTCCACTACCGATTTATTTTTTAAAAGTGTGCTGTTCAGTTTCTAGGAGCCAATGGGATTTTTGGTGGGTCATTACTAGTTGAAAGTATGTAACTTGCTTGATATTCAAGACTCACAGTTGAAAGACAGTCTTAAATATAGAATGAATTATTTCCTTGGTATAATCTGCCTTCAGACTGTGAAGTTTCCAAACAGCTAAAAACACACCTTGGAGACATGCATCCACCCTATCTCCAGACTTGTAGTGACTCAACGCCTTTGTCTTCCTTGTTCTCCTCTCTTCTAGAGTTTTCTCTCAACCCTCTCACTTTCTTCCATGTGCATGCGTGACACCTGCAGCCATGCTGGCAAAGGGACAGACTAGTGACTCACCATCCCAGGCCCTAAGGCCTATCTGAAGTGAACTGTGCTGGTGTGGTCCCTTTTTAAGTTTCTCTGCCTCCAATTCTCTTAATGAACCTGTAGGCCTCTCTGAGGAAAAAAAAAAATCAGAAGAAAATAAAAAGGGTAGCTTTTTGTCTGCCTTTGGGAGAGGCAGGCCTCCCCCAGCATGTATTAAGTGTGCCTTATCATTATATCATGTTTTTAAATGTTTCATGTTAATAGCCAACAACTTTAATTAATGATAGCTTTCTGTATTATACTATAACTTGTTGTCATAGCCAGCTTCATGGCGATGGGATGAACCCCCAAACCAGATACAGTTTATGGGAGGATTTATTTGAAGCTTACAGATCCTCAGCAAGTTCCATAATGGCAGAAGAAGCTGGCCCCCTTTCACAGGCCCATGCTCTGACACTGCCACCAGCACTGTAGGCAAGCACGCGCCAGGAACCCCAGGCTGAGCTCAAGTACTGTGCATGCCTTAGGCTTGGATTCAGACCCACACCCAGTGACACCTTAGGGCTGAACCCTAGGATTCACTCACAAGTGGCACTTCCTTCAGCCAGGTAGCTTACAAGCTTTAGTAAACTCCTGAATCTACTGGGGGGACAGACCTTCAAATTGCCCCACCTGTTATTTTCAGCTCATGCTAATATATGAAGAGAATATGTGATGTGTAGACAGGGTAAAGATATATTCCTTTTAAGGCAGACGTTAAGATCTCCGATGTGCAGGCCAACACTGAGACAAGAAGTGGCCGCTGCCTTTCCTCCCTGACTGTGCCCCAGACTTCCCTGCAGGGTTGCAAAGGCACTGGCAGGCCCTCTGTGAGGGGCACTGGCTGAACGAGGGGCCTGCTTCTCTGCACAAGAGAGTGTGTAGAGCTCCGTCCTCTATGCTAATACTGCTTCTCGCCTGCCTGTTTTCTTCCTGCCTTTCAGTCTTCAAAATGAGCCTGATGGAGAATGGAGGAGAGTTGTGCCCTGGCAACCATTGCCAGGAAACAGATTTCACTGAAGCTATCAATTAGGAAGATAACCCACTTAATGGGTTGGTTGGAAAAAAAAAAAAAAAGAGAGAGAGAAAGAAAAAAGGAAAAGAAACCTGCCTATGTGGAGACTATTAGTCCCTTTAGCTTCAATGCAAAAAAAAAAAAAAAAAAAAACAAACAAACCACTATCTGGATAATTACAAAGAAGGATAAAGAAGAAAAATAGGCCCCTGACCTTATCACTGTCATCTCTCCTGTTTTCCTCATATGAATGCCTTCTTATGTAGAAATCAGAATGCATGAAGTGAAACAAAAAATCATGCAGGGCTTTCTGTGCAAGTATGAGGACATGAGTTCAAGTCCCTAGCACCCAAATCAAAAGCTGGACATAATGGTGCATGCCTATAATTCCAGTGCCGGCAAGAGGAAGACAGGACTTTCTGGTTAGCTCGATTAGCTCAATAGGTAAAAGCTTCAGCTCCGGTGAGAGCTCCTGCCTCCAAATAAAGATGGAGAGTGATTAAGGAAGAAACCCAATACTGACCTCTGGCCTCCATACACACAGACACACATATGCACCCCCACATGTGAACACACATGGACACATAGCACACATATACCTGTGCAGAAAAACACAAGTTAAAAATGTATTTACACATCTCCTGCTTTCCCAACCTTACATACATGCACGTGTTCCCTTTTATTTATATATATGAAGTAGGCAATGCTGCTCACATTTTCTTTCTTCTATCTGGATGGTACACTTCCTGGAGTTCTATATTAAAATATCTCCACCCTGGGCTGAAGGAATGGCTTAGCGGTTAAGGCATTCACCTGCCAAGCCAAAGGACCCAGGTTCAATTCCCCTGGATCCAGGTAAGCCAGATGCACAAGGTGGTACATGCATCTGGAGTTCATTTGCAGTGCCTGGAGGCCCTGGCATGCCCATTCTCTTTCTTTCTCGCCTCTCTCTCTGAAATAAATAAAATAAATCAAAAAAAAAAGAGAAAAAAATGTTTCCACCCCATATTTGCATCAAATTTAATTGAGCCAATCTCCTTCTACTACGCTGAGCAACGTTTTCATTGAATGACCAAGGGGTTTCATATTTTAGAATTGAAGTAGTGATTATTGGAGTTACTTCTCTTGTCACTGTGACAAAATATCTGACAGAAAAATCTTAGGAGAGGAAGGGGTTTATTTTGCACATGGTTTCAGAGGATTTCAGTACACAGTGGCTGCAAAGGCGAGTGGAAGGGGACAGCTGGGACAGCGCTGGTAGGAGCTTAGGGACGCTCACATCTTGCATAACCAGGAAGCAGAGGGAGCTGTACAAAAGTAGGGCTGGGTTATCCTTTCAAAGTCTGCCCCCCACCCGCCCCACCACAGTTCCCTCTGTCACCTAGGCCTCATGTCCCAGAGGTTCCACAATCTCAATCATCACAATGAGACAAGATGATGCAAAATAAACTACCTTCATTATTTATTTGTAAGGAGATAAAGAGGAGAGGAGAACAGAGAAGAGAGAGAGCAATCTCAGTGTGCTAGGGCTTCTGCAGCTGCAGACAAAATCCAGATGCTTATACTGCTTTAAAGCATCAGGCTTTACATAAGTACTGGGGTATCAAACCCAGGTCTGCAGGTTTTGCAAGCAAGCACCTTTAACCACTCATCCATCTCCCCAAGCCCCACTGCACATGTTTCTTAAGCACATAGTATATAACAAACATTTTATTGGAGCCATAATAAGAACAACTGCCCCTGAGCCAAACAGGTCACAGTCTAGGAGATTTAGCACAGTAAATCAATAATTACTGTCACTGCTGAGATAGGGCTAACAAAAGATGCAATTTCCACAGAGATTAGATGCTCAGCCTATTGAGAAGTTAGTAAGGGGCTGGCCAGATGGCTTAGCGGTTAAGGCACTTTTCTGCAAAGCCTAAGGACCCACATTCAATTTCCCAGTATCCACATAAGTCAGATGCACAAGGTGACACATGTGTCTGGAGTTCGTTTTCAGTGGCTGGAGGCCCTGACATATCCATTCTCTCTATCTGCCTCCCTCACACACACCTCAAATAAAGAGAGAAATAAAATATTTTCACACAAAAACATGGTAAGGAGAACGTATCAGAACTAGAGACACATGGGAAGACTTGGGAATGTGAAGTGTCTCAGTATCTTCAGAGAGTTGCAGGACGTTTGTCCTGGTTAGAGTGCAGGTTGCGTGAGGGAATACTGGAAGAAATGCAAGCTGGCTGGAGCCAAAGCCATGTCCCAGAGGCCTTGGAAACCGCACTTCATCCTGGAAGTTACAGAGTGCCACTGACATTTTAATTACTGAAAGGCAAGGGGGCTCAAAAGTGTGATAATTTTTAAATAATTTAGGGAGAAAACTCAAATTTAAAAGATAAAAGCAAGAAATCACCTGCCTATATATAGCTCTTAGCATAAAGAAAGGGAATAAAAGCCAGGTAAGCAGAAGAAAGTGATCAAATAAGCCCGGTGTGGTGGTGCATGCCTTTAATCCAAGGACTTGGGAGGCAGAGGTAGGTGGATGACCAATCATGAGTTCGAGGCCACCCTGAGAATACATAGTGAATTCCAGGTCAGTCTGAGCTAGAAAGAGACCCTATCTCGCAGAACCAAAAACCAAAGAGTGGGGAAAGAACGAGTTCACGTAAAATATGAGCACAACAGAGCCCTGACGGGACAAACAAGGCAGCAAGTTACTAAAGGGTACGCAAGGAAGGGAAATGAACATCTGTGATAGTACTCTAACTGAAATCATTTTGAGCTTTTATTAATTCTTAATAGATACATTTTCATAACATCCATCAGAAGAGTTTTCCTCCATACAAGGGGAAAAAGGATGTCTCTGGGTGGTGCACAGGAGCCAGATGAATTTCATGGTGCAATCTTTACACCATGGAAATGGGCCAACACACAGATTGGGTTTTGTTTCCCCCAGGATGCCTGCTAAACATCTGTCAGCACACCACTGGTCTGCCCCCCATTATATACATTCACAACGTAATTCCTTCCAGAGACACCAGCTACTCCTGGGTCTCTTCCCAAGCCCCTCAAGTCCTAAGGCTTGTTTTATTGTCAAGATCGTTAGTGCAACAAGACCATCAAGAGAGCACTGTAAAACTTGGCATCACACCCACAAAGGGATAGACATATTAGGAGCAGAAGCATGGGAAAAGATAGTTCCTATGACTCTTATGCCCAGCCCGGATGAATACCAAGATGTTGCCAGTCAGTGACAGCAGCAACTTTCCATTTTAAGAGCCTGTTTCCCACAGGTGAGCAGGACTTGAGCAAATGGGTCCAGCTCATCACAGGCCGGTGGTAATTCTAGTGACTCACAGGAAAGCAGTCCAGCTTGTTTGGCCAGTTCTTGGATTGCTTGACCGTCGTTAAGAGCTTTGAGGTTACCAAAGTCTTTTCTGATCACATGAACTTTCATTTCTTCCATGAGATTCAAAGAGAGATGTTTATTCTGCTGCTACTATTTTTGGTATCATGTGATGTTTTCTTTTTCCATAAATTATGGGGCTAGGCCAGAGTCATGAGACGGGATCTGGTCTCTTGCCTCCTCCCAAGTGTCAGTGATCACCATACAGATAGGCCAACAGCCTGGCATTCCAGGGCTAAAAGCAAGCAACCGGCCTTTGATGAGGCTGTATTCCAGCAATGCAGGAGGTCACGACAGTGGTGACTGCACCTCTTCATTTCATTTCCCTGAGGTGTGTGGAAGCAAGTGTGTGATTTGGAATTGATGGAATTGAGGTGACTAATCCAAGCCTGATTGGGAGGCTGGAGTTTAGGAAAGATAATTACTTCATTCACTCTAATTATAAAAATAAAGGTGACCATTTATCTTACCTCAAAGGGCTAAAAATTTTACAAGATGGTGTAAGTACACTGAACAATAGATAGATCCTTGGCTATGAGGGGGCCGGTGAGGAGGAGAGAGCAGAGCTTCCTAGAAGCAAGTTGAAGGATCATATAGATTCCCACTCTCACAACAGAAGTGTTCATCAGGACCTGTTGGTGGACACAAAAAGGAAGCCAGGCCTGGTTTTAAAGGTCGTCTCTAGAATACCCACAAGGGCTCAGTTCCATTATTGAGATACCTCTAAGTACCAGCCAGAATGACCTCTTCATTTCATTCTTGTCAGTGGTACCGAGCTTCACCCTTCTCAGGAAAACCCTCCTTGTCTCAGGAGGTGTTATAGGAGAATATGTTGGCATCAGGGAAATACCTGGATGGCTCCTTCCAGGTTTGAAGAAGGAAAGAAGATGTTAGCTTGTGGTAGATTTTGTCTTATGAAGTAGCATCCTTATTGGTAGAATAGCCACACACCCTGATTTGTTTTAGACTGAGTAAGGGCTTTCTGGGTCCCAGGCCTTTTATTGCTAAAATCAGGAGGGCTCCTGGAAAACTGGGATGAGTTAGTCACCCTTATTAAAGCAGTGCTTGC
Source organism: Jaculus jaculus (assembly GCF_020740685.1). NCBI lineage: Eukaryota > Metazoa > Chordata > Mammalia > Rodentia > Dipodidae > Jaculus > Jaculus jaculus. The sequence goes on from NC_059107.1 coordinate 111,022,567, forward strand.
TTAAGTACTGAGTAAAGAAAGAGAGACAATAAGGACTGTTGAAGAATAGAACCAGTAGCTTTGTAGTGGCTGGAAGTTGTACATAGAGTGTGTATATAATACAACTTCACACAAGTTACCCCAATCATATAAACCATAAAGAAGGTAAATGGTAAAAGTATTAGCTACTTTCCTATCCCTATGGCCAAAATACCTACGAAAAATTTAAAGGGAGGAATTAATTTGGATTAAAGTTTCAGTAGGGTTTTACTGGTGGCTAATCAAGTGCTCTGACAGAACTCTGTCTTGTTTGTTTTGGGAGATCTAGTAGGTCTCTCTGATCAACAGTTCATTGTGAGTGCAGACCACATCCTGCTACAGGGAATTATAGGCCAGTGCCAAGGAAAAGAAAAGAAAAAGACAGAGAAGAAAGAGAAATGGGAGAAGTTTGAGGTTAGGTTTCATCTCATCCTCTCCAGGGCCCTTGGATTCAGGTGCTCCCCCTAAGGTCCTCCTGAGGGTTCCACCTTTTAGTCTATATCCAGGATATAGGATTCTATGATACCAGTTCAATTTGGGTTCCGTTTTGTGTTCCTCACCCCACCTTTCCCCTTACCCCAAACCCTAGACTCCCTATTGTCAAGCCTTGAGATGCTATTCAGTTATGTCAGAAACTCAGGCTGATCCAGGTTAGAACTGTAGTTGAGATCATGTAATGGTTGTCTTTCTGTGATTGTATGAGTTCACTTAGAATGATCTATTCCAAGTTCAACCATTTTCTACAAATTCCATTGTGTCATTTTTTTTTTTTTTTCTTGCTGCTGGGTAGAACTCCATCCTGTAGATATATCACATCTTGGCTATCTGTTCATCCAGTGACGGGCACCTGGGTTGATTCCAGTTTTAGCTATTATGAATTGAACAACTATAAACATGGTTGAGCAAATATCTCTGAACTGAGATGTGGAGCTTTTAGGGTAAATGCCCAGTAAGGGAATAACAGGGTTTATATTCATCTTTTTCAGGAGTCTCCATATTGATTTCCACACTGGTTGTACCATCTTACATTTCCACCAACAGTGAATGAGTTGTCAATTTCTCCATAACCTCGCCAACATTTGTTTTCATTTGATTTTTTTAATATTTGTTATCTTAACTGGGGTAAGATGGAATCTCATAGTTGTTTTAATTTGCATTTCCCTAGTGGTTAGGGATGCTGAACATTTTTTTTTAAGTGTGTGTTAGCCATTTAGTTTCAAGGCTGTCAGTCCTTCACAGTAGGGAGAGTATGGCAGAAGATCACATCATGATGGTAAGGAAACTGTGAAAGAGAAGCAAAGCAAGAGGATAGAGCAAGGTATACACCCCAAGGGCACACGTTTTGTGACTTGCTTCCTTCAATAAGGCCTGCCTCCTTCCTTTTTGCCAACATATTATGACTCAATCAAGGAATTAATCCATTTGGTACTCCCGAGCCTTCCTGATATAATCTGCAAATGTCCCCACAGACAACCCCAGAAGTGTTCGTTGTCCATCTCCTCTGTTTCTTAATTCAACCAAGTTGACAATGAAGATTAATCAACACAAGGGCCTGGGAGAGGGCTCTGTGGGTCAAGTGCTTATCATGAAAGCACGGGGACCTGAGCTTGGATCCCCAGCACCCACATAAAATGTAAGGCATGGAGGGAAGTACCTGCAATCCCAAAGCTGGGGAGGTGGAGACAAGGAATCCTGGGGCTCACTGTTCACTAGAGTAGTGTATCACTTCCCTTCTTATTGCTGGAACAAAATACCAGATCAGAAGCAGCATCATGGAGGAAAGGGCTTACTTTCAGATTGCAGTTTTAAGGGGAATACCCTAATAGCAAGGAAGACATGGCAGGAGTAAAAAGTTGGCAATGATTCTTCACACTAGCAGGGAAGAAGGAGAGAAAGAGAATGGCCAGTGGGGCTAGGCTGTAACTTCTGAAGGTCCACCCCCAGTAACACGTCCTCCAGCAAGGTTCCATCTCCTAAGGTCCCACAACCTTCCCGAACAGTCCAACCAACTAGTTGTAAAACACATGAGTCTGCAGAGGACAGTTTACATTTAAACCATGACAGGTAGTCAACTTAATAAGGTCTAGGTTTAACAAAAGATCTTGTTTCAAAATATAAGGCAGAGGGTGGCTGAGGCAGACACCTGATGTCAGCCTCTGACTGCCACATGCGTGTGCCACTCACATACATCCTTAGGTATATGTGTATTCACACACATGTGAAACCACATGCGCACGCCACACAAATACATCCTTAAAAGATCAGTCGACACTAGCATAGAACCTTACACGCAGTAGGCATTCATGCCCTGCTGTTTGCTCTTTCTTTCCTCTAGTGCAGTAACTGTTGCCCATATGTCCCTCATGATCTACCTCCTTCTCCAAGACTGAAATTAGAAATGCAGTCTGCTTAGCCTTCCCTGCTTTGTTGGCCCACATGATAGCACACAGAATAGGAAACACAGGAAGTATTGTAAAGTATTTTAAAACTAAGTGCTTTAAAATTTTTATTTATTTATTTGAAAGAAAGGGAGAATGGGTGGGCCAGAGCCTCTTGGCTTTCCATGGATACTAGGGAATCAAACCTGGGTCCTTTGGTTTTGCCAGTAAGTGCCTGAACCACCATGCTATCTCTCCAGCCCCAAAATAAGTGCTTTTAACTGAAGACCCTATGCAAAAACTCCTTCTGCTATCTGATACTATTTCTCTAACACAAGACAGAATTTAGCCTTAGCATTTGCTTTAAAATTGCAATACTTAAGCTCTCTTGGAGTTATCAAAATGTTTACAGTATAAAATAATATCTCCAGCCCATCTTTAAAAAGCAACAAGTCTCATTATATGAAGCTAAGATCACGTAGGCGTGCTACAGGGCACAATTTTAGGGTGGTGGTTCACATTTTCTATACACTGGTGATACTCAGTGCCACAACTATGACTCTCTTGTACGCAGAAAAGCTATAAGAATTTGAGTGGCATGATGGTTATAGAAGCTCCCAGAAATGTATCACTGTTTTTTTTTTTTTGTTTTTTTTTTTTTAGCAAATGCAACCTTAGGATAGAGAGATTGCTCAGTGGATAAAGCTGTTTGCTTGCAAAGCCTAACAGCTTAGGTTTGAGTCCCCAGTACCCATTTAAGACCACAAAGTTCATTTGGAGTTCATTTGCAGGAGAAGACAACCCAGATAGGCCCATATTCACTATCTCTCTCCATCTGTCTTTTCTCTCTGTCCCTCTTAAATAAATGAAGAATAATTTTTTTAAAAAAGAAAAAAGCAATCTTTCTTCTTTCATACTTTTTTCTTCACGATTTGTTGTTTACTAAGACATTTCACATTTGTTACTATTCTATTTTATGTTAATATATTCATATTGGAATTGATTCTGAAGGCTGTCTATATATATATATTTTGTTTGTTTGTTTGTTTGTTTGTTTGAGGTAGGGTCTCACTCTAGTCCAGGCTGACCTGGAACTCACTATGTAGTCTCAGGGTAGCTTTGAACCCACAGCAGTCCACATACCTCTGCTTCCCAAGTGCTGGAATTACAGGCGTGCGCCACCACACCCAGCTAAGAATGTATATAACTTTAGAAAGAAGGCAAGAAGGCTTAAGTGAAAAACTTCTAATCATCTAAGCCTTCTTACAAAAAGTGTTGCCATTATTACTTTAGTTGAGAACTTTCAAAAATATATATAAAATTAGGGTTTTGTTATTTGTAATCATTTCCCACAAACTTTGTATGGTAACAATTTAATTTTAGTATTAATATTTGCTGTTGTAATGAGTTATGATTGCTTAGAAATTTAGTAATGGTCATGCTCTATCCTCCACAAAACCAGCAAAATACTAATTAAAATTTAGGTGCCATTAGTTATGTTTTATTTTGAATACTTTAGACCAAGCATCCAACACACATGAACTTATACATTTGATTCAAACCACCAGAGTTCTTTGATATTTCCATGGGAACAGAATAAACATTCATGACAATCTAAGGATTGATAATTCTGAGGACAATCTTGTTTTTCCCGGTGAGTGTGTGGGACCTCATTGCAACTAAAAGCCAGCATTGCCCTTTGTTTTTAAAGTCCTAAGAAGTTAGAAGGGATGCTGGTTGACATATCTCAAATGGTTGGTTTCCAGGCCATTATGATAGCTGGTTTCTTTGGGGATACCTTAAAAATAAACTGTACCCTGGGATGTGTTAATAAGTGTTTCGTTGCTGTGACTTTAAAATGCCTGAGAAAAATGAAGAAAGCAAGCTTGGTTTTGGCTCCCAGTTTCACAGGTCTCAGCCCATGGCCATCTGGCTGCACTGTTTTGAGGCTGTGGCAAGGCAGCAGCATCACAGTGGAAGCGTGTGGTGGAAAAAAGCTGCTTTCCTCATAGCACCCAGGAAAAAAGAGTGAGAAAAGAAAGTTCTGAAGATAAGGTGTATTTTCTACTTTGTTTTGTTATCCCCGCCTTCTAATGCTCAGTGGTGAACTTTTCAGTGCATTAATCCATTATTGAGTTTAACACTCTCCTCATTCATCACCTTTCAATAGCACCACCAGCTGTGGGTCAAGCTTCCAACACACGAGACATTAGGAGTACTCAAACCACTACAAGAGGTCTCAGATGAGGGCGATTCTTGCCCAGTCTTCCATGAATGGAGAGAATTAGCCTCATTCAAATATCCAAATACAGTCACACCAGCTTTTGCAAAAGCATAGCTCTCGGTTGCCATTCACCACCAGTCACCTGGTACAGAAACACTTCTCACTGCACTGGGATACTATGCAACACCTTTTGTCACTGGCAGGACATATTGGTAAAAATATGTGGCAATGAATGTCTCTGATCTGTGTTTGGATGTGGAAGTCAGTTGAGTCCATATTAAACTAAGTATGTCCTTAGAGTTTGTTGTAGTTATGTTCACATAGCTGGAACAAAACACCTGGCCAAAAGCAGCTGATGGGAGGAAAGGGTCTATTTTGGCTTAAAGTCTCACGGGGAAGATTCATGGTGGCAGAGGAAAACATGGCACGAGAAGAGGCTGGATTCTGCCACAGCAGGTGGAAAACAGCAATGAGAGAGTGTGCTGAGCTAGCTCTAATGGCTAATAGACCTCAAGGTACAACCTCAGGACACACCTTCCCCAGCAAGGCTCCACCTCCCAAATCGCCACCAGCTGGGGACCATGCATTCAAAGCACATGAATTTGAAGGGGGGGACATCTGATTTAAACCATCACAGAGTTCTTTCATATTGAAAAGGAAAGAGTCATCTCCATAGAAAGAGAATAAACTTCTTGATAATCTGTTGTCTTGGTAATCAAGCTGATGTTTGATTTGATAAGAGCTGTGTATTCTCTGCAGTAGACAAGTTTGACTGGCTGCCATGCATGGCTGTGGCAATGAGATATGGTAGTTGTAAGTAGGTGTTCTTCACATGGTGTGTTATGAAGGAATCATGGTCCTTTTTCATGGAATTGTTGAGGAATTTCTTTCCCAAATGGTTTAACACATAGTTGAACATAAAACTAAATGAAACTGAAAATTGACAAAACTCATTTCTACATCCAATCAATTTGGGAACATCTCTTAAATTTTTTTTTTCTAAAACTACCTTCATAAGTAAAACAAATGAGAGGAACACGCAATGTCTAATTTTTCAAATGAATAGAATTGTAATTTTATTCTCTATGTGCGAATTTCTGTGAACATAAAGCCCTGGAGAGTGAGTGTATTTCAGGTGATGGCTTGGTGAACAATCAAGTGTAAGTGTGGATACTAATGGGCCATGTGAATGTACGTGATGAAGTTTTTAGGATGAAAAGAAATTAGTTGATACTATTAGATAATTTGACCTATAACTGAGTTTTGTGAACATAGCAACACTTAGAGATTCTACACTAATTTCAAATAGAGTTGGGGTTTTAGTTGAAATACCTCTTAACCTTTTTATCCTCACATTGCTTCACTTTCTGTTCATTCCACTCCTAAATCCAATACTAAAGTAGCCAATATTAAAAGTTTCTTGAATAAATTTACCAGTGTTCTGGTAATTTTCCTTACACCAAATTAGAGAAGAGTATATACATTTGAATCACTATGCTATGAGGACTTTTGTATGATCTAAAATTCTGCATTTTATATGTCAGCAGATCTTAAGCCCATACAAAGCTCTGGTTATATTAAAATTGATGTTCTGGGAAATTAAATCATGAAAAATGTAGTTGACTCTTAGTTTGTGGTAATTGTACAAAGTAAAAAGTTTCATTTCCGCCGGGCGTGGTGGCGCATGCCTTTAATCCCAGCACTTGGGAGGCAGAGGTAGGAGGATCGCCATGAGTTCAAGGCCACCCTGAGACTACAGAGCGAATTCCAGGTCAGCCTGGACCAGAGTGAGATCCTACCTCGAAAAAAAAAAAAAAAAAAGTTTCATTTCCATGCATGCATGCAATATATTTTGATCATATTAATCCCCTCTATTACCTTGTGATTTGGCTTTTTGTTACTAGTTTTGATTTTCTTCACTCTGAATACAAGACAGTATAGAAAACATTCATATAGTTCTACCCTGAATGGTTGGAGCAAGCCATCTTGTTGCACAATTGTGATATGTTATATATGCTTCCATGACAAAGTATTTTTTAATGTTAGAAGTATCCTAGGCCTGACTATTAGCAGATATACAAAGTGCCTTCAGATTGGCAGGCTATTACTGTGATCTTCAGTGTGGCCATATTTCTTTAATACATATTATTTAGGACTTATTTAGGACTTATTAAATTAGCCACTTGCTTTTCTTATGAACTGGCTCATATTTACAAGCACCTATGATTGGTGAAGAAAATAGCAGCCTTGGGCATTGAAGCTGAAAGTCATGTGACCTGTTAAAAGAGTAAGCAAAGAAATCCAAAAAAGAATGAGATGTTCTGCTCTTTCCAGAGTCCATATGTTTTCTTAATGCAATTCAGTCTTGGGTTTGTGGCTGCTGAAGTGTTTGCAGCTATAGATCTGGGCTCAATAATCATATTTAGTTCTGAACAGCCAACTGCATGCAGTTAATTGTTGGACTGCTTACAATAATTTCATTTCTAACTGGCAAAAGACCCTGGGAAAAGTGCTTTTATTATCCAAGGAGGCAAAATTTCAATATAGAGCATTTAAAATCAAATACTCTTATACACTCTATCGATTGTGTTAGAGTTTATCCTTATGCTAGAATTCACTCTATGTATCACTATTAATGACAAGGTGTCTTGGTAATCCTATCACACGTTGCAAATGTCTAGTGATCTTTGATGCATCAGCTGTATTAATATGAATATTTGATGGCAGTAGGCAGTGAGCCTCAGAGACTGTATTTGGTGTACCTTTTGCAGACAGCTTGTCCCTTTTCTGGTTTCTGACTGCCTATTTGCTTGCCTCCCCACTGGTAGTGAGGTCCTCATGACCAGGAACTGTATCTGTGTCTCACACACTTGTGCTTCACATAACCCCATCAGTGTCAGCGTGCATACCTGTGCTTCTGAGTGTTAAACACAGTGCCAAAGCTTCTATTTGGATTGCTTCCTGTCTTCAGAACAATAAGTAGTCTTGGCATCACTTTTAAAATATTTTATTTATTTACTTGAAAGGAGAGAGAGAGAGAGAGAGAGAGAGAGAGAGAGAGAGAGGCAGAATAGCTGTGCCAGGGCTTCCAGCCACAGAAAAGAAAAAAAATCACTCCAAATGCATGCACCACCTGTACTGCATCTGGCTTTACATGGGTACTAGGGAATTGAACCTGGGTTCTTAAGCTTTGCAGGTAGGTGCTTTAACCACTTGGCCATCTCTCCATCCCAGCCATGGCCTCTTAGTGTCCTTGTTTTTCAAGTGAGAAAATGAAGGCATCAAGAACATGGGCTCTAACTGTGTAGTGGCAGACTGGCTCCAGCCCCAGGTACCAGATGTTATACGCTTCACTTTTCCTTTCCTGAGAATAGCTCTTCCCATGAATGATCTGAGGTGGAAAAAGGAGAGAGAATGGTGGAAGGAAACCCCAAGAGACAAATGGAAAAAGGACTACTTCCTGTTTGCTGCAGTCATGTTCGCATTGCTGGTAGAAATCACCCAACCAAGAGCACCTTGTAGGTAAAAGAGGTTTATTTTGGCTTACAGGATCAAGGGGAAGCTCCATGGTGGCAAAGGAAATGACAACATGAGCAGAGAGTGGACATCACCCCTGGTCAACATAAGATGGACCATAGCAACAGGAGAATGTGCCAAACACTGCCAAGGGGGAGCTGGATATAACATCCATAAACCCTCCCCCAACAATACACTGCCTCCAGGAGGCGTTAATTTCCAATTTCCATCAGCTGGGAACCTAGCATTCAGGGTACCTAAGTTTATAGGGGACACGGGAATCAAACCACCATACTGTTGAAGCCAGATAGAAAGAATTTTTAAATTAATTTGTATGTGTGTGCATGTGTACATGTGTGTGTGTATACACATGCATGTGTACATGCATGTCAGGACCTCATGCAGCTTGCAAAGGAAGGCCATTACTTTTTTGCATCCAGCTTATGTGTGTGGCTTGGGAACTGAATCTGAGATGGCAGGTTTTTCAAGCCTTTCACCACTAAGCAATCTTTGTAACCAGATCTCAGAGAGTCCTTGATTACTCAATTCCAAATTTATTCCTCTAGTCACTTCTAGAGATTGCCTGTGAGTTGCTTGAAATATCTCTACATGCACCTGGGTATTCAGTTACAGTCCCCAAGCTAGTTAAACAAGCTCCGAGTACTCAAATCAGAAATTCATACTGTAAAGGTGATTAGTTAAAACTAGAAAGATCATCATATAAAAATTATCTTTACTCCTCTAGCAAATGCTTCCAATATATATTTTCACATAAAATATTTGTATAGAAGTCCTTCTATTGTGTAACTAAGGTATGGGAATCACAGTAGCATGCATCCAAACCCCTTTGGTATATTGCTTCATTCTAGAACTCCAGCTGGCCCTGTGTCTCCCTTCCTGACTCAGTGGAGGGTTTTGTCAGCTGAATCATTTGCCTGATCCTGCCAGTAGAATATTTACGTCATTTGCCTGGGGGAACTGCTTGTAAACAAGGTTCTTGTCAGGACACCCCAGGAAGGCAGGAAATCATGCCATCCTCATACTAAGAAGAATTTCCTGGGTGGTCTAGGCTCAAAATCCTAGCTGCTTTTCAGAGACTATGACAGACAGATCACAAGCTCAAGCCTTGCCTGAGCCACAGAATAAGTTCAAGGCCAACCTGGAAAAGTTAATGAGACCTTGTGTCAAAATTTAAATTAAAAAAAATGTTTTTAAAAGGTTGGAATATATTTCAGTAGTAGAATGCTTGTCTAGCAAGCACAAGGCCCCAGGGCAAAAAGAGAAAAGAACATGAAAACGAAACAAACCTGGATATAGAATTGGGTTTTGTGTACATGTCCAAATCTGCTCTAAAATTTGATGGTAGCAAAGTTGTAGAGGACAGGACATGAGCTTATGCCTGGTCCTGATTGTCTGAGGTAACAGTGAAACATTGTATATGGGCCAAGTTGGCTTAAGACATATCATAAACCTTTCTCATTTTATTGTCTGATAGCAAAAATGATCCCTACTATTTTTTTACTTGTTTGTTAATTATAATCATTCAAAGAATTATTCATCACACAATACCATTTGCCTATTGCTTGCTGAAGTTCTCTATACTTTGCACTTTTGTATGTATAGGGAAAGTTTTATGCATGTTACCTGCAAGTATGAACACATGATATCAGCCTTTCCCAGAAGGACCAACAGAAGTCTTGAATCTCTAACATTCCTTTAAATGACTACAAAGGCAACTGCAAACTCAAGTATTGAATGATAGAGATTCCAGTTGTCTTCTATTTCCTTTCTGAAAATGCATATTGCATAATAGCAAAAAAAAGAATTAAAAAATTTAGCTTTGGGGGCTGGAGAGCTGGCTTATAGCAGTGAAGGCACTTTCCTGCAAACCCTAACAACCCAGATCTGGTTCCCCAGTTCTCATGTAAAAGCCAGTTGCACAAAGTAGTGCTTGAATTTGGGGTTCGTCTGCAATGGCTGGAAGGCCTGGAGTGCCCATTCCCTCTGTCTCTGTTCTCTCTCTCTCTTTCTCTCTCTTTCCTCTGTGAGTGTATGTGTGTGTGCTTGTAAATAGATAAATAAAAATATTTTAAAATTTAGACTTTTGACCTCAGTTGCATAAATCATATCCAGAGGATGGGGTGCAATCAGTGCAGTAGTCCTTTACTTTGTATCTGGGCTGATGGGGGCAGGTTAAGGAACATTTTACATATCCACATAATGAAGATGATGAAGCCAAAATCCTCTCCTTGTTACTATACTGTTTCCTCTTGGGCACAATTATTTTGTAATGCTACTAATACTTGTGTGCTTATTTTTTCCATTGAGCTCCTTACTTTAGGCATGCTGATTTAAAAAAAATTTTATTATTTACTTATTTGAGAGTATGTATATATGTATATGGAGAGAAAGAGAGGCAGATAGAGAGAGAATGGGCACATCTGGGCCTCCAGCCGCTGCAAATGAACTCCAGACACATGAGTCACCTTGTGCATCTGGCTTAAGTGGGTCCTAGGGAATTGAACCGAGGTCTTTTGGCTTTACAGGCAAGTGCCTTAACTGCTAAGCCATTTTTCCAGACCCAGGAATGCTGATTTTAATGCTAAGAACATTTGTGTCTACTAGAAAAAACGTACTATAGATTTTCTGGGCAATAATTCTTAGAAGAAGAAAAATTCAAAGCTGTTCTAATTATTGACTATCTGTGTTAGAACGTACATAGAATTTAAACTTTCCCTTTGACAGGAAAGGTTTCAGGGGGGATTTAGAAAGGCAAATTTATTTAGTTTTCAGACCTAAGAACTCAGTGTTAGGGAAGAGTAAAGTTCTCTCTTGTGCTCATGTCTTTCTTGAAATGAAAAAATATTTAAGAGAGAGAGAGAGCATCCTTTCTGCTGTCCATGGACATAAATGAAGTGGGAGAGTTTATCAGTTACTTTTTCATTTCTGGGACAAAGTACCTGATTAGAAGCAGCTTAGGGAAGGACAGAGTTTATTTTGGCTTACAGTTCCAGACTATAGGGTCCTTCATGGTGGGGAAAACTTGGCAGGAGCAGGAAGCTGGTGTCACATTGATACTTTAGCCGGGAGGAAGCAGAGCATGATGAATGCTAAATGCTCAGCTAGCCCATGGGGTGATGCGTTCTATACTTTAGTTGGTTCATCCTACTTCAGCTAATCTAATTTAGAACATCTCTCATAGACATGTCTAGAGATTTGTTTTCATGTTGATTCCAAATCCTGCCAAGTTGACAACCAAAGATTAACCATCACCAGAGCACCTACACCATCCTTTATCTATAAATAAATCATATTAAATGTTAGGTAGTTTCATTTTCACTTCTTACAGAATAAATTTTTAGCTATGTGTCTGTGAATTCTGTGGCTTAAAGTAGCTTGTGCCAAGAGGTTTTTAAAGTACTTGGAGAGTCATAATACTTAGTATTACCAAGTAAACTTCAATGTTCTGGGACAGTAATGAGCGAGGCCATCTAATACACATCCAGCAAATGTTTGCTAAGTACAAGGCACTCTACCACAGAAGGATAAATCAAATGTGGACTTAAAAAGGGGTATCTCCATTGGTCACCAGGAATAAAAGGCTAAGGCTGGAATCAATTTTTTTGTTTGTTTGTTTTTCAAGATATGGTCTCACTCTAGCTCAGGCTGACCTAAAAATCACTATGTAGTCTCATGGTGGCCTTGAACTCACAGCGACCCTCCTACCTCTGCCTCCCTAGTGCTGAAATTCAAGGTGTGTGCCACCACGCCCAGCCATAATAAAAAAAATCCCACCAAAATATGTGGAATGATTCCATTTTAGCCAAAGAATTGTTCAATACAGGCTTTCTACATGCTAGTGTTAGTGTGTTGCTTTATAGGTTTTTTAAATCTTTCACTTGGCTAAGAGGAAAAGAAAGAGTGAAATGATAAATGTAAGTAATTGAGAGCAGAAAATGGAGAAAGAAAGAGAAAGAGAGAATGTACTATGAGTAGAATTTAAGTATTGGGAAATTAGAGCCTGTGGTTTAGTTTCAGTATTCAGAGATGGTAGAACCTTTAAGAGGAGATTAGGCCATGAAGGTGATGCCATCAGCAATAGATTAATGCCACTCTCAAGTTTATTAGTTTCCTCAAGAATGCTTTGTTGAAAAGCAAGACTGCTTCTTGTGTTTTCTATCTTCCGTACAGACCAGCCTGTTCTTCTTGTTGCCTTCTTGCTGCGGAAGACCACCAATGCCCCACCAGAGGCCAAGCTCCGCTGGACAATCTACCTTTCATGAGTCACTGGTTTGGAGACAAGGGCAGCTCAGCTGTCCGCGTTGCATGTTTGTGTGAATGTCTTCTATGTGAGGGCCTGAAACTAAGCTTGCTTTTTGTGGTATTTGTGGTGGGTCCAGGTCTATGGATAGCTGAACAATTAGAACGTCTCTGTCATAGCTAACTCTGCATTTACCAGGTTACTGAACAGAAGAAAATGAGATATCACCGTGACTTAAGTCAATATTTCATTTCCAAATTCACAGGCAACAGAATTCTAAGCCAGCTGTGTGTCAAGTCCTCAGCCCCAGCCTGAAGACCACTAAAGGTGTTAACTCTTACCACTGCGCCTGCATTGTCAGCTTGGTGTTTCTATAGCTCCAGGAGGACGGGCTCGCTTATACTTGTTATTTGTCTTGTTACTGTGACAAAACAATTGAGTAAGGGAGGTTTATTTATTTTGGTTCACAGTTTGAGTGTGCAGTCTATCCTATCAGGGAATGCAGGGCAGCAGGAATGGGAGACAGCTGGTCACATTGCATCCACAGTCAGGAAGCAGAGAGTGATGAATGCTGGTGCTCAGCTCACTTTTTATTTTATTTTTTGGCTTTTTGAGGTAGGGTCTCACTCTATCTCACTTTCTCTCTTTTATTCAGTCTAGAATACCAGCCAGTGGAATGTCTTCACATGTAGGATAGGTCTCCCCACCTCATCTAGAAACTCCTCCCTAGGCATGTCCAGAGGTTTGTCTCCTAGTTGATCCTAGAACCTGTCAAGTGACAGTTAGTATTAACTATCACATTTTTTAAATTTTAGATACATGGAAGATATGTTAATTATTACAACTACTAGAATAACACATATTAGAGATGTCGGTAAACCTAGGTTAATAGGAGATAACTCAAAAGAACGTTCGTGGGCTGAAGAGATGGCTTAGCCAAAGAACCCAGGTTTGATTCTTCAGGACCTAAGCCAGATGCACAAGGTGGCTCATGCATCTGTAACTCATTTGCAGCAGCTTAAGGCTCTGGTGCACCCAATCTCTTTCTCTCTCTCTCTCCATATATATGTATTTATGTATGTATGTATGTATGTATGTATGTATATATCCTTCTCTAGGTCTCATAAATAACTAAATAAAATTTAAAGAAGGTTTGTGGTATCCTTGTTCTCATTAAAGCTTACCCTTTGGGGCTGGAGAAATAGTGGTTAAGGCATTTGTCTGCAAAACCAAAGGACCCAGATTCGATTCCCCAGGACCCACATAAGCCCAGATGCACCAGGTGGTGCATGCGTCTGGAGTTTGTTTGCAGTGGCTGGAGGCTCTGGAATGCCCATTCTCTCTCTTTCTAATAAATACAATATTTTTATAAAATTACCATTTGTTTCAATTCTCTGTTTGGCATCTCAGCAAAACTGAACCTTGATCTATTTTGGCAATAAAACATCTCATCATCTCATTGGAAAGATCTGTGAATATTTATAAAAAATACAACAGAGAATATCAATAGTCTCATGTCCATTCAAATTAGGCTTTAAATCAAATGTGCCAAATTGGATCAGTTTTTCTTTCCTACTACTTTCAAAAAGGAAGACAAAACAAACAAACAAAAAAGCAAAATAAAAGTCCTGGGATTAAAAAAAAAAAACAACCCTGTTGGATTTTGGGCTTATAGAAAAAAAGTGTGCAGAACATTGATTCTTTCCTAATATCCCTCAATACCCCCATCTTAGACAAAACCTTTCCTGGCTACCTAGGACAATGCTTGAAAAGTTCTCTAAGAAACCGATACTTGACAGGTTTTCATGCCACAAGTACCTAGAAGGAAAGAAATCTGTCCCTGTTTGTTTCCCAATACCAAATTAAATACTTCTAACACCCAGTTAGATGCTGGCATTTAGTCACCATTTGGTAAATGCGTTTTTGCAGATCAACACTTTCACAACTTCCTAGCAGTGGCCTCTTTCATCCAAGATCATTGGTGCTAAGGATTGCTGTTTACTCACTGCTGCCTGGTTTTCTTTTTTTTTTTGTTTTTTGTTGTTGTCTGTTCCCCCCTCCTCCCATTGTACATAATTAACCAAGAGTTCTAAGCATCTTGCAGCTGGATTTGGCCATGCATCTGACTTTTGCCCAGTGAAATGTGAACAAAATAAATTTATGTCCCTTTATGCTTGTTTCATAAAATCCAATATAAGGGCTGGGGAGATGTTTCAGCAATTAAAGGTGCTTGCTTGAAAAGCCTGCCAGCCCAGGGTTTGATTCCCCAGTCCCCAGATAAAGCCAGATACACAAAATGGTGCATGTGTCTAGAGGTTGTTTACATATATATGTAGTGGCAAGGAATCCTGGCATGCCCATTCTCTCTCTCTCTCTCAACTAAATATAATATTAAAAGAAATAGTCACCCTTGCTTGTTTCGCCAGTTCCAAATCAGAGAGCCAGAGCCTCAGAGGCCCCCAACACCTCAGCACTGAAGCAGACCAAAAATGAACCCAACATGGCTCAGGGAAATCTTGCGGAAGAGGGGGCGGAAAGAATGTCAGAGTCACATGTTGGGTCATGATTTGCAGAGACATTTATCATACCAATAACTGGGGGCTAACTCCATAATGCATGACCCATTTACATCAACAAGGAGGGTCCAATGGGAGGGGGTAGATCACAGATGAGCCTAAACAATGGTACCAAACTGCCTATATTTACTGAAAAGAAAACTAATAAATTAAATTAAAAAAAAAAAAAAAGTCAGCCAGGTGTGGTGGCGCACGCCTTTAATCCCAGCACTCGTGAGGCAGAGGTAGAGTTTGAGGCCACCCTGAGACTACATAGTGAATTCCAGGTCAGCCTGAGCCAGAGTGAGACCCTACCTCGGAAAAAAAAAAAGAAAGAAAGAAATAGTCACATGGAATCACCTTAGGATGACCTTCACCTATGTGCAGACATAGAGACTCTAGTAAAAAAAAAAAAAAAAATACAAACTCAGAAACTCTCAACAATCAGAAAGTCACAGCATAGAAAGATGGTCCTGGTCAACCAATGCTTTCATCTGCTGGTTTGGCCATAATGAAACCACATGAAGTGGGTACCTTAAATAATAAAAATGTCTTGCCCCTCATGTCTGCAGAGGCTAGAAGTTTAAACCAAAGTATCAATGGTTTGTCTTCCTCTGAGGGAGGTGAGGAAAGGATTTCAGGCCTCTCTCTTGGCCATTCTCATGTTCATATTTCATTCTCTCTGAACATGCGCTTGCTTCTAACTTTATAAGGAAATTAACCCTATTGAGTTAGGGGTCCAATATAGCCTCTTCTTAACTAAATAGCAGCCCTAACTCCAAAAATAGTCATGCTTTGATGCACAAAATTCGGAATTCTTGTAGACTACATGGAAGACCTCTGGTTCAAGGAAGGACAACTGAGGTAGGGTTTGTTTACATCTCTCTCATGTTAAGCCACTAAGGTTTGCTGTCATAGCAGTATTGTCTCTATCTGCAACTAAGAAATTATGACATTAACCTGGGCCTTGAAGATGACAGAGGAAGTTATCCACCTGCAAATTTAGTGTTTGGGAAGTGTAGAATTTCCCCTCAGCTTCTAGACGTAAAATTCTGTCTGGACTCCCACCATCAAATTGCTTCCCTGGACGGGTCATTGTCTCAAAACAGTCTTCAGGTAGCTGCACGTCACAGAATGTGCACGCCCTTACAAAGCACTACGCCTCAAGGAAAGTCGCGTTTTGATCTGAGCTCTTCTTTATGCAGTGACAGAACAGCATCAGCAACACAGTACTCCCTCGGGTTTAATGGGAAGATTAATCACATGGAATTAATCTTCACAGTTAGCACAGAGTAAGTGCATAATATGATTTTGATAATGAGACAATGCAAAGGCTGTTTGTTTGTTTGTCTGGGAACTGTGTTCGTCACTCTTCTGCATTGGTATTCAGTGTTGGAGGGATGTAGGAAAGGTTGCAACAAATGCCACAGGACGAGCAGTTGGAACAGATTTATGTCACGGATGTTCCATTGCTGTAAGGACAGCAAGGTAACATAGAATGAGACATAAAGCAGGGATGCACTTATGGAATGTGGGGACACAAAATGTTTTCATGAAATTGTGATATGGGGAGATATTTTCAAGCTTTATCATGACAATGTGAATGAAAATGAGGAAAAGGAGGGATGAAACCAATGAAGCACAGAAGGATAGCATTGGAACTCAAGAGTATAGCCATTGATGGTTTCATAGAACAGGCCCCTATACACCACTCAGAGAGGAAAGCGAATTCTTTGAAAGCTATTTTTACTTTTCTTTTTTTTTTTTTCCAAGTTTGTGTCTCACTCTAGCCCAAGCTGATGTAGAATTCACTATGTAGTCTCAGGGTGGCCTCAAATTCACGGTGATCCTACCTTTGCCTCCCGAGTGCTGGGATTAAAGGTGTGCACCACCACACCTGGCTTATTTTTACTTTTATTGTCCTGTTTATGGTCCATAAGCTCTTTGGTTATCACTCTATCAAAAATAGCAGAGACCTGGAAAGCTTAGGGACTTGCCTACCTATATGCTAATCCATACCATGTTTAGAACTCAGGAACTAGGCCACCATCCACCAAGTTTTGCCATATGACCACTGTTAGCCATGTACTAGACTGCCAGATACCAGGTTCCTTCTCAGATGACCTAGTTCTGAAAGGTCGTGGACAGAGCAGGCTGTTGACTCCTGACTCTCGGGAGAGAGTGAGGTCAGCCAATGCTGACACTTACCAAGGGCTGGAGAGAGTGACTTTTGAATAGCTGGCATTCAGCTAAGCCCTGAATGCTTTGGATTCCTTTTACCCTTAATCACTTGTGGAGATATAAGCCTCTTCAGTTTCTGTGCTCATCCACGTTTTGTTTTGTGTTTCCTCATCCCTCCGTAACCTCCTGAAGCTCCGTTAGCTTCCTCTGTACCATAGAGTTCCTTTCTGCCATGGTGTTTATGAAATACTGGCCGCCTCTTCTCTGCATAGATCCAATACTTCTCTTGGGTTTGCTCGTTCTTTCAAATACATGCACCCCACATACCCCAGGGGCTCTGTGTCAGGGCAGGAAGCACTACCATCCAAGCCCTAGTCCAAACCATTGCTCCTCTACCACACAGGATAAGAAAGCATGCACCCAGAAAGGTGATGCCATCTGGCTTTACTTTCAACTGCATCTTTAATTGCTCTGCAAATGGTGGAAGAGACTAATTTTAGCATTTCTATCATTACACAGCACACAATTTCGCAGCATGAATCAGCCCCTTCAATCTAGACTGGGATCCTTGTTGTACCCTTTGCTAGATATTTGACCTTTGGAAAAGATATTTACCCCTTTTAAGCTCCACTGTCTTATAATATGGGAACAGAGATGACTATTGAAGACCAACTCTGTTAAATGAACAACACAACATATGTGAAATCATCATAATAGGCATAAAAGTGGATTGAATTATAATAGAAACTCTTTTACAGTGTGAATATAATTCACCCTGGGCTAAACAAGGATTAGTTATGGCTTTTTATTTTTTAATACAAATACACCCAGCATAGCAGCCTTTTGTCAATGTTGAACCACATATATGACAGTCATCAGAAGAGATTCTAGTAAAGTTAAAACAAAAATCCCCTGCTGCTTAGTCACATCATGACCATCCAAACGGCAATCACACAATGCGTTACCCACATGTTTATGAAAATACTGGTGTGAAAAAACAAACAAACAAACAAACAAAAAACCCCACTGTGCTGCCAGTTGTGAAAAGCACAGTGCTACATGATGTACAGTCCCTGATTGGTGACACTGAATCAGTCTGCTGGCCTGCACTCTTTATTGTTTTAGAGAGTACTCCTTCCAGTTATTACAAAAGCACACTGCTGTATCCCGCCTGCAGCAGCCTCATACACCTCAAGATTATGGTAGCTCTGGATCGCAGAGGGACTGACCTTGACCATCTGGGCTTGTACAAGTACACTCCATGATGCTGGACAGTAATGACAGGACCTAAAGGCGCACGTTTCAGACTCTCCCCAGCATTAAGTAAGATACAGCCATACTGAAGAATGACTTGGTCAAATTATTTGGTATGATATGGTAATGGTGGATACACATCATTTTTATTCGTTAAAACCATATAACGAAGGGTTAGGGAGATGGCTCAGCAGTTAAAGGCACTTGCTTACATGCAATGCGGCACATGTCCTTGGAGCTGGTTGGGAGTGCCAGTAGGTTCTAGTGCACTCATGCTCTCCTCTCTCTGTCTGTCTTTCTCGTTCTCAAGTAAATAAATGAGAACATGCAATGAATAGTCCAGAGAACTCAACTACAAACTATAAAGGAAGTTAATTATACTAGTATAGTATTGGCTCAAATGTCCCACACTAGTGCAAGATGTTAACTATGGGGGAGTGGGGATGGAGAGGTGGTTTTGCAATTAAAGCATTTACGTATGAAACCTGAGAATCCATTTGATTCCCCAGTACCCATGTAAGCTAGATGCACAAGGTGTACATGCATCTCGAGTTCATTTGCAGGGGGCAGAGGCCCAGGCAGGCCCATTCTTTCTCATAAATAAATAAATAAAAACAATTTAAAAACTAACAAAGGTGTGGCAGAAGCAGGTATTTGGAAACGTTGCAGGTTACACGTAATTTTTCCATAAATTTATCACTATTAAAAATTAACCTGTTAATTAAAAAATATTTCTAAGAAACCACTTTGTTAATGAGCTGATAATTGTAGAAACTAGTGAGATATGTGGAAGTTTTCTCATACTTGTCTCTGACTCTTTTACAATAAAAAAGCTTTTAAATATGTGTTTGTTTAAACTGAGTCTTAATCACTGTGAAGGTGAAAACATCTCCAAATAGTGAGATTTATTTTAATACATCTACTATTTATTGGTGGTCTATTAATCACCAAACTTGATGTTATATAAGGTGATAGATTCAAGAACACTCTGGAACAGGGTGGAATCTTTCTTTGAAGGCCTTAAATCTGTTGCAGAGGGAAGAGGACTACTTGTGAAATGAGTAGTATCAGAAAACAATGTGCTGGAGAGCTTAAAGCCATGGCATAAAGTACACAATGATACATCTAGAGAAAGGTGAATAAATTTTCTAGCAATAAACCTGAAAGTTCTAAACATCTGACCATCAGGAGTTCTGCTAGCAAAAACTACGTGAACCTTTTGGTAACAAACTTTCAGGCATAGACTATCACATTTTTGTCAACCTTTTAATTCCAAAATAAGTGCAGATGATGCTATTACTGTGCACCAAGATCTTGCTCATAATATCTTTCTCTCCTTCCTCTCCTCTCTTTCTCCATCTTGAAGAAGGAGGAGGAGGAGGAGGAAGAGGAGACAGTATCATGCAGCTTAGGCTGGCCTTTAACTTGTTATACAGCTGAGGCTGGTCTTGAACTCTTGATGCTCTTGTCTTCACTTTCCGAATGGTAGAATGACAGGCTTGTATCACCAACACCTGGCTAAATATTTCGTTCTAGAACTGAAAGTCAGAAGAGGTGAAGCAATACTGGAACATGCTTTAAGAGCTGGGTTGGGCTCAAAGTTGGCCTGGATGCTGTCTTCCAAGCAGAGAACTCTGCCAAGCCTTAAGATTAGTGTGGACTCTGTAAAGAGTTCAAACAAGGAAAACAGTTTTGTGTTGGACCAGTTTAAAATAGCATTATGTTTGTATGCACATGTGTTTTACAGCTTTATTTTGATCTTTATAAGTATCTTTGAGATCCTATAGAATACTCGTGGTAAATTTTGCCTTCTTGATGAATTAAATGATGCTCTGCACAAGACTTTAATGCTGATTCTCACAGAATTTATATGTGTGCTTTATCAAAAATAGGAATAAAAGGCTGCAAAATTAGCATCTAGAAGGGAAGTGCTGAAATTATAGCTCATTGGGAGCCTGGGACATTTGGGGTACTCTATGCAGGGCTATTTGTTATTCTATAATTAGACCTCAAAATCAAATTTCCTGAAACAGAAAGTCAAAGGGTTATAAACTTCAAATGTTGGCAGCTTGTGCAACCCACAGGTATATGGCAGAAACTTTTAGGTCTCCGAGGAGGAAAATGAGTGTTTGAATCTAATTAATCTGCCTTTTTTTCCATTTGACACAACACAACACCTACACACACACACACACACACACACACACACACACACACACCCTTGAAGTTTGTGAATGATAAGAATAAGAGACACAAGAAGAAAGTCTCTACTCTGGAGTTACTTTCTTGGTTTCTTAGGAGAGCTTTGAAATCATTCCCAGTGCTCCTAACTTCTGCCAATTCCTGAAAATTGTTTTAAAGAAATAAACCCAGGAAAACACGGTGTCATTCTGCAGGGGAGAAGGCTAGGACTGGTTAGTGGTCTACACATCCTGATTTCCACTATCTTGCAGCCACTCTGCCCGGGAGTAGCCTCCATATTCAGAGGAAAATGTGGGCACCCAGTGTGTCATGCACCTATGGATACACAGCTGCCATGTGGTTAATGACATGAGTGTCCATTGGTCTGACTCCAAACCGTCGGCTTCACATCATGATGCCTTCAGAATTCTAGACTGGAGTTCACACTATCAGTCACGACAGAAGCAGAAATCTTTGCTCATTCCCTGAAGCCATTATAATTATTATTACAGAGATTCCATGCACAAAGACAAGGCACTCTCTTGGGTAACTTAAGGGATACCCTCTCTTTTTCTCCTTGTTTAAATATCTTTCTTTTTCTCCATCTTTAAAACTGCTGTACACGTAAAGTTTCCACATTCCACCATGGCACAGTCCTTTCAGTTAAAGGTTGTTTTGCTTGTTGGTTTATTTTAATTTCTAGATCCTTTGTTTAAAAGTATACCAAAGGAGGAAGAGAGTCTTTGTGGATCATTAAGACCATAGTCTTAGTAATTAATCATTTACCTTTTTCTCAGAAGATGCTATAAAAGGAAAGACATGTTGAGTCAGAGTGGATTATTGAAACCATAGAGATCAGATGCCTAGTAAACAAGTAACAAAGAGAAAGAAGACAGAAAACTAGTTTCTACTTATAACAAAAATTGTTCACTGGCAAAGGCATTCACACTCCTAGCAAAAGCCCTTCGTTGTTGTCTATCCTCATACAGAAAGAAGAGCGTAATGAAATTTTGTTCTGGGATCTTAGGGAGTGACCTCTGGACCCCCAGCTCATGGGGGCAAGCTTGGAAGGGAAGGGATTTCATCTACAGAGAGCATAGTGACCCAGATACTGTGCTGGGAAATTTGTTGATGTGCTGACAGGCAAGGAGAAGTACTAAACTTAAACCCAGGAAACCTATTTGCAAGGTGCATGTTTGCCACTAACAGCGTGTATTTCTTTAAGCAAAAGATCATACTTTAAGCTTTGGTTTCTCCATCTATAAAGATAGACTACTAATGACATTTTACTTAACTCCCAGAATTTGCAGAGTGATTTCTTTGGGATAATGATTCACTATAGGTGTCCATGAAAGATGTTTGGGAAGAGGGAGAGTGCAGCTTGAACCAGGGAAGAAACTTTTGACCTACTTCATAGTTTCCCACGAGGCTAGCTCATTTTTTAATCTCACAGCTATTATGCTCCTTCATCTGACTGTCAGATTTCTACAAAACTGTCATAAGTTATACAATCTTTTCCTAAGTCTCCTTTCTTGACATTAAAATTTCTAAAGTGTGTGCACCATATTATGCCAAGAACATGAAATTCGCCTGTTCCCTGGGTTCGCTGGAGGGAACATTAGGTAAATACCAGTGGAGCACCTGTGACTCGACATGGAAACATTCATTTCTGAAGGCTAACTGAACTAGACCTTAGTATCTTGATTTCTCACCAAACCAAGTAAATAAATAAATAAATAAAGTGGCAAAAGCAGAGGAAATAACCAAAAGACACATTTTTACAAGATCAGCCAACAAGTAGATATTTTCCTGGCCCAGAGTAGCACTGTGAGTTTGACAGACTTAAACGTATTCTCTATCTCTCTCCCTATCTGCCTCTTTCTCTCTCTGTTTATTGCTCTCGAATAAATAAAAATGAACAAAAAAATTAAAAATATAAGGGCTGGAGAGATGGCTTAGTGGTTAAGCACTTGCCTGTGAAGCCTAAGGACCTTGGTTCGAGGCTCAATTCCCCAGAACCCACGTTAGCCAGATGCACGTGTCTGGAGTTCATTTGCAGTGGCTAGAAGCCCTGGTGCACCCATTCTCTCTCTCTCTCTCTCTCTCTCTCTCTCTCTCTCTCTCTCTCTGCCTATTTCTCTCTCTGTCTGTCACTGTCAAATAAATAAAAATGAACAAAAAAAATTAAAAGTAATACTGAGGCTAGCTCCTCCAATCCTGAATATTTCAACCTAACAGCTAAACGTCCCCCTTTCCATGTCCTCTTTGTAGCTATATGTGTTTTTCTTCCTCCCTTGCATTTTTCTGTATGCACATGCATGGGGGGTAGGCATATATGCTTATGTATGCACACGAGTGCGAGAATATGTAAGGAGGCCAGAGGACTTATTTGTTATCCTCTGGAACCCTGACCACTTCTGTGTGAGACAGGGTCATTCAGTAGCCTGAAGCTAACTGGTTAGACTAGACAGGGTGGTCATCAAGCTCTAGCTAGGGTTTTGTCCCCATACTTCCAGTGCTGGGATTATAGGTGTATGTCATCACATCTGGCATTCTTATGTGGCTTCTGGGGATAAAAGGAAGATCTTCATGGTTACCAGCCCTCAGAAGTATTTCTAGTGTTTTCTTTTTGTAAAAAAAAAAAAAATTTGTTATTGATTTATTTATTTGAAAGAAAGAGATATGCACAGAAAGAGAGACAGAAAGGGAGAGAATGGGCACACCAAGGTCTCTAGCCACTGCAAATGAACTCCAGACACATGCATTACCTTGTGCATTTGGCTTATGTGGGTCCTGGGGAATTGAACTGAGGTCCTTTGGCTTTGTAAGCAAGCACCTTAACCACAGAGCCATCTCTCCAGCCCTATAGTGTTTTCTTCATGATTTCTCATAGCATGTGGCTCATTGTAGAAGGCTGAAGTGGCTGCCCTGTTGGGAAACTGACCCCTTGAATCCAGACCTGGAAGTTCAAAAAGCCAATTTAGAATGGAGACAAGTAACCAATCAGCCACATGCCCAGTGTCAGCTAGGGCTGCAGCCCACCGAGGCTTAACCCAGTGGGAGGGTCCATGGCAGACTCACTCATATGGCAGTGGGCTCATATTCCAAGTTCACTGTGGCTGATTCAGAATCTTTTTTAAATATTTTATTTATTTATTTATTTATTTATTTATTTATTTATTTATTTATAATCTTGAGAAAGAGAGAGAGAGAGGAAGAGTCAGAGAGAAAGAGAGAATGGGTGGGCCAGTGCCTCTAGACAGTGCAAACAAACTCCAGATGCATGTGCCCCCTTGTGCAGTTTATGTGGGTCCTGGGGAATAGAACCAGGGTTCTTAGGCTTTACAGGCAAACACCTTAATTGCTAAGCCATTCTCCCAGTCCTGATTCAGAATCTTTAAGGGCATTAAGAGGATAAGTTATTTCTAGGCTAAATAAGGAGTTTAACAGGAAAATCATTTTTCTACTACCTTCTACCTTCCACATCCTTCTGGGTATTTTATATGTAGCTTAGTTTGCCTTGCTTTAGCTTAGGGCACTGAAGTGTGAGGGGGCTGGCTAGAGGTGTTTGTGGGGTGGAGTGGGGTCATCTGATGAATTTCATTCAGGGATGGAAGAAGCCTACATGTCTGAGTGACAATTGGTAAGAAAACCTCACATCCATCTAACAAAATGAGGACACTGAAATAGAATACAGATGGGGATCATGTTCTTATTACTGGGCTATTTTAAAAAAATACTTTAAAAGCTCCATGGGGTGGAATCTTTGCAGGAAAGAACTGCTCACCTGGGCAAAGTAAGTTGGTGCTTCCAGGAAATTACTTTCCCAGCAAAGGAAGCTCGGGTCCTGTGAGTGCAGACAGGACGCTCTTCAGAAGCCTAGTCAGCATCCCCACGCTTTTTTAACACGTGCTATCTGAGCAGAGATTTGAACTCCCGCATGCTTAGTTTTATTTGGAGAGGGGCTCTGGCACTTTGGTGTGTTAGTTTTGGCCATGGCCACCTAATTGCAGGAAATGACACCAGCTGGGAATTGTAACTCCTAGCAGACAGACATGGTAACTGGGGACACGCTGAACTCACTGAGCATAACTACCTCATGTTGAAATTAAGATGAAAACACAAGTCTTAATTAAAAAAAAAAAACATGTAGTGTTCTTACAGTTACCAACTCCATCTTTTTTCTAGTCATAAGATTAAACTGCTTTTCTTTAAAAGTAAAAAGGCAGGGCTAGAGAGATTGCCCAATGGTTGGGAGCACTTCCTGTGCAAACACTGATATGGGAATTTGGGTGTCTCTGAGATGCCTGGAGCCATGCTCTGGCCTTGGCTGGGCTTTTACCCAGGAATTGGAGTGCCAGATGGTCCCATCCACATGAGACTTTCACTAGGTCTGTGGCCTCCAGGTTGTCTTATGAATTCAGTGAATGAAAGTGAAGACCATAGAGGTTAAAATTTATAAAAATTTTATTATAGGGCTGAAGAATGAAAGAAGGCAAAGCTCTTATCAAGCAGAAGGAGGTCCCCAGAAATGGAAGAAAAAGAGCCATGTGGTGATTCTGATGGTGGTCTTCTAAGGGAATTTACAGGATATGTGCTGAGCCACTCAGTCTGGTTTCCATCCATGTGTCCAGGCACCTTGTAATTTTACATCCTTATGTCAGATTTCTAGGCAGGGGGAACTCCTTTAGGGAAGATCAGATACTGAATAGACACACCCCATGCTATGTGTCTAGGTGCTTTGTAATCTTATCACATATTCATGTTTCTAGGGAAGGACTAATTTTATACATATCTTTCTGTCATGTGTCTAGGGGAGAAGAATTGCTTTAAGGGAAAAGAGATAAACAAAAGCCAGATTTTACCTTTCAGGCTCAAAAACATTAATGAAATTGACTTTATGATTTGGCCCATCTGAGAGGCCTCCATAAAGTCAATTTCATTAATATCTTGGTAGATGTTGAAATAATCTTCAGCACCAGGCAGTCAGACTTTTTCATTGCTTAGGTATACTATATATTTTATTCTATTTTAAAATAACTGAAAGTCCATATTCCACACATAGCAAAAGATATGTATACTAAATTCATCATTTATACTAATGTGAAAACAGTAGAAATATGAATATTACTTATTATAGACATTCTGTTTAAAAAGAAAGGAACAAAACTGTTATTATTGTGCCTCTTAAAGATAGCCATTGTTACCAATTTAGTGTATTTCCACCTGGTTTTATTTCTATCACATACATGTATTTCTTCTATGTAAGACCAAGTGTATGAACTTTGTTTTCATTTTGCATCAAACATATCTGGATGTCATTAACATTTCCCATATCATTAACTTTTGTAGAATATTAGTGCAACATGATAATTCTTAATATGGACTTAAAACATTTAACCCTTCTTTCATTGATATATTATTTTTCTCTATTTAAAATAATGGAGCCGAGCACAGTAGCCCATGCCTGTAATCCTGGTTATAGGGGAGGCTGAGGCAACAGGATTACTTGAACATAGGAGTTTGAGACCAGCTTGCCAAGGCCTGGCCTCTAATTGATTAATTAATGCTGTAATTAAACCTTTACCCATTATTTCCTAAATCAGTTTCCTGTGAGTAAAGGCACCAGGCCAAGTATGAGATACTTCCTCGGAGGTCCCGTCCACTGCACGGCACTGCTCTGCTCATCCGCAAGAGCAGTCAGCAGCCTAAGAAATTCCAGATCCCCTGCCATGTGCTTGGGATTATGCCTCCCTAAACTCCCGTGTCCTTCCTCAGCCTCCTATATACTTCTGCTCATTGTTTTTTCTTGGATGTTCATTTTAAGTTTATCATCACTGCTTCCTATTTCTTGGATTTCCAGTGTAGTTAAAACATTTGTACCAGAATTTTCAGACATTTACAAATTTCTTACATAAAATATTTTCTCCGGTTTACTTTGGAAATAACCTGTAGGTATCTTTTCCTTTTGGCTGGTGATAAACATTTCTAAGGGTCAGTTCCAAGAAGTTTATACATTCCCCTTTTATTTGGCAAAAATTGACAAGAATCCAAACATACTCATTTCTCTAGTGTTGATATTGTTCCAAAAGCCCACACAGAACATTTGATTCTAAGGTGAACTAACATCTTATTGGGCTAGTAGTCACAATTATAAATTCTTCTACCATGTCCTAGATCTTGTGCCCTTTTAAAAACTCATTTTAAAATAACATTTTAAATTAAAATTTAAATTACTTTTATGCCATGTTAGGATGATATTCTCAAGTCAAGTTGGCAGTGAGTTTTGGAAAAATCCTAGTAGCAGGTCAACATTTTTGTATATGTCAATGCATCTTGGCTGAGAGATGCTGGATAAAATTCAGAAATATAAGGTTAGGCTTTTCATTTGGAACAGCATTGGCTACGCACACACACACACACACACACACAATGCTTTAGGGATTTGAAAAGAGAAACTACCCATTAAGAAAGATCACTTTCTTATTTACTAAAAAGAGTTGGTTACCCCAAATGGGACTTATCTATTCAAAGTGGAAGCCAAGCCCCATTACTTCTTTCCACAGGATCCTATGTTGACTCATAGTTTCTTTTGGAGAGAAGTTAACCCCCATGTTCTTCTCCTGTATGTCCATCTCTGCCCCGTCCCTCCTTTCACCTCCTCAGTCCCTCTCATTTACTCTGCTCCAGCCACTCTGGCCTCAAGGTTCCTGGAATTAGCTAAGAAAAAGGCCTAGAGTTTACTGATTGTTCTTTCTGCCTAGATCCCCTCTCCCCTCAAACATGCATGGGCAAACTGCTTACTCTGATAAGTACTCAGACATCACCTTTTCTGTAAGGGCTGCCCAACTACCTACCTTCCTTAGAATTGCAGCTTGTGCTCTATTCCCTCTGAATAATAATAAGGAAAAAATGCAACTGACAACTGTTTTCTCCCATTGTAGTCATAATACAGTTTGCTTATGGTCATGAAGTATGTTAGGTTTCTCCCTACACCAAGTAATTTTTCAGTCGACCTTAACTGTATTTCCTATAATTCCATCCAATTCTGACACTAACTGAAGTTAGTGTGGCCCCACAGGTCACATGCTCAGTCCCATGCTATCCCCCAATTCAAATGACAATCACAAAATCAAGGGTATGTCTGAACTCCTTATCAACTGATCATATGTATGTGTGTGTATATATATATATGCATATGTATTTATAAAATATATATATTATATATGTATGTATATATATACATACATATATAATATATTATTAATCATATATATATCCTATATTATTAATCCAATAATCTCTATGTCTGTCTATCTATCTATCTACTATCTGTCTTTTATCTATCAATCATCTACATCTACCTTTCTTTTATCTATCTATTTACTATCTATTTACCTATATCTCCAATTAACTCTGCTTCTCTGGAAACTACAGACGACTAAGTCTTCATTCACATGGACTTTGGAACTGAGAGTAATTCCAGAGGAATATAATTTTACAAATTATTTTCCTAAATTGGTTTTATACCTTCTGGAATTGACTTTGTAATCTGATCACAAATCAGATTACATACAAAATGCTTTTGAGTATTTCTGAAAAATTACTGGATATCCCAGCATTGGTTTATTATGTTTAATGTTACTGGACCAAGTCATGCAAAAAGACTAAGCCAAGGATTCAAATTCCCATCCATGTGATGCATAAATAATGCAAGAGCTTCTCGATATGCCCTGAAGGAGCCCCTTACCTTATGTAACCACTTGAATGTCAAATGCAGAACCTCATTTCAGCAACTGGCTGAACTGCAACATGAGTTGACTCCAAGGCTTTCAGTATGTCTACTGTCAAAAGGCATTGACTGGGAAAGAATAGGGTCTTGTAATGTGTGATGGTGGTATGTGCAAAGGTGCTTGATAGAACTAGGGACATCCAAGCCAGAAATTCTGCTGAGTCTTTTTCGCCATTGAAGAGGTTCCCATCAACCCCAATTAACTCCAATGACAGCAGAAAATCAATCCAGTTAAAATCCAGAAGCCTTCTACCTGAGTGGAGTTTTTAGGGGCCCAATGATGTGGGGCATAAGGAGGTATCCCTTCTAAGGTGACTGAATTTGGCCTTTCCTATATCTGGAAATAGATACAATGCTAAGTGAATATCTTTAGATTTTGGAAGAAACATTTCCTCATTTGGGTGTGTCTCTTTGGTTCATTTACTAAGCAACCTGAGAAGCTTATTGTTTAGTTTGGGACCCAGAGCAAGAAAACACCTCTGTGATAGAGGTGCTGTGTGAGCTGCTGTGCCATCTGACAGATGCAATGGTACAGGGATAATCAGGGGTAGATAGATAGAGACAGGGATACTGTTTAGAGCATTGGGCAAACTCTTATGGGTGGATCAGTGCAGACCTTTAGGATTTGGAAGCAAGGCCTGGCCATCACCCACAGATAATTACCCTTAAGAAATAGTTCTTAGGGCTGGAGGGATGGCTTAGCAGTTAAGGCATTTACCTGCAAAGCCAAAGGACCCAGGTTTGATTCCCCAGGATCCATGTTAGCCCAATGCACAAGAGGGTGTGCGTGTCTGGAGTTTGCATGCAGTGGCTGGAGGCCCTGGCATGCCTATTCTCTCTCTCTCTCTCTCTCTCTCTCTCTCTTTCTCTCTCCCTCTTTCTCTGTTAAATAAATAAATGAATATAAATAAAACATATTTTTTTTTAAAAAAAAGAAATAGTTCTTAGCCTGTTATGGGTCTTAGTACATACTGAGAGCAACGATGGACTACCAAGTTGCCACATGATATAAACTGCCTGTCTCATGAATTTGTCATTAATCAGCTAACAAAACCATGGAGCTAGACGTGCAAAACAATAGTCCATTACCAAATCAAAGTAGTATACATGTAATCAAGGCTGACGGGTCTGGGAGATGCAAGCAGGTTGCATAAAGAAGCTGTCCAAACACTCATGGTCCTCACTCCTGCTACACTGCGTTCTGTCTCCCATCCAGTCTGTATGACCCCATGGGGAGTTCCCGGCCAGGAGTCTTAGGAACGGTTTACTGGTGCTTTTGACTGTCATGCAGGTGCTAGCCTGAATGAGACAGCTGCGACATCTCCAAGAAACAGTGGACCATACACCTGATTGCACACTTGGCTGAAGAAGAGTTGGCCCAGTTTACAGACATTGGTTAATGTCTACATTGGTTGAGGTAAGGACAGGAACACAAATGCAAAAATTGTGACAAATCTGGGAAGAGACATATGTGGCTAGTCCTCTTGGAATGAGCAAAAATAAGTGAGTGAATTTCTGCTCCCTGTGAATGCTCACCAAAGGGTGATCTTAGCAGAGGAATATGAGCAAATGGTCAGGATTGCCCACCTTAGGGATGCTAGTAGCCTCTCTCCTAGCTACCCCTATCATCACCTAATGGGCTCATGAACAAAGCAGTCAGGATGTTAGAAGGTGAGGGTCTTACCCACCATCCTGAAGCTGCTAGCGCAATAGAATGGTAGGATGGCCTTTTAAAGACTTAGTCACAGGCTCAGGAAACACCTTCCTGGAATCTGAGAAGGTTGTCTATAGTATTCCTTGAATCAGAATCCAGTCTACAAGGCCCTTTTTCTGATAGCTTGGGCTCACAAAGAAAGTAGCAAAATGTTGCTATCTGTTTATACTCTGTTGCTCAAAGTTCTCAGTTCCCAAGCAAGAAATCTACCCTGTAGAAAACACATGGATGATGTTTTCCAAGCTAGAATTAAGACTTGGATTCTTCATTCTCCAAATTAACATGCCAAGTAGTGTATTATAATGTTGTCATAGTGATTGACCCTGATAGTAGCCCACAATAGAGGTACAGAAAAGCATGTGTGGAATATAGGAGAACTTTAAGGAGACTCGTAGCATCACCATGGCCTATAAGTAAAGCCAGTGGACAACTACAATTCACTGAAGGTAGAATGATAAATGGCCCACACTGTTTAAAATCGCAGGTTTGGTAAACTTTGCTAGTTAAGCAACCATATGCAACTGAGATGCTTCTAAAACAAAGGGAAGACAGATTGTATAGTAGAAGATAATTGAAATACTTGCTGGCAGCCATGTAACAAGTGCCAGAATAAGGACTGTAACAGTCACTGGTCTTTCCTTCTTACTGTATTTTAATGTGCTTATGTGTATATGTATTTATAACAAAAGACTTTGTTTTCTTCCTCCTCTTATTCCCTTATCATGTAAGTTAAGATGCTTTGATCTGTGTATCTGAATAGTGTTTACTTTTGCATGACAGTATTAATGGTATGGGCTCAAGGAACGAGTAAACATTATTCTAAGATTTCCTCCCCTGGGGAAGAGATTAGTGTAGTTTTGGTTACATGCAGGATAGTTTACACATTAGTGGGATTGTAATCTTAGTATTATCTTTATTTAGGGATGAAATATATAAGGACATAAATCTGGTTGGTGAGTTGACCACAGATGAACTTGGAATGGAAATTTCAGGTATCAGTTTGCCTGGGTTTAGGGCTACCGAGGTAACTGGTCAATTGCCACTTTAGGATGCAATTGAGAGTACTTGTGGTGGAGATGAGCATTTGAAGTGACAGACTGAGTAAAGTGCTCTCACCAGTGCACATGGGCAACATCCATTCAATCTGTTTAGAGCAGCAATGAGACAAAAAGGCAGAGGAAGGACCGCCTTGCTTTCTGTTTGAGCCATGGCATCCACCCTGGCACTCCTGGTTTGCAGCCCTCTGAACTAGAACTGGAAGTGATGCCATCAGCCACCTCCCCACCTCCCAGCTCCCAGACCCTTTGGTTTCCACTGGAACTAAGCCTTGGCACTGTCCCCTGCAGTGTGCAGATCATTAGACTGCGTCTCAGCTTCCACACTCTCATAGGTGGCTCCTGTGTAGTAAATCTCCGTCTGAGTGGCTCGTGCCGAAAAATGCTGACTCATGTGGGGTATAATGCACTCTTAGCAGGAGGTGCTCAGAGAAAAGCTGAGCTACATACTGAGACCTGAAGAAAGGGGGAAGAGGTCAGAGAAGGTGTTGGGAAAGTGTGCACAAGGCGTTTGGGGCCAGGCTGAGCAAGCACACCCCAACACGGGCCATGGAAACCCTGAAATCCTTACGTCTTAAAAGGAGTAACATTCCCTCTGATTCTCTGGGTGTGTGTTCAACTTAAAGAACATTACATGAGCCTTAATTATAATCAAAATGTTCCTTCTTTGTGCTTTGGGGGAAATTAGTACAGTATGTCTATGCATTTTTAAAGCTGTACTGGTAACCTATGTTTTTGGTATAAGAATAAGAATTATTTAGGTTTTTTTTTTTTCAGTTAATTGCAGTATGTTCATATCTGACACTAGAGGGAAAACATCCAAAAAGCTTAGGGAGAGGGAAATGGTATGCATTTACAACTGAAAATGTTGGGAAACTTTCTTGTTGCTTCATAAATGTGCAGCAGAAGCAGCTTAATAGACACCCCAAAAGCGTGTTCAGTCCATGTGACCAGGATTTATGAAGAGCCCAAGCCGTGTGCTGTATGAGCTCTGAGCCTTTCTCGCCTGAGGGATAGCCATGCCGTTGTTGATGTCATAGACTGTCGTCACTGCAGCTGACTGCAGTGTGCGGAGAAAGACCAGGCAATACTCCCCATCAGTCCAGTGGTCTCAGTAGAGCCCTCATACTAGCTATAATAAAAAAGAAATTCTGGGGCTGGAGAGATGGCTTAGTGGTTAAGCGCTTGCCTGTGAAGCCTAAAGACCCCGGTTCGAGGCTCGGTTCCCCAGGTCCCACGTTAGCCAGATGCACAAGGGGGCGCACGCGTCTGGAGTTCGTTTGCAGTGGCTGGAAGCCCTGGCGCACCCATTCTCTCTCTCTCCCTCTATCTGTCTTTCTCTCTGTGTCTGTCACTCGCAAATAAATAAATAAATAATGAACAAAAAATATTAAAATAAAAAAAAGAAATTCTGGGGGACACTATATTGGCATGCCCTTATACTGGTTGGTTTGTTTGCTTTTTGTTTTCTTTTTCAGTTTTTTTCTTTAAATTTGACAGAGAGAGAGAGAGAGAGAGGGAGAGAGAGAGAGAGAGGGAGAGAGAGAGAGAGAGAGAGAGAGAGAGAGAGAGAGAGAGAGAGAGAGAGAATGGGCACGCCAGAGCCACCAGCTAGTGCAAACAAACTCTAGATGAATGTGCCCCTTGTGCATCTGGCTAATGTGGGTTCTGGGGAATCAAACCTGGGTTCTTTGGCTTTGCAGGCAAATGCCTTAACTGCTAAACCATCTCTCCAGCCCTTCTTTTGTTTTTTGATATTGCATGACAATCTAATAACTTCAGAGGTAGCAAATAAGTAGATAAAAGGCATTTCATAGGCTTTTATGTTGTTTGGGGTTAGATTTCTGCATTCTTTTTAAATATTTTACTTTTTATTTATTTATTTGAGAGAGAGAAACAGAAGTGGCAAGGAGAGACAGAGAGGGAGGGAGAGAGAATGGGCGCACCAGGGCCTCCAGCCCTGTAAATGAATTCCAGATGCATGTGCCCTTTTGTGCATCTGGCTTACATGGGTTCTGAGGAATCAAACTGATGTCCTTTGGCTTTGCAGCCAAGCACCTTAACTGCTAAGCCATCTCTCTAGCTTCAGGTTTCTGCATTCTTGAGAGGATTATCTGTTCAAGAGTCATCATCAAATTCACAATAGTGCTTCTTTTTCTCTCCCCCACTGGTTGAAATGAGGGCATCAGAGATGCTTGGCAGGTGCTCTACTGCTGAACAATATCCTAAGTCCTTTTGAAAAAATTTTTAATTTTGCATAATGGACAGGGTCCCTCTTACTAAGTTACTTGGGCTGGCCTTGAAATGGCTTCATAGCCCAGGCTCCCCTTAAACTTGCAATCCTCTTGCCTCAGCCTTCAAAATTTGCAGCAATCGTAAAATCCACCAGCTGGGGATTAAGTGTTGAAACACTTGAGCCCTTAGGGGGCATTGTATATTCAAACCACCACATTCACCCCCTGCATTGTGGGCAGATGTGGCAGGAAAGCTTTTAGGAGAGTTCTGTATAATACAAACATCTGCTCAATTGTTCCTATGAGTTTTAAAGAAAAATCGGCATGAAAAGCAAGTAACTAATGCCAAATATAGAGTTGATAATCAGATTGTGCCACAGATCACTTCTTGTTTGAACACAGCTTCAATGGTAGGACAAGGAAAAGTGAGTTCAGAGTAATATATCAGCAGCTTGATAGAATCTTTAACCATGTTGGCTTAATTTAGAAAGTACTGGACTTTTTTGTTTTATTTTATTTTTGTCTTTTTTCCTGCAGTTTTGTTTTATTTTATTTTATTTTTTTAGCTTCAGAAGAAACAAGATGTTTTAAATAATATAGGTCTAAGAGTTATAATATTTTTAAAATTTATATTTATTTATTTGAGATAAAGAAAGAAAGTGGCTGGTAAAGAGAGAGACAGAATGGATGCTCCAGGGCCTCCAGCCACTGCAAATGAACTCCAAATACATGTGCCACCTTTTACATCTAGCTTTATGTGGGTCCTGGGGAATTGAACCTGGGTCCTTTGGATTTGCAGGCAAATGCCTTAAGCGCTAAGCCATCTCTCCAGCCCTGACAGCTGCAATATTTCAACTCATGGAAAGATGTTAAAACAAACGTAGGGTGAGTGATAATATTGAATCAATCAAGTACAACTCTGACCTAGAAACACATCCACAGTCATAGTGGCCTAAGTGCACCTCCCCAACGGGCCTTCTTTAACGTGCTCTAGAAGCCTGGGTGCAGCTGACCAAAGTGGTATCAAACTGTGCTCTTTAAAGCACAACTAAAATGACAAAATCGTTCTACTTGCCTATAGAGATTCCACATGTTTGGAACTCAGGAAAAGGGCTTAACTTTGGTAAACAGGGAACTGCAGGTCATATACAAAGAATGTAAGAAATAAATATTTTTGTTTTGGCTCCTATCCTTTTAAAGATTGTATAAATATTTTCATTATTGGACATATGCATTTTTCCTTAAAGGTTTTCATTCATAAAATAGAATTTAAATCTGTAGCATTTCTGTCTAATTCATTTACCAAATAGTTATCAAGAAAGTCTCAGATCCCAGGAACTATCCTTGACACTGAAGACCAGCAGGAGGAAAAAAGAATGACAAGGTTCTCTTCAAGAAAGCATGTATTAGGCTGGTGCTATGACTCAGCAATTTAAGGCACTTGCTTGCTAAGCATGATAATCTGGGCTCAGGTCCACAGTGCAAGGAATTCCTGTGGGTAAAGCCAAATGCACGAAGTGGTGCATGCATCTGAAGTTTGCAGTGACAGACTTTGGCATACCCATTCTCTCTCTCTGCACTTTCTTTCTTTCTTTCCTTCTTTCTCTCCATTTTTTTTTAAAGAAAGCATATGTTGTAGGGGAGGGGGACAAAGAGAAAACAAATGAGCAAATACGTATATGTCAGATGATGGTAAGTATAAAGCAGAAATACGGGGGAATGGGTGGTTACACTGTTAAAGAAAGTTATCAGACATGGCCTCATCAAAAACGTGTCATGCAAGCCAGGTATGGTAGCACACACCTTTAATCTCAGCATTCGGGAGGCAGAGGTAGGAGAATTGCTGTGAGTTTGAGGTTACCTTGAGACTCCAGAGTGAATTCCATGTCAGCCTGTGCTAGAGTGAGACCCTACCTCAAAAAAAAAAGTGTCATAAAAGTGAAGGAAGCCGGGCGTGGTGGCGCACGCCTTTAATCCCAGCACTCGGGAGGCAGAGGGGGAGGATTGCCGAGTTCAAGGCCACCCTGAGACTTCATGGTGAATTCCAGGTCAGCCTGGGCTAGAGTGAGAACCTACCTTGAAACACCAAAAAAAAAAAAAAAAAAAAAAAAGTGAAGGATTTCTAGAGGAAGAACATTTCAAGCAAAGAAGCCCATACAAAACATACTCTGTGGTGTAGGGACAAGTGTGATATGTTTGAGATGTGGCCACAAGGCCAGTGTCGCTAAAGCAATGAGCAAGGAAGGTCAGTATCACTAATGAGTAGCATCAGAAGGTAAAGAAGGAGCATCAATCATATAGCCGCTTTCTGATTCCGAGAACTTTGGCTTTTTCCTCTGGCCAATGAGAAAGTCTTCGAGAATTTTGAGAAGAGGAGTGGCATGATCCTGCATTTGAAAAGATCAATATTGTTACTGTGCTGAAAATCAAGGGGACTATGGAGACCATGCATTAAGGTTCTTATGATTCGGCTGAGAAATACTGGGGCCTTTGGTTGTGGTGGTGTAGAGGCAGTGAGAAGTGAGGACTTTTTTCACATGTGTATGGTGTGCATGCATG
The DNA here is from genome assembly GCF_020740685.1 of Jaculus jaculus. Classification (NCBI taxonomy): domain Eukaryota; kingdom Metazoa; phylum Chordata; class Mammalia; order Rodentia; family Dipodidae; genus Jaculus; species Jaculus jaculus. The sequence continues at coordinate 111,058,489 of NC_059107.1, forward strand.
GGTGGTGTGCATGCATGTGTAGTGTGTGTGTGTGTGTGTGTATGTCTATGTGTGTGGATGCATGCATGCATGTATGTGGAGCCTGAAGAACCATGTCAGGTGTCTTCCTCAATTACTCTCCATCTTATTTTTATTGATATAGGGTCTCTCATCATACCCAATGCTCACTAATTCAGCTAGTCTAGTTAGGTTGCATGCTTCGGGGATCTGCCTTTCTCTGCCTTCCAAGTGCTAGGATTCTTGGTGTGCATGTGCCACCATGCCTGGCATGGCATTACCTGAGTCCTGGAGATCTGAACTTGAACCTTCACATTTGTTGACAAGCACCTTTCTAACTGACCCATCACCCCAGATGGCAGATTGTAGGGTTTTAATAATTTATTTTTATTTATTTGAGAGAGAGAGAGAGGAAAGAGAAAGAGACAGATAAAGACTGGGCATGCCAGGGCCTCCAGCTGTTGCAAATAAATTCTAGATGCATGCACCACCTTGTGCATCTACCTTATTTAGGTCCTGAGGTTCAAACCTAGGTCCTTTGGCTTTAAGCCATCTCTCTAGCCCTGTAGGTATTTTTTAGTGTAACTGTAACAGGATTTGCAGATGGTTGGAATGAGATACACCAAAAGCAAGAGAGAAACCAAGATCACTTCAAGGTGCTTGGCCTGAGAAGTCGAAAGACTGGAGCCTCCATGTCCCAAGGCAGGACAAACAGCTTTGGGAAGGCAGAAATCAGATCTTCAATATTGGCTATGATACTTTCAGGTATTTATTAGATGCTTAGGCAGCCATGTTGAATGAGCACTGTTGCAGTCAGGTTCACACTGCCAAAGATGGAAATGGGCATAGCAAAGAAATATTCAGCCAATAAGATTTAAACAGGGCAAACACCAAACTCTGTAGCTCTAAGTCCAACAACTCTAGACAGTGACAAATCTCCAATTCCAATAATTCTAACCAGCAACAAGTCTCTGGAGTTCCAATTCTGCCCCTCCAGCTAGGCTACCTACAGTCCTGGAAAACTTCATCTGGGCCCGGCCGCTTTCCTTATCACCCATCTCATGGTGCCAGCATCTCCAATGGGCCTCTACTACAACCTATAGTTCATCCTCATGGCTCCATTGGGTCTCCAAGCAGGCATCCAGCAAACCTGCTTCACACTGCCATTGGCCATTTCCAAAACACAAGACCACACTGCAAACTCAAGGACCCTCTCTTTCCTGCATTTCTTATACACCATAATACCAGGTGGGGTGCCAATTTGTTAATCTAGGAGGGAATAAAGGAGACTGTGAAAAACAGGACACTCATTCAGCATTCAGGTCACTTCAAAAGAGTCTACATTCTTTCTGTTGTCTCAATGCAGTTCAACTGGCCCAATTTCAATGGTTGCAATTTCTCATACAGTTGCAGCTGAACAAGCAACAGTTTTGGCCTAAAGATTTATTTCTGTGCCATATTCCTCTGCTCACACCAGTCTGTTTCTACGCACTGCAACCCTGAATAAGTTCTAAAGACATGGGGATACCAGCAAACCTCTCATACAAACTGCTTCTATCCCAGTCCAGACAAAGCTCCTTTTCACGCTCAAAAGCCAAACCTCACAGTCCATAGTTTTTACGGGATTCAGGTCTTGCAGCTCTGACCAGAATAATCCGTCAAGACACTGCAAGGTGTCTCTTAGGCCAAGGTTTAAAATTCATTCACATTCCTTTTGAAAATCAGCTCCAAAAGGCCAAAGCCACACAGTCAGGTATCTAGCAGCAAATGACCCCAACTCTTGGTATCGGGTTATAGTCAGGTTTGCATTGCTGACAGAAATCACCCAACCAAGAGCAGCTTTTTTGGGGGGGAAAGGTTTATTTTGGCTTACAGGCTCAAAGGGAACCTCCATCATGTCTGGGGAAATGATGGCATGAGCAGAGGGTGGACATCACACTCTGGCCAACATAAGGTGGACAATAGCAACAGGAAAGTGTGCCAAACACTGGCAAGGGGAAACTGGTTATAATACCCAGAAGCCCACACCCAGAAATACACTGCCTCCAGGAGGCATTAGTTCTCAAATCTTCATGAGCTAGGAACCTAGCATTCAGAGTTTATGGGGGACACCTGAATCAAACCACCACAAGCAGTTTGCTTTAAGATTTTTTTTTTTTAATGTCCTGAATGTATTCCTCAGAATATATTCCAAGGTTGTGAAATTTATGGGGATTGCTGAATGATAAGAAAAAAGCTGGGGTGGTGGTGCACATCTTTAATTCCAACACTCAGGAGACTGAGGTAGGAGGATCCCAAGAGTTTGAGGCCACCCTGAGACTACATAGTAAATTCCAGGTCAGTCTGGCTAGAGGGAGACCCTCCCTCAACCAACCAACCAACAAACATGTCTGCAAACTTCTCAAGTAGTTAAGGACCTTAACTACTTCCAAACAAAGAAAACTGATGAGGGTAAAAATGTCACTTGTGGGCTGGGAGATGGTTCATCAGGTAAGAGTGCTTACTCTACAAGCATGACTGCCTGAGGCCAACCGACTTCTGTCTCCAGCACCTGCACACTAAGCTGGCCATGGTCATGTACACCTGTCACTCCAGCCATGTGGGGAGTGAGGGGGTATTGAGACCAGAGAATTGTCCAGGCTTGCTGGTCAGCCTGTCTGGCCAAAAAAAAAAAAAAAAAAAAAAAAAAAAGCAGCTTCTGTGTCAGTGAGACACTCTGCCTCAAGGAAACAACCCAAAAGACAGCAATAGAGGAAGATACTCGGCATGTTCTATCCTGGTTTCTGAAAGGAGTGTGCATGGGTTGTACTCATCTGTACACTCATGTGTATATAACACACTGAACTCACACCCACATACACAAGAATACCATTGTGTGCTTATAGTGTATAAAGTCCCACGATAGAGCTAACTGTCTCTAGGAGCTGTGTCAGGTCAACAAGGCTAGGTTTCACCACAGGCAGTTCTCCAACAGGCAGTGGTTTTTAGTGTCTCACACTCTTTGGTACTGCATACCAACTGATTTGATTTTCAAGCACAAGGGAAAACAATGTTTTTATGACACCCATCCCCCACACATGTGGTCTGAAAGGCCTCATCATGAATACCCAAGCCATAACTGGCCTTTGTCCATCAGGACAGTAGCGCCAAGCAAAAGAACATGAGCAAGAAGAGGAAAACGTGTGGGGATAAGTTTTAAACCAGAGTACTGACAGTGAGGAGATCTCAGGAAACAGAAAACTCATTACAGAAGTCACCCAAATGTGTGCTCTAGAAAGGCCAGTGACATCCATAGGTAAAGACGGCCTAGAGCACACACAGTAATTGCAAGTGGTGGGAACTGTGGTGACCTTCTGGGCATGGGGTGGATGTGGACGGGGAGGTGCTCTAAGGCTATGCAGGTTGGGAGGGCCACAGTGCAGTGAGATGTTTCAGTATTTACATGAAAGCTCCTGGGTTTGTTTTTTTTTTTTTTTTTTGCATATGTGTGTGTGTGATATCTATGTGTATACCTGTTGGTATGTGTGTGGGTCCACATGTATGCACATTCAGGGGGAGGCCAGTGGTTGATGTTGGGTGACTTTCTCTGTCACTCTCCACTTTATTCTTGGAGATGGGTTTTCTCACTGAACCTGGGACTCACCAATTAGCTCAACTAGCTAACAGCAAGCCTGGCTGGGATCTGAACTCAGGTCTTTGCTGTACTGTCTGAGGCATCTCCCGAGGCAGAAGTCTCTTGGTTCACATTTTCAAAAGCCATGTGAAGCCACATGAAGCATATCAGTGTGCTGCTTTTATCTGTAACTTCTAACTTTGTCATGTACCTACAGTTTTGATTATTGATTAAAGTGAACTATTAAATCCTTATATATCTTTGACAATTTTGCACAGGAGAAGCTATTCTTTTTTATATGATCTAAAATTTATGTCTTAATATGAAGTACTAATAGTCAAATACAAAAAAGTAAAAGAAAAATAATACGAGAATGCAAACAATTCCTTACTTTTTTGGCAGTTTTTCAACAAAATTGTTGACTTTGTTATTATTTTTGCTTAAGCCTTCTCAAATTAAAGTTCCATTATGCCACATATGATGTGGAATAACATAGAATTATGTTTAGCTGTTTCCAAAGTAGATTGACAGTCTGGAAGATTCTTGGAGAATGGTTATCTGAAAGATGTTTGGTGTCAAATCATATAGATTTATGGAGGAGTGGCTCTGACTGGCTAAGACACACAGAGGGAGAGATTTTTTTTTTATTAGGACTCTAGCTATTTTTCATAGTTTTTTTCTAGTAATTCTTTTTTATCATCCTTTAATTTAGGCCCTGTCACTGAACAGCAAGAGTACCAGGCAACTAGATAAATTTGCTAGAATACCTAACTTCACTTGATTCTGATAAGCTATCTTTCAGGGACTCAATCTATTGTCATAGTTAGCTGTATGTTTGGAGAGTGGGACCATTTTTCTTTTCTTAAATAGTTGAAAGAGTAAGAGTGGAGTTAGTTCTTAAAATTCCTATTGGCATGGGCTGAAGGGATGGCTTCATGGTTAAAGACACTTGCTTGCAAAGCCTAATGGCCTGGGCTCAATTCTGCAATAGTCACGTAAAGCCAGATGAACAAAGTGATACACACATCTGGAGTTCATTTGCAGTGGCAATAGGTCCTTGAGTGTCCTACTCACTATCTAGCACACATGCACACACACACTCTCTCTTCCTATCCCTTCCTCTCATAAATAAATAAGTTTTTAAAAAGAAATTCTTATCAGCTGACATGATAGGTGTGAAAGTGGTTTCTTTTTTTCTTTTCTCCCACAGAAGAGAAACCAGGGCTATAAAGTAATGGCAGATGCTGCTAAAGTCTGGAAAGGACCTGAATTGGAGATGTCAGCACACCCACCAACTATACTTACGAGTGAAGTTCAGACAGCCTTCACTCCACTTTGGATGAGCATACACAATAGACTACTGAGGGCCAGTGCAAAGTTGGGTTCAGTGTCCATTGTCTGCATGAGCTGATGGTCATGGTAAGATTTGTGATGCTTGCTATAGAGCAAGGCACCCATCTTATAAGTGGTATCAGTTTAAATGAATGCAATCTCTTCAGGTGGATTTGTGACTCTGGTGTCAAACTACTGTATATATTATCACCTGACATTTCAAGTTTATTTTTATTCTAGACCATTGAGAAGCTCACACATACATGGTCAAACTCACTCAGCAGTCTTTACATGGCTCCCTACCACCCTAGATACATCAAACCTGCAGGCTAACTGTCAGAAATGAGAATTATTCCTAGAAGACATTCTAGATGAAACAGTATTAGTGAAAATATCTTGGATGTTACAATTTTTCCTGGCTTACGAAAATTAAAATAAATAATAAGAAGCAACAATGATCCATTTCTTAATCACTGCCAGAGGTCATTCATGGCCTCCCTTGTTAATGCCTGAGGGTTATTGAAGGGTCTAGGGTGCCCACTTGTTATGTACTATGGCTTGAAGCTTCCATTCACTGATGCTTAAAAAAAAAACTTTGCGTAAGAGTGTGTGTGTGTATGTGTGTGTTCACAGATGGGTGCAAGACACTATACACATCTGGAGATCAGAATACAACCTTGAGTCTTGCTTCTTTCCTTTCAAGTTGTTCGACAAGGGTCTCTTGTTCACTGCTATGTTTGCCAGGCTTAGCTAGCCTGTAACCTTCCAGAGATTCTCCTGTCTCCACCTCTCATCTTGGAGGACTGCTGGGAGTACAGATCCTCATCACACCATGTCCCGCCTCACGTGGGCTCTGAGGATCTGCACTCAGAACCTCACACTTGCATAGCAAGTGCTTTGTCTGCTGAGCCTCATGCCAGGGTGCCTTTGCATGCTTTCTTGTAAGTTCTATGTCTCTTCCTTGCTGTGAGTTGACTATGCATCTTTCACTAACACCCTCCCACCTCTCTTGTTCTGCTGATTCTAATTTGCAATAATCTGGCAGTGCAGACTTCTTTATTTACTAGAAGGTTATCAGATAATACCAGGTCATAAGTCCTGTGAATTTTTCTACTTACTAGGTTCTGTCTTATGTATGTGGAATAGATTGCCTTGCTTGATCCTCCTAAGAACCCTATGAAGGACTCCCGGTTAAGATGGCAGCGTAGGTACCATGCCAAAGCAGCATAGGGGGGAAAAGACAAAAAAATAAACCCAGCAAAATACACACTTTTACTAAAAAGTGAGGTGTATAGGAAGTCGAAGCAGCAGCGGAGAAGTAGGAGAGATCCAGAGCATCCAGAGCCCGCACTGGCTGGCAGAAGCATCTCTGGCTGGGCAGGTCCACTCACCAGACCACAGCGGCGGTGCTCCCCTTGAGCTGCAAGAAAAGCCAGGCGAGGGGAGTTCCCACTCACACCTGAGCTCTCTGCAAACTCAAGAAACGTGAAGGGAGATGGCAGTGAGCAATGGAGGAGCAGACCACAACATAGAAGAACACGTGGAACAGCAGGCAAACTGAACAGCATCAGCTCTCTCCCCTCCCCACCGCCAATGCCCAGCCCACGGGAATAGTGCAGTGGTCCAGGGACCCAGCCATGCCTACTGAACTGACAGAGCACCAAAGAGGGACCCAATCAAGAGCGCAGCTAGACCAGAATCATCCCAAAAGGTAACTAGGATTACACCAGGTCAGTACCTGCCTAATAAACCTAGTATATATGCCTGAACCAGAAATGCTAATTGCACCTTCCATATCAGGATAAATTATATGTTAAACTGGGTGGATGGAAAAATTTGCCATTCTTAAATAAGCTGTAGTTTGGGCTTGTTATTTGTTGCTTCTTGAATTATAGTGGCTTTGCTTACTCTTCTGTTACACATTAGGGAAGGGTCTCACCTGGTCACAAGCTGACTTGGAACCCACTACAGACCAGAAATCTTAACCACCTTGTTGTCAGGATTAAGGGAATGGGTGAGGCACCACACAGCCTAAGGGACAGACAGAGGATCTGGTGGTCATAATACCTACTCTTGGATAAATACCCTGAGCTGTCTTTCCTTCACAGTGTACATTGTTTAGTTAAATTTTAGAATCTGCCTATATTTTGTTCCTCTTAGCTTACATGAATACTCTCATAGCAGGCACACGCAACACCTAGAGTCACTTTTGTACATACGCTGAGAGTCTTGAGAGCCACATCTAGCACCTTAAGCTCCTACCCTGAAGATATATAACAACAGATTGATTGATACGTCTCATAATACCCAGCTAACTGGAAAATCCAATCATTAAATAATCCAAGATTCAAAAATATATGCATTATAACACAAGAAACACAAAAATCAAGACAATATAAATCCATCAAAAATTATTAATGCAACAGAAATGACCTCTAGTAAGAATGAGTTAGAGGAAATGCCTGAGAAAGATTTCATAAGGATGATTATAAATATGCTCAAGGAACTCAAAGAAGAATTCAAAGGAAGCAAAGAAGACGCAGAATGCCAATTTAATGAAATAAAGAGGTCAATACTAGACATAAATAAGGAAATAGAAATTATAAAGAAAAACCAGTTAGAATTACTAGCAATAAAGAACACAGTTAATGAAATAAAAAACTCTGTAGAAAATCTCACCAGTAGAATGGATGAAGGAGAGGACACAATATCTAAGTTAGAAGACCAGGTAGCAGATCTAATACAGTCCAACAAAGAGAAAGACAAAGAAAAGTATGAGTGGGAATTTCAAAATATTCGGGACACTATGAAAAGATCGAACATAAGAATTCAGGGCATAGTAGAAGAAGAATTTCACTCCTAGGGTATAGTTGACGTCTTCAACAAAATCATAGAAGAACACTTCTCCCAAATTGGGAAAGAAGTGCCAATGCAGATACAGGAATCCCTTAGAACACCAGACAGACAAAACATGGAAAGAACCTCTCCTTGCCATATTATAATCAAACTACCAAACATACAAACCAAAGAAAAAATATTGAAAGCAGCCAGAGAGAAAAATCAAGTTACCTACAAAGGCAAGCCTATCAGGATTACAGCAGATTATTCAACACAAACTTTAAAAGCCAGAAGGGCATGGAGTGATATATTACAAGTTCTGAAAGATAACAACTGTCAACCAAGGTTACTTTATCCTGCAAAGCTATCCATTCAAATAGACGGAGAAATAAGGACATTCCACGACAAAAGCAGGCTAAAGGACTACTTGAAGACAAAACCAGTTCTACAGAAAATATTTGAAAGAATCCTCCATGTGGAAGAAAAAGAAAAGCACACATATAAAGAATTGGGAAAAAACAAACAATATTCAAATACTAGTTAACACAAGAGAGCAAAGGTAAAACTGGAAGAACTATAGAAAAATGGCAAAAATGAATACACACCTTTCAATAATATCTCTTAATATCAACAGCCTCAATGCCCCAATCAAAAGACATAGGTTTTCAGACTGGGTTAAAAAGCAGGATCCTTCAATTTGTTGCCTCCAAGAAACCCACCTTTCTACAAAACATGGACACTATCTTAGCATGAAAGACTGGAAAACGGTGTTTCAAGTAAATGGACCTAGAAAAGAAGCAGGGGTTGCTATCCTAATATCTGACAATGTAGACTTCAGTCCAACATTAGTTAAGAAAGATAAGGAAGGTCACATTATATTGATTAAAGGCACCATCCAACAGGAGGACATAACAATCTTAAACATATATGCACCTAACATGAGGGCCCCCATATTCATCAAACAAACACTATTAGAACTAAGGGCACAGATAACACAAACACAGTGGTAGTGGGTCACTTCAACACCCCACTCTCATCAATTGACAGGTCATCCAGGGAAAGAATAAACAGAGAGGCATCTGGACGAAATGAGGTCATAGAAGGAATGGACCTGACAGATATCTATAGGACATTTCATCCAAATGCTGCAGAGTATACATTCTTTTCAGCAGCACATGGAACATCCTCTAAAATAGACCATATATTAGGACAGAAAGCAAATCTTAACAAATAACTTAACAAATACAGGAAAATTGAAATAATTCCTTGCATTCTATCTGATCACAATGGGATCAAACTTCAAATCAACAGCAAGAAAGGCCATAGAGCATACACAAAATCATGGAAATTAAACAACACATTACTAAATGATGAATGGGTCAATCAAGAGGGAAATCAAAAAATTTATAGAGGGCTGGAGAGATGGCATAGCGGTTAAGCGCTTGCCTGTGATGCCTAAGGATCCCAGTTCAAGGCTCCATTCCCCAGGACCTAAGTTAGCCAGATGCATAAGGGGGCACATGCATCTGGAGTTAGTTTGAAGTGGCTGGAAGACCTGGCTAGCCCATTCTCTTTCTCTCTATCTGCCTGTTTCTCTCTCTGTCACTTTCCAATAAATAAATAAAAATAAACCAAAAAAATTATAGAGTCAAATGATAATGAGAACACAACATACCAAAATCTCTGGGACACAAACAAGGCAGTCCTAAGAGGTAAATTTATAGCTTTAAGTGCCTATATTAAGAAATTAGAAAGATCACAAGTAAATGACCTAATGCTTCACCTTAAAGCCTTGGAAAAAGAAGAACAAGGCAAACCCAAAGTCAGCAGGTGGGAAGAAATAATAAAGACTAGGGCAGAAATTAATGAAATATAAACTAAAAAAATAATCCAAAGAATCAATGAAACAGAGAGTTGGTTCTTTGAAAGGATAAACAAGATTGACAAACCCTTAGCAAATCTGACCAAAAGAAAGAGAAGAGACACAAATTAATAAAATCAGAGATGAAAAAGGTAACATCACAACAGATGCCAGAGAAATTCAACACAATCATAGGGACATACTATAAAAACATATACTCCACAAAGTATGAAAATCTGAAAGAAATGGATGATTTCCTTGATTTATATGAACTACCTAAATTAAATCAAGATGAGATTAATCACTTAAATAGACCTATAACAAGCATGGAGATCCAAACAGTTATCAATAATCTCCCAACTAAAAAGAGCCCAGGTCCAGATAGATTTACGGCTGAATTTTACCAGACCTTCAAGGAAGAGCTAACACCACTGCTTCTTAAGCTTTTCCATAAAACAGATAAAGTAGGAATTCTACCAAACTCCTTCTATGAAGCCAGCATCACCTTGATACCAAAACCAGGCAAAGATAGAACAAAAAAAGAAAATTACAGACCAATCTCCCTCATGAACATACATGCAAAAATTCTCAACAAAATATTGGCAAACAGAATACAAGAATATATCAGAAAGATCATTCACCCGGACCAAGTAGGCTTTATCCCAGAGATGCAGGGATGGTTCAACATACGCAAATCTATAAATGTAATACATTATATAAACGGGTTTAATGACAAAAATCACATGATCATCTCATTAGACGTTGAGAAAGCATTCGACAAAATCCAACATCCTTTCATGATAAAAGTCCTACAGAGACTGGGAATAGAAGGAACATATCTCAATATAATAAAGGCTATTTATGACAAGCCTACAGCCAACATATTACTAAATGGGGAAAAACTGGAAGCTTTTCCACTAAAATCAGGAACAAGACAAGGGTGTCCACTGTCCTCACGTTTATTTAATATAGTTCTGGAAGTCTTAGCTATAGCAATAAGGCAAGAGACACACATAAAAGCGATACAGATTGGAAAAGAAGAGATCAAGTTATCATTACTTGCAGATGACATGTTTCTATATATAGAGACCCTAAAGACTCTACTAGCAAATGGTTAGAGCTGATAAAAAGCTACAGCCATGTAGCAGGATACAAAATAAATACACAGAAATCAGTAGCCTTCATAGATGCTAACAACACACACAGAGGATGAAATCAGAGAATCACTCCCATTCAAGTACCTTGGAATAAACCTAACCAAGGAATTAAAGGATCTCTACAATGAAAACTTTAAAACACTCAAGCGAGAAATTGCAGAAGACACTAGGAAGTTGAAAAACATCCCTTGTTCCTGGATTGGAAGAATCAATTTTGAGAAAGTGGCAATCTTACCAAAAGCAATCTACACATTTAATGCAATCCCCATCAAAATTCCAAAGGCATTCTTCACGGAAATAGAAAAATCCAAAAATTCATTTGGAATCACAAAAAACCTTGAATATCTAAAATAATACTGAGCAACAAAAATAGGGCTGGTGGTATCACCATACCTGATTTTAACCTATACTACAGAGCCATAGTAACAAAAACAGCGTGGTACTGGCACAAAAGCAGACATGTAGACCAATGTAACAGAATAGAGAACCCAGATGTAAGTTCAGGCAGCTATAGCCACATGATATTTGATAAAAATGCCAAAAATACTCATTGGAGAAAAGACAGCCTCTTCAGCAAATGGTGTTGGGAAAACTGGATATATGCCGTAGAAGGATGAAAATAGATTCTTCTCTTTCTCCATGCACAAGAATTAACTCCAAATGGATTAAAGACCTTAACATCAGACCTGAAACTCTGAAACTGCTAGAGGAAAAAGTCGTTGGAACCCTTCAACATATTGGTCTTGGCAAAGACTTTCTGAATACAACCCCAATTGCTCAGGCAATAAAACCACAGATTAACCACTGGGACCTCATCAAATTACAAAGATTTTGTACTGCAAAGGACACTGTGAATAAAGCAAAGAGTCGACTTACAGAATGGGAAAAACATCTGCCAGCTATATATCTGATAGAGGATTAATATCTAGGATATGCAAAGAACTCAAAAGGTTAAACAATAAGAAATCAAACAAGGCAATTAAAAAATGGGTTATGGAGCAAAATGGAGAGTTTTCAAAGGAAGAAATACGGATGGCGTATAAGCATCTAAAACAATGTTCTACGTCCCTAGTCATTACGGAAATGAAGATTAAAACTACATTGAGATTCCATCTCACTCCTGTCAGGTTGGCTACCATCATGAAAACAAATTATCATAAATGCTTATGGGGATGTGGAAAAAGAGGAACCCTTCTACACTGCTGGTGGGAATGCAATCTGGTCCAGGAGGCATTGTGGAAATCAGTGTGGAGGTTCCTAAAACAGCTAAAGATTGATCTACCATATGACCCAGCTATAGCACTCCTAGGCATATATCCTAAGGACTCATCTCATTTCTTTAGAAGTACGTGCTCAACCATGTTTATTGCTGCATAATTTATAATAGCTGGGAAATGGAACCAGCCTAGATGTCCCTCAAGTGATGAGTGGATAATGAAGATATGGCACATTTATACAATGGAGTTCTACTCAGCGGTAAAGAAAAATGAATTTATGAAATTTGCAGAAAAATGGATGGATCTGGAAAGGATTATACTAAGTGAGGTAACCCAGGCCCAGAAAGCCAAGTGCCGCATGTTCTCCGTCATATGTGGATGCTACCTGCGGATGATTGGGCTTCTGTGTGAGAAGGAAAAAACTCAGTAGCAGATGCCAGTAAGCTAAAATTGAGATACAAAGGGAAGAGAAGTGAAGGGAGGAGGGTACTTAATAGGTTGGTATTGTATATATGTAAGTAGAAGAATAGATTAATGGGGGTGAAAAGGCCCAAAGTGAGGTCAGGGGAGGGGATTGAGTAAAGTAAAGGTGGAGTAAGGACTAATCAAAATCTTAGAGGATGTAAATAAATCAAATGGAATCCTTCAGTTTTGGACAATGGATCACTCAGGAGCCGTAGATCATTTCTAGAAAATTTTCAATGCCAGGGATGGGGTACCTTCCAGTGAGTTGTTGGCCAGGGAGGTCCCTGATGCCCCCAAAATATTATAGGCCATTGCTGAGGCCCTTGGTTTCCCACCAGGAATAGATGGTAAGACCCTATTGCTGAAGACTCCACATACTTGGGCTGCAAGGCCACTGAGAAATCCTGCTAGAACTGAGCTGATAACCTCCATGTGGAACAGCTGACAGAAAGCTGGAAGAAGCCATTCTACATGCAGTTCAATGGGAGAAAGATACACCACCAGTGAAGATACTCAACAGTGGACACTGCAAGCCTTATAATTGGCCAGCCAGGTGAAATGAACCAACGGGTGCAATAGTTGCACATCTGTCATGGTGGAAACCAACTGCCCTCCAGTTGGACTGGAGGCCCACTCCAAGGGAGGAATACATTCCTGATACTGAAAACTTAAAAAAGGGGTAGTCATGAGCCCTATGGTTGTAACATCTGCTGATGTCTGGATTAGTGTATATACTATGCTCATCAAACTGCCCAGCAAGCACTTCTCTTAATATTCATACCCTTATATTTATGCTACTCTAACTTTGGATAGAGAATATTCTCTTTTCAGATGGCAGTGACCTTGGGACAACTCAGAAGGTATCATGATGCTGGAAAGAAGTAACTAGAGTACCAAGTAACATCACAATCACACCTTCCAAGGCTCAGGGTCTAATGAGGAAGAGGTGGTGGAAAGAATGTAAGAGCCAAAGGAAGGGTTGGACTCCTTACAATGTGCTCCCTCCAGACAAAAAATTGGCCTCGATATCCATGACCTCATAATGCCAAACACTACCTACAGAAGACCATCATAAGAGGAGGGAAGGATCATGGCATCCAAATAGAGGAGAGACTTATTGAGATGGGGAGTGGATGTGATGGAGAAGGGAATTTCAAAGGGGAAAAGGGGGGAGAGGGTATTACCATGGGATATTTTGTATAATCATGGAAAATGTTTAATAAAATTGAGAAAAATAAATAAATAAATAAATAAATAAGAAAAATAAATAACCCTATGAAGACATTATTGTTGTGGATTAGGAAACAGAGACAGAAGTTGAGAAACTTGCTAGTGGTCATATGATTAATCCAGAGCAGAGCCATACTTGGTACTCAGGCCATGTGACCTTTGCACCAAAGTTTGTCATTGCTCTTAATCAAAAAGATAATTATTTTATCAACAAGCCACATGGAGTTCAGTTCATTTATTTTTTAATACCAATTATATTTATCTAGATTTTTAAAATTCCTCCTGCTCTTCATTTCTAGATAATGGACACCACTGGGTAGTCAGATGGTATTTTAAATGCACAAAAGGAATATACCTTTCCAGACCAGTGCATTCTCAAGATTACTTTCAAAAGGTGAGTATGACCCTGTTTGTCAATTTTTTCATATTGTCCCACTAATGAAAAATCAAAATTCATCAGAAGTTTTTACAGAATATAAAACTTTGTCTTCTATTGCTTGAAATTAAAACACAAAATGACCTAGAATTTGAGGAGATCTAGTACAATGTTAGCTAACTATATACTCCCATCCCCACTTTATAGACCAGGTCAAATCTTTTGAGGAAAACTTTTATTTATTTATTTTTTTTTTGAGATGGGATCGCATATACCCCAGGCTGGCATTGAATTTAATATGTAACTGAATTTGATTTGGACTTCCTAATCTTCCTGCCTCAACCTCTCAACCTCTTAAGTGCTGGGATTACAGGTGTATACTACCATGCCTGGTTTGTGCAGTTCTGGGGATCAAGGCCAGGACCTTGAGCATACTAAGCAACCACTCTGCCAACTGAGCTATATTTGTAGGCTGACTCACATACTTGATGGAGCACCTCCTTGCATAAACTCTCTGCATCTGTACAAGGGAGACAGATCAATTGGTAAAGAGGTTGCCTCACAATGCAAGTATGAGGACCTGAGTTAAATACCCAGAACCCACATTAAAAAAAAAAAAAAGTGAAGCATGGTGATCTTCATTTGTGATCTCAGTGCTGGGGAGGTGGAGATAGGATCTTTGGGACTTGCTGGCCAGCCAGACTAGCCTACTTGGTGACTTCCAGGCCAGTGAGATACCTAGTCTCAAAGAAAGTGTGGCAGTTACCTTAAGAGCCATACCCAGGGTTGTACGCTGACCTCCATGCACACTTGCACACATATGTGTACCCACAGATACACACTTGTGCATGTGCACACACATAGCACTGGATCTTCAATTAATTATGTTGGGTGTAAAATGCACCAGGGTCTCTGGCCACTGCAATCAGATGCCTGTCTGGTTTTACATGGGTGGCTGGAGAATTGGATCTGGGGCCAGCAGGTTTTGCAAGCAGCACTTTTAACTGCTGAGCTAAGTCCTCAACCCCAGAGTCTTCACTTTTGCAGGTTCTGTCTTGATAGCTCAGGAATTAGAAGAAGCAATTCTGGTAAAAAGGCAGGCATGTAAGTGAAGGCAAAGTAAGGACCAAGTGGGGCTTAAGAAGCACAGTGGCCTGTCCACCACTGAAAGAGGATCTGCTTGGGTTGTGCATGGGACCTCACTGTAGGTACTTAGACCTTCTTCTCCTCTGCCATTAGGGGAGGGTGATCAGGACCTCCAGAGAAACTGAAGATGCCACTACCAGGTCAGTTGAAAATGTATGGGCTGAGAGTAGAAGACAGGGACCTGCTGACCTCCGTGTCCCACAGCATGCATGCAATCTTCTCTGGCTAGGGAAGAGAGCTTCAGCATTAGACTTCCCCAAATCAAAATGCATTCACGCCAACTACTAGGAAGTCAGCTATTCAAAGCCTCTGCTTCCTTGTCTCTATAGTCAGGATAATAGTGTGTCTGCCTCATTGGATTGTTGTGAAGATACAAAGCATGGTTCAAGCCAGACACTTCCCACAGAGCCTGGTATATAACTCAAGAATAAAGTAATCGAGGAATTCTTTCTCTTAAAGCACATATTATAGTAAGGATTGAGCAGGCTCATCACGTCCTGTGGATTGACTAGACACAGAGGAAAGAACAGGAGAATACCGATACATGACAGGAAGGAAATGAGACAGCAGGAGTGGCACACCCCAGTGAGAAGGAGGACACAGGTTACCCCAAGTCAGGGGAAGGTGACAAGAAGGGAATGGTAGCCTTAAATAGGCAAGCTCCAGGAAGGGCACCAGGTATTACAAGAGAGTCACTCAATCCCAGCATACTGAACACATTTCTCTCTATCTCCTGCTTTCTCACCTCCATCTCCTCTATGACCTTATCACATATTTTCTCATACCTCTCATTTTTTCTCATAAAAATTTCTATAAAGCTCTCATATTTTCTTTTATTCTTGTTCTCCACCCCCTCTGTTTATTATCCCACCGTGATTTAGTCATTTTTCTCTGTTTGTTCAAAGCATGATTCTCTCTAGCTTGCCAGTTACTCTATTTTTTTTTTTTTGTCTTTTCTAGGTCATAAGAAAACCATTATTTTTTCCTTTCTTCCAAAAGCAAAGCTCACTTAATCAAACTCCCTCTTTTAATCTCTTTTTCATGTTCATTACTATCCACCTACTGGTAATTCATTACTTTTTGGCTGAATTTTATTATTTTTACCAGTTGGAGATGCTGATCAAGGAATATTCATTGGGGCATGTACTTGCTTTAGAGTTTCTGTATTTCAAAACCTTCACTAGAGAAGATCACTGAACCACCATCTCATGAGTGGTAAATGATTAGCACTGTATATTGTTTGTAAAGATATTTAAATGGATTTTAATGCCTCATAAATATTTTAGAATAGTCTAAAAAATGCCAGGGGCATTTAGTAAAAGTTACCTCAAGTATTCAATCACAATAAGTGATTAATTTATCTTGCTCCTGCATGACTAACTGAAGAAGATAGTGGGTTTTCAGTTTTAGTTACTGGTTATAAAGAAGCCAGCACGATGTCAGCCCAGACTGTAGCTTGAAGAAGTCTGTAGATTGGGACAAATGTGTGATTTAATTAAAAGCTGTTCTCCAAGGCTCTGGAATCTAGATTACTCTGTGGGATTGCTGTGTTGGTAGTGAGAGGCCATTTCTTGTGCAGCAGACAGCTCGTTCCCATTCATCAAGGCAGAGGGAGAAGATTCACTTTGCGATCACAGGAAACAATCAACTTACATTTAGATTTTTCTTATGAGCCTGGTAAAATTTACCTTTAAACACCAGACACTTGGAGTCATAAAAAAAAAATGACTGCTCAATGTCCCAAACTCATCAAAAACTTGACCAACACATAGCATATGCCTTTAAGGGTTCTTGGGAAACTTTATAAAACTTTGATTTGGAAACACAACCCAGAAAACCTTGTTACTCAACAAATAAGTTCTAACCTTATCACCTCCTCTGCATCTACCTGTGGTGCTCAGCACAAGGGCTAATGCATTTGCACTTAGCATCTGCAGCTCACTCTTCTCATCTGTGAAGTACACTTGCCCTGGGCAACAGGTGAAACGTGACACATAAACCTGAAGGACTGTACTAAAGTGCTCATTTTGTGACATGAATGGTATTGGTAGTACAATGAGATTGACATGATCCTGATGGTGAGCTGTCTTGTTAGATCTTACCTAGTGCTGAACACAGTGGCCCCACAGACTCCAGAGACAGAAGACTTGCACTGCCTGCCATTCGCCTGAAAGTCAGTTAACCTTTCCCTGCCTCAGTTTCCTTATTTCTACAACAGGCAGTAGTAACTAATAGAACTAATAGACCCTAATAGTGTGCGCTTCACAAGAATCACATTTGTTCATTTGAATAAGGTTTGAAGAACACTAGCATGCAAAGTTTGTTGTGGTTTGGCTCTGAACCGTCTTCCACAGGCTCCTGTTTTGATCACTTAGCCCCAAGGTATTGGTGCTATTTTTGGAGGTTCCTGAAACGTTTGGAGGTGGGCTTGGCTGGCATAAGCAGGTCATTTTGGGCAGGTCTTTGAATCTTATACCTAGGTCCTGGGTCTTCTCTCTCTCTCTCTCTCTCTCTCTCTCTCTCTCTCTCTCTTTCTCCCTCTGTGTGTGTGTGTGTGTGTGTGTGTACGCACGCTTACGCACGTGCATGTGTGTGTTTGCTGGCCCATCATGACCTGACTTGAATAACCGCTTCCCCATGCTTCTGCTACAGTGAACTGAGTAGCTCCACCCCACGGTCCTGGTCCTTGCACCTGGCCAATGGACTGAAACCTTGAGCCACACCCAATCTTTCTATACTTAAGTTGTTTCTGTCATGTATCTTGACATAGTGATTCAAAAGGAAATGGCACAAAGTGCCTTCTATAAGTAAATTTAAGTACTGGCTACTATTCTGTGGGTACTCTTTGAGAGGGCTCCTTAGCCTAAGGTCCCAACTGCACTCTTTCCATGTAACCCAGTTTGGGCCACCGTTAGAGAGAGTTTATTAGTCTTGAGTAACCCTAATGAGCAGGGGTATACTCATCTGAACTTTCCTGTATTTTCCTTAAGTTGGACCTATATCCGAAGATAGAATGAGAGCTGTGTCCTTTTCTGAGCCTGTGGAAGCCTGGGAGCTGATGACCCATGTAGAGTGGCTCACTTTCCCAGGGTGTAAGCATCCGGGGATTATGGCTACAGTTAACCAGGGAATATTTGGTCTTCTTGCCCGTTTTCAAAAGCCAAGATCAAATTCTCACCTCTGTAGGCACTTCCTCTGACCCTCTCCTCAAAACAAACACAAAATAAACAAAAAGCAAAATCCCTCCGGATTCTGCACCTCTCTGTAGTTATCTGGTACTTAGCACCTGTTCTCTACATGATGCAGTATTTACACAGGTGCTCTTTGATATTGTATGAGATTATATGACCTGATAAACCCATCTTGAGTTGAAAATATCATAAGTGAGTAATGCATTGAGTCTAGCTCTGCTAGCAAACCTCATAGCTCAGCCACACAGGGCATTGCCGAGCATCCCATGTTCACGCTTGTGATCTTGCTGCTGCTGACTGGGAGCCGTGCCTCACTGCTATTGCCCAGCATGGTGAGACAGAGTAATCTCTCCATATATCACTAGCCTGGGGAAAGACCAAACAGCAAAGTTTAATTTTTACTAGATTCATCTAACTTTTGCGCCTTCATAAAGTTGAAAACTCCTGACAAGAACTGTCTATTCAGATCTTCCTCTGATTCAGTCAGCGTATGGCACAGAAAGAAAAGCACACAATGACCCAGCCCTGCTTTAATTAAAGGACTCTGTGCAGAAGTGTGGGTGGGGCAAAAGGAAACTGATGACAAGCATGACCAGTACGTGCAGCATCGTAAGAGTTTGCAGTAGCAAGATGTCTTCGCAGGCTTGAAGGGGCAATGGGACAGAGTGACTTCCAAAGCTCTGAGGACGAACCTATGGCTGTAGGAAGAGACTGGCCAATGAGAACTGAGGTCTCCAGTACAGCCAGGACTGGGATGTTACTCAGTGGTAGAATACTTGACCAAAATGCACAAGGCCCTGGATTCCACCCCTAGCAACATAAAACAACCCATGGCATAAGGGAACCCAATTTGTGACAAACCGCCATGGAGGGAGTAAAGGGGGAATCTGTGGCCTAACCTCATTGTCCTTGGGTCCCTTGGTCTCTTGCTGGTAGCTTCCATTGGCCCAATTCATCAGAAATTGGTGAGCAAGAGTCCATTGGTATCTGTCAAGTGTCCTGTAGCACAGGGGGTGGGGGGGGGTGGAAGAGTAGACATGAAGGACAGCATGTGCCCTTCACTGGGTAAGCGATATGTTTCTTAGGGTGTGGCTCTTCTCCCAAGCTGTGAAGCTCTCTTCGAGAGCTGAGACCATACCTGGTGCTTGGCTTCAGTATGCCACAATACTTAATTTAATGTGCGTTTAAGCCGCGGTAAAAATACATAGGTACTGAAAATTGCAGAGTGTCTGGTGGTCTCCCCACCAGGATTGGATCTCTCTTCCAGTCCTGGCTCTCAGGTTCCCAACTTGTCCAAATAAGATCCCGATCCCTTAGCATAGCCTCATGCCTGCCTTTCTGACTTCACCCATGACTTCACCTCTCACTCACTTCACCGCTTGACTCACCTGTCCCTAATGTCCTTTTGTCTAACGGTCTCAGTGTCTGCTGAGCCCTCACCTGGAGAGTTTCACAAGCTTCTCCCTTCGTTCAAATCACCTTGACAGAAACCACCATCCTCCATCTCTCTCTCTCTTCTTACCTCTCTTCCTTTTCTACCTAGCACTGACCCTCACCTGCCATCGGCATATATATTGCTTCGTCAATGTATTATCCTTGACCTCAAATGCAAGATGCAGGATACAAGGGACTTATCTGTTTTGTTTCAAACACCAAGATCAGTACCTAACACGTAGTAGGAGCTGGATAATTCATGCATACATGCACATGTGTGTGTGCATCCATCCGCATGTGCACGAACACACACGAGCCCAGTAGTCAGTCAGGTCTCACTGTTTATGACCATACTAGCTGTCTGAAGGTGGTTCCTCACCTTTAGCCTATCCTTAGCTAAAATAAACTCAGTTCATGCAGTAGGTTTTTATTTAGCCTGTGCTAAGACAATCAGTAGCAGCATCTGATGTGGCTCCTGGAACAGACTTCTCCCTCCTGCTCACCTGGTCCTCACTACCAGATGGCATATGTTTTGATAAATGACACTAAAGACCCTAGGATCTGCAGCCTAGGTTTTTTTCTTTTTTCTTTCCCATTGCTCTTCTCTGGTTTGTAGCACTGCACTGGAAGCTCTCTAATGGCACACCCCCTAGCAGTTTACACCAAGCTTCTATATCCACTTTTATAGACTCACCCCTTATGAAGTGCAGTGCCCAGTGCAATTCCCAGGACCCCCCAATCAGCCTATTGTAGGATGTTTGTTCTGAGTGAAATCATGACCTTGTCTCCCAGACACTAACGCCCAGGCTCTCCGAGCTGTTAGGGGTGTGGCCATGGCCAGGTCCATGAAGATCAGGCTGAGTTCAGCTGCTGGGACTATACATAATCATGGTATGATGATTTCTCTGGCACTCTGGTGTGTGGGGGGAGGGGTAGAGTTCTGGTGACTGGGCCTCTGGATGTAAAAAGGTGCAGGAAAGTTTGTACTTGCTAAAAATCCAAGATCATCTGACTTCTTATCTCTCTTTCCCAGCTCTGCAGAACTGTTTTTCCAACCTCAAGTTCTGTCCACAGTGATGCATCTCCTCCAGCAGGGCCACAGCTCTCAAAGGCTTCATAACTCTCCCAAGTTGCCATCAGCGGGGGACCAACTATTCAAAACCCATGAGGCTATGGGGGACATTTCATATTGAAATCATCACAACCTCCTTTCCACAGTTCCACTGCAGATAAAGTTTAAGGTAGTTCCTAACTTGATTGTTCAGAATCAGGGGAAAAAACACACACGAGGTTATAGGGGACATTTCATTCAAACCTTCACAGCCCTTTTTTTCACAATTCCCCTGCAGATAAAGTTTAGGGACTGTCCAGAATCTGTGAAGGAAAAAAAAAAAAAAAACTATTTAACTATTTTTCTTCATTCTTCTTTCTTACTCCATTACAAACAGAATGTTTCTGCGACATGGAAAAAGATGCAAGGGTTTCTCCCTGCCAGCAAGCAAGTAATAGGTTTTGCAGTGGGCACTCACTGAGTGTTCTCTAATTCATCTAATTCTTTTAGAAATTAGAACTTTTTCAGAATTAGAGTTTGTTTCTTATTTCTTAAAATTTTATTATTTATCTAATTGATGGGGAGTGGGGGGAGAATGGGCCCACCAGGGCCTGTAGCCATTGCAAACAAACTTCAGATGTATGTGCCACCATATGCATCTGGCTTACATGTGTACTAGGGAAGCAAACAGGTCCTTGAGCTACACAGTCAAGTGCCTTAACCACTAATCCATATTTCCAGGCCCAGGTTATGTATGTATATGTATGTGTGTGTGTGTGTGTGTATATATATATATATATATATATATATATATATATATATATATATATAGATATGTATATATAATTTACATAGATTACAGTCTTGTATCCCTTCACTCCCAGTCCGCATTTGCCTGAGGACTCTCCTCAGGAGGGGGTCCTTGGTGTTCACTGTGAGGTAATTAGGGCCTCTGTCAGTCTCTGGGAGCTGTTCATCAGGATATTTCTACCCACTCTGTGACTCTTACAATCTTCATGTCTTCATGTCCCCTCTGCCCCAATAGTACCTGGGCCTTGGTGGTATATTAGCAGTTTGTTTTCAGTGCTGACTGCTTTATAGTCTCTGTATTTCTGTTACAATGTGTTTCAGTTCCCCACTGTGTTTGTTGCTATTTCCCTGGTGGTGGTTGTCAGGCTAGCATTGGGAGCAATACTCCTTACTGCTACCTCTGCAGTTTCTTCTGGACCCCTGTGAATGCCATAGAGGTGACATATCACATGGTAATTCTCTCAAATCTGACATTGTCTGTTGGAGATGGTATCAGATTCCATAGGGTGAGGACATAGTCTCCAAGATTGTCTGCCCCTCCTCTTTCATATACCATTTGCAAGCCCAAGGTTTTAGCTGTCCTTATGACCAACTACCTATAAATCATGGTTCCCATAACTCTCCCCTTGGTTTTGATTATTGTCTCATACTGTTCACATGACTCAGGGAAACATTTATCAGTTTATTAGGAGAGATATTTCAAAGGAAACCAAAGAAACAATGCATATGACAGGGTTATTACAGAGGATATTGATAAAGGAAGGCATAGAGAGGAATGTGGAGCTTCCATACCCACTCTGGGTGGACTGCCCTGAGAACCTCCACATGGCCAGCTGTCTGGTCACTTTCTGTTTGGGTTTTTATAGAACCATCATTATACAGATGGTGACCAACTTCCTGTTCTGGAAGCTGAGGTGCAACTCTTTACCTAAGTCTGTGTGACGAAGGGGTCCCATTTCCTGATTCTCACATGGTGCCTGTTGGCTATAAACACACATGGTGCATTCAGGCTTCTCTTTTATATGGGCACCACTCTCATTTGTTAGATACCTGTCCTGATGACCTAATCACCTCCCATGCATGCATTTCCTGATGCAGGAGCCTCCTAACTTAGGGATACAGTATATGCATTTGGTGTTGGTATAAACATCCAGACTACATCAACCCACTACTAATAGTGTCATAGTTACGCTAGGTGCTTACTATTCATTGTATACATGAACATGATGCCTGGCCCACATCTGATGATTCTTTACATCTTCCAGGCCAAGTACATATTAAATTAGTTCAAAGTTGTTCTGGAATAAGGAAATTGAGTGAACTGTTTAAGTCAACAGTTTTCTTGTTTATTTCCAATTTTCTCAGTAACCAGGAATTTTCCAGTATAAAACAACTTCCATCCTCAAAGCTCTCTTATAATTTTCCCTCTCTCACCTCCTACTAATCTTTGCTCACCTACTTGTAATTTCAATCTGAACCTTACAAACATTCCAGATCAGATATTTCCTCCCCGCCCCCCCCATCAGGATTTGTGGCAAGAGCCTAAAAGCAGGATTACCAAGTGAATGGAGCCCTGAAATCATTAACATTTAAAGTCAGATCTTCTCTGGGTGCAAGTTATAGGCTTAAACATGGTAATATTTGTGATAGTGTATCATAAAGAGATAAATGTATAATTATATAACATAATCATATGGTTTGAGGGAAGTCACTCCTAGAATTTACCCAGCTCATTCTTCTCCCAAATCCCAGAGCGTTTGGATATCTTTCTGTTGGATAGTCATTAAGCCTGAGGTCACCAACATTTAATGGATTGACAAAAATCTAAGCAATGATTATTAGTAATTTCGAAGCAGTTTCCAAAGGTGTACTGTTAATAATCAAAATTGGCTTATTGCAAATTGTTTATATGTGTGTATGTATACACTTATGTGCATACACACATATATGAAGCTGTACTTCTATCAGAAAAGAAAACACTGAATTTGGCTTGTTGACGTAAGCTTGCAATCCCAGTAACACAGCTACACAGGAGGCTGAAGTAAGAAGATCACAAGTTTAAAGCTTGCATGGCTACAGAACAAGTTCAAGGCTAGCCTGGGCAACTGTCTCAACACGAAAAGTAAAATATGTCTTGTTACGTAGCTCAGCGGTAGAGGGCTTACCAGTATGCACCACACTCTATGTCCAACCCCCAGGACTACATTAAATAAATAAGTTCTTTAAACATGTGTCTTTTTCTTTATTTAAAGTTAATAATTATATAATCCTTCCTGCTTCTCAAAAATGTGTCCATATTTTAAAGTATAAATTAATATGATTAATTTGTAAATCAAACTATGACTCCCAGTAGTTAGCATTTTTCTTATTCGTGAAAAAGCAGCGGTGTGTTTAGTTCCTAAAGAAGTAAGGTACCAGATCATTTGAGTGAAAACGAGCAGCATGAGTTGATACTGAAATTAGTATTTTTCTTCAAAAATGTTTACTTGAAATTGGTAGTATGGGGGCCTATTCTTAAAGAGGGAGATGGAGAAAAACAATCGTTTTGAAAAGAGGAAGAAGGGAAAGCAGTGTAAGCTTTCTTGAAAAAGCAGCGGTGTGAGTGAAACACTGTAGCCTCATCTCTGCTACTTAGTAACCCTTTTATGTCAATTCTGAACAATACCAATGCTTCCCGGGTGGTTGTGAATGCGATAGTCTCTAGTGATGAGCTCAGGGAGCCAGTTCTTGCCAGGACCAACCAATTCAGGTCATGATTTCCCTCCCTTCCTCCCTTCCTTTTTTCTGAGGTAGGGTCTCACTCTAGCTCAGGCTAACTATGTAGTCTCAGGGCAGCCTTGAACTCACAGCAATCCTCCTTCCTCTGCTTCTCAAGTGCTGGGATTAATTAAAGGCAGGTCATGATTTTTTTTTAAGGTTTAGTGTTGTGGCTGATTATTTTACTATGGTTCCACTTTCTTAGGAAATGACCCAAGAGAAGTGTCCCCCTCTTCCCCCCCCTTCTTGATAAAATTCTAATCTTTGCCACCAGTTCCTATTGCAAATGTCCCCTGCCCTTAATTTCTCCGGGGGAGCCTCCAGAACCTGAAGGTGTCACACTGTACCTTGAAAACACTCTGGTTTTTTGGCATCTGTATAAAGCTGAGGGTGATCTTTGTGGGAGGTTGCTATGACAATTTGCAAACAGCAGAGGCGATGGAACTCTGCAGGAGGTGGCTCCCTTTGATTGAAGTCTGCACTAGTTGGGGCCTGCAAGCTAGGTCCAGCCTGGAGTCGCAAGGAGGACAGAACAAGATGCATCCACACCTCTGGACAAGTTGAGAACCGGGATATGTCTCAGGAAAGAAGTGTATGTCCTGTCCTCCCCCCCTCTTCCCCGTCACCTGGGATTTTCCCCACTCCTGTTGAAAGTGACAAAACTCGAGTCCTTGGCACAAAGGCCCACGGTGTGCCACGCATTATAAATAAGGCGCAGGTGTGTGACAGGGGAGCAAATTTTAGCTCTTCAAAGAGGCTGCAGACAGCACATGAAAAGAGTGGAGAAATCCTCCACGTGTCTTGGAAGGAAAAGGGGAAAGGAATCTTTTCCTGCGGGGGGGTGGGGTTCAGTGCAAGAGGGAGGGATGAGAGGAGTTAGAAGTGTGGATCCCTGGTATTCCAGAGCTGAAAGAAAGGTGTGTCACTCCCAGTGGCGGCCCAGGGTAAAGGCTGGAGTTGTAGGGAAATGGGAGGTGTCTCCGATGTTTATTTTTGCCTAGCAACCCACAGCCAACTGCTTCCCCAGCTGCGGTCCACGCGCGCCGCTGCCTCCCCAAGTCCTAGCGACTGGAGAGCGGTCACTCGGTGTCAGGAACCCGGGGCGGGCGTGCGTGGCTGCCGTAGAGGTGGGAGGGCACCCCCTTCCTTCGCCCATGCTTGGGTCGCCCAGCTCAGCTGCAGGCCCTCCGTGGGGCCTGACTCTCCGAGGTGACCCTGGCACAACTAAGTTATCTTCATGACCAGTTGGGGAGAGAGGGTGGTGAAGCCACTGGGACCCGGCAAGGTGTGTGTGTGGGGGGGGTAGGTGGGGGGTGGACTGTATTGTATGGGAGCAGCTGGGTTTGGGGGCGCGATGGCAGGGGGAGGGGTCCTCTGCAGCGATTTAGGAGGAGGCAAGCGGCGGTAGGTTGCACCGTAGGGACCAGGGGTGGGGGATAGGGGGCACTGCGGAGGCTCAGAGGCCGGCAGGCAGGGGAGGGGGAGAAGGTCGCTTGTGGCGGAGCCCAGGGGAGCTGGGCAGATGGCCTAGGGAGAGACGGAGGGCGATCGCCGGCTGCAGTTTTCCGGGGAGCGGAGGGGTGGCTCGGCGGAAGATCGGAGGGGAGTGGGGGGGAGGGAGGGCCTCCGGTGGGTGGCTGGGTGGGGGTAGGGTGTACGTGAGCGTGTGTGGCTGGTTGGGGGGGGGGACGACGACAGGGGGGGGGTAGCGAGTCCGGGGAGGGGCCTGCGGCGGGGGCGGGGCCCGGGGCCGTCCTCCCGGGGCCGCGCCGCGCGCTCGGGGCGCGTGAGAGTGCGCGGGGACGCGCGCGAGCCCGGGACGCGGCTCCCGAGCGAGTGGATGGTGGTGGCGGCGGCGGCGGTGGCGCTGCCCGCTCCCCGCGGCCCTATGTGAGGGGATCGGGGAGGCCGGCGGCGCGCGAGGGGAGGGCGAGGCATGTGCACGGGCCGGGGGGTGCTGCAGCCGCCCGGGGAAGAGGAGGACGGCGGCGGCGAGGAAGAGAGCGGGGGGCTCGCGGCGGCGGCGGGCCCGGGCGGAGGGCATGCGGCAGCCGCGGACTGTGTGTGTCCGGCTGTAGCTGACGCGAGGCGGCGACGAGGCGCCGGGGAGCCGCGGGAGGGACGCGCCGGAGGAGGCGGCGGCCGCCAGAAGTAGCCGCGGGACCGGAGGGCAGCCCCTGAGATGCATTTTCCTCTCCAGCGGCCATGTTAACCAGAAAACCTTCGGCCGCCGCTCCCGCCGCCTACCCGACCGGTAAGGAGCCCCGATCCCCACGCCGACCCCGTGGCGCGTCTGCAACCCCCCCGCTCCCCGGGGCGGGTGGCTCGCGGGATCCGGAACAAAGTCGGCGGCGCCCGGAGCTCGCCGCGGCTTCGCTGCGCTCATTGTTGCACGCGGGCCCAGGGCGGCTCCGAGCAGAGCCGAACCGAGCCCTCGTCCCGGCCCGGATCCCGCCTTGCCCGTCTGGGTTCGGGTGGAGAGCCGCCCCGGGGCCTCCTCCCCTCGGGTGCCGAGCTCGGCGAGGCCTCAGCGCCCTCGTCGGCTGGCCGCCCTTCTTCCCGCCGCCCGGCTGCCTGCAACGTGGGCCCGCGGAGCTCCGGCCCAGTGCGGCTCCCCGGCCAGGTCTCGAACTCCCGCGCCGGGGCTTCGTCCCAACTTTGCAGCTGTGGGTCCCTCGCCCGAGGAAAGCGGGGGTGGGGTGGGGGAGCGCGCTGGGGATCCGCGTCCCGACGCCCCCTGGCTCCCGGGACGCCGCTGCTTTCCCCGGCGGCGGGCTCTCCTTCCATCTTCTCCCGGGAGGGGGGAGGTTCGCTGTCCCTTGGGGCCTGGTGACTCTCCCCTCCCCACCTATACGCACCCTGACCCTCTTTTGTCTCCTCCCGCGCGTGGTTCCCAGGCCGAGGAGGGGACCCCCCCGTTCGTCCGCTTCAAGCGTCCCCGGGGATCGCCGCGGGGGCTCCCCGAAGCGGAGTAGGGACGGGTCCGCCGCCCTCCCCCATCGGCCTGCCGCCCCTCCGGGCCAGCATCGCTGCCACCGCAGCCCACACGGTGAGATCCAGCCCCCGACGCCGCGGGGTGGGCTCTGGGGAGGGTCCCCAGGCACGAACACTGGGGCTTGGGGGGTTTCTGACTGTGTGAGAAGAGAGGGCCAAGTGCGCGAGGCTCCACGCCCCTGGCCAGGGGCCTGTCCTCGACGCCGCCCTCTAACTTGGGCGAGCCCAAAGCTTCGGCCACAAAGGAGATTCATGTCGTCCTGGGCCCCTCACTTCCCCTCTGGATCCCCGGCTTCTTTTCCTTGGAACTTCCTCCTTACCCCTTCTTTCCTTCTCTTTTTCCCTCTTTTTCTTCATCCTTACTTTTTAGAGCTCCCTTCCCCCACCTTCCCCAACCCTCCTTCCTCCCGGGGGTAGTGGGTATTTATAGAAACATGTGTGTTAGGGGACAGCTAGGCCGCTCTGCCCGGAAAATCGATCCCCCAAAGAGCCTCCTAGGCCCGGCTCTAGCCAGCAGGGAGCACGGCCAGTTGTCCCTCCCCGCCCCCCCCCCCCCGCGTGTGTAAGCATGTTTTATGAGTGCTACAGGTTTGAACACAGCAGAAATTGTAATTAACGTTAACAAAAATAAGAGGCGCAGCAGCAGTCAAAACAAAACAAGCCACCCCTGTAGGATTCTCTAGTTGGATGTTATTCAAAAGGAAAGGGCCAGCGTTGCTTTGTCCGTGGCAAGGGAAGGGCACCAGGCAGGTGCTGTGGTCCCTGGAGGGTCAAGAGGGAGGGGAGCTGCGCCCGCGACTGGTGGCTGCAGAGCTGAAGAGCTGGATTCGAGTTGAGCATGTACCTCTCCCAGCTGCCAGGGATGGCCCTTGGATGGTGACTGCCAGCCTGGAGGAGGTGTGCTCCTGGAGGAGGTGATGGGGTCAGAGGGCTCTAAAGGCCCTCTGGGTGAAACCCCTGAGATGCTTCTGTGAGGGATGCCTGCTAAGGCCTGCTTGGTTTTTGTTGCCCAGTGAGAGTTTTGCTCTTGTTAGCAAACGCCCTTTGTGGCCTGTTGTGAGCATCTCTGGGGGTCATGTGCGATAGGGAAACTTGTTTATCCAGAGACCTGGTGAGAAGATCTCGATAGACAGACCTGGAGAGTTGTAGACAAGTTTCGCAGAAAATGTTTAGTTGCTAGTCATTCTGTTTTTCCTGGCATTTCCAGTCCCAGGGGCTAGGAATTCACTACACAGGAATTAGCTCCTCTGGGTGGAACTATTGATGGGAGGGTTAGGAGTCTGCAAAGAGGACTTGTGTTCTTGTCAAGGTGGTGTTTTGGTTAAGAAACTGCCATTGGTTTGCGGGGGCCCGGGTGGGGGGGTGGGGGGGGTGTTACCGGTAGTATGTTGTTTGGTTTATTTAGAATCTTCTGACAGTTTGGAAAATATAACATCCAGGATTTTTCCACGTGTTGACATAATCAGGTGATATGATTTGTGTCTGGATTCCAGTTTTTGTAAGGATGGGCTTTGCTTGATTTGAGCCTCATTGCAATATTGAAATATGTAATAAAATTGGAGGAAAAGGTTTCCACTGGCAGAGTAGACTGTGGTGTACCAGAATGGAAAAGATGAGAATGTTTCTCTCTGGCCCTAATGATATAGCTGTGACTTGTAGTACATGCCTGACTTACCTGTCTTTAACTTCAGTTTTCTTTCATCATTAGATACTTGATTTTGAAAGTGTGGATTTTTGTTGTTTCTAATGTCTAGATTTCACAGAGCAGAAGAGTTTAAAAGACCATAAAGTCTATCTGACTTCATTCTTGCATCTTTAGATGAGGATGCAAACTCCACAAGCTAATTGGGTGGCCAATGTCTAGCCAAGTCACAGGAATACGCAATCAACAGCCCCGCACCCTCCTGAGTCTGGTTTGAATATACTGCTTGGGACTAATAATTCTAGGGAAGTTATATTAATAGCTTTATTATGAGTGCAAGAGCCTTTGCAGATTCATTTTACCATACATCTGTCAGATTTTTATAAGTGTTTTGATATTTAATTCCAGAACAATTACACCTGGGAAGAGCTGTTTTAGAATGAATGGGGAGATAAGGGCATTAGTGAGAGGAAAACATCTTGTCACAGGCGCTAGCCCATCTTTCCCTTGTAAGTGATAGAGTAAGCTGTGACTGAGAATTATGAGTGTATCTTATTTCATACTTCAGTCATTTAGTTTATTTCTGTTTCTCCTAAAAGTAAACCCAATAACTATCCTGATTCTCATTAGGTGTTTTTTGTTGTTGTTGTTGTTGCTCATTGGACATTATATGGGAGATAATGTATTTGTTTTAGAAAATTTTTCTATTTAAAAATTTCAAAATATTGATATATATTACTTTCATAACTTTCAGTGTTTACACCACTCTCTAGATACCAGCTTTACCATTATAAAAAATAGTTGGAATTAAAGAATTCATTTTTATTTAAAAATAGCAGTATTTTAAAGGAGAAAAAGTAGACGTTTGACTCAGGGCCACACAGGCTGTCAGTATGTTTGGAGAGGAATTCAGTCTTCTTGGACTCAATTTTACTTCCATACACATTTCTAAGATAACTTTGGGAAAGTTGTAAAATGCCTACAAATTTTGACATAGTGAAGAATCTGTCAATTTTTTCTTTTTCATTTATTTGTATTTCAGGAGATTAGGCTGCCAAACTTGATAGACTCCTAGTCCTACATGATTTTTATTAAGATATCCCATAATTGAAGGAGGGTTTTGAATGGCTGCATATTAACTTATCCAGCTGTGTGACGAAACCGTCGCATTTGTTTCAGTGTATCTTCTTCTTTTTTTTTTTTTTTGTTCATTATTTATTTATTTATTTATTTGAGAGTGACAGACACAGGGAGAAAGACAGATAGAGGGAGAGAGAGAGAATGGGCGCGCCAGGGCTTCCAGCCACTGCAAATGAACTGCGCCCCCTTGTGCATCTGGCTAATGTGGGACCTGGGGAACCGAGCCTCGAACCGGGGTCCTTAGGCTTCACAGGCAAGCGCTTAACTGCTAAGCCATCTCTCCAGCCCTCAGTGTATCTTCTTAAATGTGTCCCACTGCTAACCAGTAGCAAATCAGACTAAACCATGATCTCTGACTTCAAGAGACTTGAGTGGAAGTGGTAGGCTTTTACTACCCTTAAGCTTATGATATGGCCCTGGTATATATAGTTTGGAGTTGTTCTGCCATTTCTAGTTCTTCTCTTTCCTTTTTATGGATCAGTTAATTGTGCTTTTGAGTTTGGTTGTGATTTCAGGGTCCAGCAGTGTTGGGAACTCCATGTCCTTTTTTTGTTAGCGCTTTCAAAGTGAATCTCTCTCTTTTTTTTTTAAGTTTGGAAACTAAGGCTGTTAGGTTTTGAGTTGGTAGGTCCTTTTTACCGAGCTGTCCTTTGGCTTCAAGCCTCTTCTGATGTACTTACTGCAAGCCTAACATTTTGAGACTTGTGTCCCCAGGGACTCTTCCCAGCTTCCTTCCTGTTGACTGAATGTTTCTTTTTGAAGATATAAAAATATTTCTGAAGAGTAACTCCAAGAGAGGTGAGAGTTGACAGGGATTTATTGGCAAATCTACTTCTATTCAGCAGATGTTCATTAAGTAATTATATGCCCAAGTTTATGTTAGTAGGGGCTTACAAAGGCAAGAGGCAACCCTGCCTTGGAATTTCTTAGAGCCAAATGGATGCAATTGATACTAAAGCAATTACAACAAAATAAAGTGTGAATGATACAGTTATGTATGCAGGTACAGGGGAGCTGTTTAGCTGCTCATAGGAGTTGGGCAGAAACAGTGGACAGAAGGTGATTCCAAGCAGTGGCTGTGAAGGACACTAGTAATAGCTGCACTAAGTGCTGTGCTAAACACTTCACACATGCTACTTTCCTAATCCTCCTCAGAACCATAATGTGGTAGCTTTGGGTTCTTCTTTTTACAGACAAGAGAGATTAAATAAATGGCCCAGGGTCACACAGTAAGTGGTGGGGCTGTATTCATTTCGTGTATGTGTCTGTCTGCAAACCCCTGGGCTTCTAAAAACATGACCTCACCAACAGTACTGTGAAAGCACATGACATTTCCAAGGTCTTGGGGAATTGAACTTTGATCTTCTTGGAGAGACGGGTGGCAGTTGTAGATGAGACTAGAAAGGCTCAGGCCATCTAGGCTCTTGGGTTCTTATACATGCATTTGCTGTGGCAACAGGGTGCAGCCATGACCTTCAGTAAAAGCAAGAGCAGTCTCTTACTTGCTAACTCCAGAAACACTATGGAGAAGGGTTGCAGAGGTCTAAGCTAAGGAGAAGGGCCAGTTGTGAGGCTGCCTGATTTGTCCCAGTGAAAAACAGTGAAAGAGTGTCAGCTTAATGGCTGTTGATAGAAGCGGCATGAGTGAGTGGACACAGGAGGCTTCATGATGGTGAGGGAGGTACTTGAGAGGGTTTTCCTGATAGGCAGTGCCAAGGTCTCCTAGGTGTCCAGACAGAGTGATTATGTGGACGAGGAGCCTTGCTTAACCAAAACTGACAATTAGTATAAAAGAAAAAACTTTAATCAAAGAAAAGATCATGGCTTGTTTGGCTTGCTTGTGGAAGAGGGACCTCACAAGCAGGTGAACCAAGGGTCCTGAGCCCCGTAGACATGGATTGCCAAGTCTGCAGGAGGAGCCAGACCAGGCAATAACCATGAATGGTGCTGAATTTTCACCTGTTGTCACAATTAACCCAGGAGTTAGGAGAGTAAAAAATCCCAAAGAACCATGACTTGAACCCATCCAAGAGCAGATGGATTAGTAGTTGATACTCCAAATGGAGACCCAGGAGAGCTAGGAGGTAGGTGGGCCAATTTATTGCCAAAGTAGCTATACTTCTGTTAACTAAAACATTTATGATTTTTTTTTTTTTTTACTTATTTATTTGCAAGCAGAGAGCAGGAGAAAGATAAACAGAAAAAGTATGAGCACACCACGACCTCTGGCCACTGCCAACAAACTCCAGATGGATGCACTGCTTTGTGCATCTGGCTTTATGTGGGGACTGAGGAATTGAACCCTGGTACTTAGGCAGACAGGTGCCTTAACCATTGAGCCATCTCTTCAGCCCCTGTGACCATTTTTTTAAATTACACAAAACACAGTTGCAATAAATCAATGTGAGTTTCTGATTTGCAAAGGTTTTGCTTCACTGTCATTTTCGGAATCCCTAAAGTCCCAAGGTTAATTTTGTCCTTGATGAAGCTTTATGCTTTTTGTAGCACACATACGGTACTCCAGGTTTTTCTTCAGAAATGACCTTCATCTTGCCCTGAAGAGAAGACTTCTGAAGGAGAGAAATCTTTTGAATTTCAGGTGCTATTATTCCTAGTGTGTGCCAGACCACAGAGGGGAGGAGGGAGCACAGAGACGAATAAGGGCTTAGAAGAAAAGGAGAAAGCAGGCTGTGGTAGCACACATCTGCCTTCTCAGCCCGTGGGAGGCAAACAGACGAGGAAGGAGGATCGTGGATTTCAAGTCCAGCCTGTACTGTCTACAGAAAATTCTTAGCCATTCAGCCTATATGCGAAATTGTGTCTCAGAAAAGCATGAGAGGGAGGAGAAATGGAGCAAAGGTAGCAGGTGATGGGCAGTAGATAAGCTCATATGACTTTCATACATGCCCAGGGCTTTTCTGATGCATTTTAATGGCATGCCTTGCTTTTGGAATAGAATGGAAGTACCAGCTACCCTGATGGCACGTCAAGTTACGTAGCTTGGAGTATCATCTGTGAGCCCAATAAAAAGAAGTCTTCTAAAAATTTTTCCGAGAAATAAAATCTGAACCTGTGGCGTCATAGTCAGGCCCAAGTACTATCTTCTACTGGACTAGAAGCAATTGAGACATGCCTTGCTGTGTAGATGGATGGTCTTTATGTATGGTACTTGTTGGTTAAAAGTGGCATGGTCTTGGTACGCTGGAAAGGAGGATTTGGAATTTTACTTTCTAATCCAGGTGTTTCCCAAACCATTCCTTGAATTGCTGTATCACATCTACAGAAGCTAAGATTTAGTAGGAGAGAATAATGGACTTTAGCTCTGTTATTGTGAGCTCCTGAAGGGCAGAGATGTGGCCATATTTGTAGCTAGATCCCCCACTGATAGCAGTTGGAGGAATGGTATGGATTATGAATGGCAAATTGGTCTTTGAGATTTTAAGTAAAAATTAACCCAGTGATCTGCTGGAAGGAAATCCCAAGTAGATTCTTAGTAGGAGGTTGAGCATCTTGGCTTGCCCTGCCAGTTTTGTTTAGATAAGACTACATAGGGATAGTATGTGTGCTAGGAAGAGAAACTGCTACTTTTATTTGTATTAGTTAACTCTTCTTGCCATGACCAAATACCTGACAAGAAGCAAATTAAGGAAGAAGAGGGTTTCTCTTGGTTTACAGTTCGAGGGTACAGTCTATCATGGCCAAGAAAGCATGAGGCAACTGGTCACATTGGCTTTGTAGTCGGCAAAGAGAGATGAATGCTGTGTTTAGTGTATTTTCTCCTTTTTGTGCAGTTCAGGACCCCAGCCCAGGGAATGGTTATGTCCATGGTTAGGATGTACGATCCCACCTCAATTAACTACTCTAGAAACTGCGTCACAGACATGCCCAGAGATTTGTCTTCTGGGTGTCTAGTTGACTATCCACATTATTTTTGATGGAAACCTGAGGATCCTACTAGCCCATTAAATACATGTGTTGAGGTTGAGGGTGCTGAGCCATAGGAAGAGGCCCAAAACCGCAACGTGGCTACTGGCTACTTGTCTTGTTGGCCAGAATGTCCTTAAATGGTCACTGCAGTCAGTGACACCCGGAAACTTGAAAGGACAGGTCAAAGACAGTATTTGCTACTTCCTCATTGCTGTGATAAAATAGCTGACAAGATGCAGCTTCAGGAAGCAAAGGTCTCTTTCAGCTTACAGTTCCAGGGACACATTCTGTTGCAGTGTGAAAGACATGACAGCAGGAAGAGGAGGCCACTGGTTAAACTGCACCCACAGAAGGCAGAAGGGTGGACAGGACGTGGGACCAGGCTGTAAAACCTTAAGGCCCACTCTTAGTGACCCATCTACTGCGGCAAAGCTCCACAACTTTCCCAAACAGCAGTCAGCTGGGAACTAAGTGTCCAAACTTGGGAGCCTGTGGAGGAGGGCATTTTACATCCAAACCACATCGGATTTACACGACAACCAGGGTGCATATATTTGCAAGTGAACCTCTCAAGCATAGACGCTGTTTTTTTTGTCTCTGTGCTGTAATAGATGTTCGTAGGGTTGACTAGACATTCAGGGGAAAGGGAAACCCTGGCAACAAAATGTTTTTGGAAGAAGTTTAGGTCCTGGAGAGAGTAAATGAGACAGATGCGGGCCTTACTACTGAGTGAAGCATGGAAGGTGCTGGGATCTGGGCACTAACTCCCTTGCTCACTCGTGCGTTGTGTGTCTCAGTTCCATATGAAGTGCGCGTTGACTGGTACACCTGTCAAGTACCAGGCCTGCTACTAAACATGTGGAATGGTGAACAGGAAAGGTGGGTTGCTACCCCCAGGAGAACTTACTGTGAAACTCTGGTTATGTAGGTGTGGCATTTGTGGGGTCGGTCCTACCTGTGTTTCCTAACCTTGCCCAGCCTAGTGTTGCCTTTTCCCTATATCTTGTCAGAACCCGTAAGCATCCTATTCATTCTCTCAGTCAGTGTGCTCACGGGGTTCCTCTCGGATGTAAGACACTTTCCGTCAAGCAAAACTTGATTCTTGGACATAGGTTTCAAGGCAGGTTAGAGTTTGTAAAGTGAGAAGTGGCGGGGGAGGATGAGAGCTGATTTATACATGCCCACACTTGGACAGATAGACCTGATCCATTCCACTTAACCTGTCTCGTTCTGCATTCCAGATTGGTAGCAGCAAGCACACAATGAATGATCACCTGCACGTCAGCAGCCACAGCCACGGACAGATTCAGGTGCAGCAGCTGTTTGAGGATAACAGCAACAAGCGGACAGTACTCACGACGCAACCAAATGGGCTTACGATGGTGGGCAAGACAGGCTTGCCTGTGGTGCCCGAGCGGCAGCTGGACAGCATCCATAGACGACAGGGGAGCTCCACCTCTCTGAAGTCCATGGAGGGCATAGGGAAGGTGAAAGCTACCCCCATGACGCCTGAGCAAGCGATGAAGCAATACATGCAGAAACTAACAGCCTTCGAACACCACGAGATCTTCAGCTACCCCGAAATCTATTTCTTGGGTCCAAACGCAAAGAAGCGCCAAGGCATGACAGGTGGGCCCAACAATGGTGGCTATGATGATGACCAGGGATCATATGTGCAGGTGCCCCACGATCATGTGGCTTACAGGTACGAGGTCCTCAAGGTCATTGGGAAGGGGAGCTTTGGGCAGGTGGTTAAGGCCTATGACCACAAAGCCCACCAGCACGTGGCCCTGAAGATGGTGCGGAACGAGAAGCGCTTCCACCGGCAGGCAGCTGAGGAGATCCGGATCCTGGAGCACTTGCGGAAGCAGGATAAGGACAACACCATGAACGTCATCCACATGCTGGAGAACTTCACCTTCCGTAACCACATCTGCATGACGTTTGAGCTGCTCAGCATGAACCTCTATGAACTCATCAAGAAGAATAAGTTCCAGGGCTTCAGCCTGCCTCTGGTCCGCAAGTTTGCCCACTCCATTCTACAGTGCTTGGACGCCTTGCACAAAAACAGAATAATACACTGTGACCTTAAGCCCGAGAACATTCTGTTAAAGCAGCAGGGTAGAAGCAGTATTAAGGTGATTGATTTTGGCTCCAGCTGTTACGAGCATCAGCGCGTCTACACGTACATCCAGTCTCGCTTTTACCGGGCTCCAGAGGTGATCCTTGGAGCTAGGTATGGGATGCCCATTGATATGTGGAGCTTGGGCTGTATCTTGGCAGAACTGCTGACAGGTTACCCCCTCTTGCCTGGGGAGGATGAAGGGGACCAGCTGGCTTGTATGATTGAACTGCTGGGGATGCCTTCCCAGAAACTACTGGATGCATCCAAACGAGCCAAAAACTTCGTGAGCTCCAAGGGTTATCCCCGTTACTGCACAGTCACGACTCTCTCTGATGGCTCAGTGGTCCTCAATGGAGGCCGCTCCAGGAGAGGGAAACTGAGGGGCCCTCCAGAGAGCAGAGAGTGGGGGAACGCACTGAAGGGATGTGATGACCCTCTTTTCCTTGACTTCTTAAAACAGTGTTTAGAATGGGATCCTGCGGTTCGCATGACCCCGGGCCAGGCTTTACGGCACCCCTGGCTCCGGAGGCGGCTGCCAAAGCCTCCGACCGGGGAGAAGACAGCGGTGAAAAGGATTACCGAGAGCACTGGTGCTATCACGTCGATTTCCAAGTTACCTCCACCTTCCAGCTCAGCTTCCAAACTGAGGACTAATTTGGCACAAATGACAGATGCCAATGGGAATATTCAGCAGAGGACAGTGTTGCCAAAACTTGTTAGCTGAGCTCTGAGTCCCCAAAGCTGGTAATCTGAAAGATACGACATAGCTGAGCCTTATTGGATTGAAAGGAGTAGCTCAGACCTGTTTTTATTTGCTCAATAACTCAACTCATTTGTATCTTTTCAGCACTTAATTTTAATGTAAGACAGTTGTCTTGTTTTGTTTTTATAAAATACATGGGGACAATGCTTTAAGTTTTTATACTTTCCGAAACTCTTTTTTGCGTGTATGTGTGCGTGTGTGTGTGTGTGTGTGTGTGTGTGTGTGTGTGTGATCTAGAAGTACGATGAGCCTTACTGTATCTAGTGTGGCAGAGTAATAACATCAGTGGCAGGCCACTGGTTTCTTCATGACTGCCCACGCATTTACAGATTGGTCAGCGACATTCACTAAGTTTTCATGGTTCATACTCTATTCTCGGCTGGGAGGTAGCTCCAGGTTCATGTGCAAGATCAGCATGTCCCGCCTCCCTCTTCCGTACATCAATCCGGGTCACAGCACTGGTGGAAGGAGAATGGTCAGGATGAAAATCTCTAAGAAAAAAAACTGCACATTAGAGATTTTTTTTTTTTTTTTGTAAACTTTGCTCAAACAATTACAAAGTGAGATCCCCAAGGCTTAAACTGCCCAGTTAGCATTCTAACATTTAAAGCCAACAAAGCAGCATTTAGCGAATGGTGGAAACTAAAACGTTTGAGTTCCTCCAAATTTTCTAATATGATCGGCAAGCTCTTTTGTCAGGAAGCCTCCTCCTATGGAATTGGTTTTGCACCTAATTTTAGAAATGTATTCCACGACTGTTCGTCGCTTCTCTTTCTCCTGTCTCTGTTCCTCTTTTACCACACATCTGTTGCCTACATTTAGCATATCTTCCTTTGCTGTCCATCTGAGACTGTCGATCCCGAGACAGCTCGGCTGTGCTGGTGACCATTGTTTCATACTCCAGTTTCACAAAGAAGAGCAGCCTAGCTACTGAAGGTGGGGGTTTCCATAGTTCCAAAGAAAATTTCGGACATTAGAGTGAGTTCACCCTTTTCAGGTGCCTCTGAGGTTCCCTAGCCTGGAAAAGTACTCTCCCTTTAAAAAGAAAGAGGGTTGAAAATCCTCTTGGTGAACAGAGAAGTCACTGGCTGTTCAGTCAGGTCAGTTTTAACAAGGCATTTAAAGGAGGAGAAGTTCAACCTCAAGTTAAATGGTTTGACTTGTTCTTTGCATCATCAGAGCAACCATGGAAATTGCATTCCTCTGTTT
The DNA here is from genome assembly GCF_020740685.1 of Jaculus jaculus. Classification (NCBI taxonomy): domain Eukaryota; kingdom Metazoa; phylum Chordata; class Mammalia; order Rodentia; family Dipodidae; genus Jaculus; species Jaculus jaculus. The sequence goes on from NC_059107.1 coordinate 111,096,764, forward strand.
TATTTTATTTTATTATTATTATTTTTTGATTGCACTGACTGTTCTTGTGGGAATGACACTTTACCTGAAAAAGTGAGAGTTAGGTAAAAGAGTATTTTCTTCTCGGAATAATAATTATTTTCACAGTGAAATTTTCAGTATTTTATCACTAGTGTATGAGCAGTGATATATATCAAATTCAAGGCACGTGGGAAGAATTTTTTTAGTATGTGCAATTTAATATAGAAAGATTTCTGCCTGTTTGGACAGTAGGTTTGGGGTAGTATAATTATGATAAATAATCTTTTATATGCACAGATATTATTGTATTGCCTGTAATTGATTTACAAATCCTTAAAGCATGGTCCCCAGTGAGGCCAAGAAAGTTTCCAGTTAAGTTCTTTTAGTATTAATCCTACATTTTCTCCTTAAAAAAAAAAGAAGTGTAGTTTTGAACAAAACATTTTACTTACCTTGAGGCTTTGCCAGTTGATGGTGGAAAACTATGCTCAGGAAATATTTCAGATACTTGCCAAAAAGATAAAAAATAATAAGATTAGCTTATTAGTGAGTGAGATTGCTATTTGCTTTACTATTTAAGGGTGTCACGGATAAATTAATTTGTACTTCTGTATTTAGAAATTATAGCTCATTTCCCCTAGTCAAATCCTCTAGCATATTGTATACATTTCTGTGTGAAAGTGCAATACTGTGTCAGTCAGTTACATTTTAAACAATGCCTATGTGACAGTACCCCCCTCCCCCGTCAGTGGCTTATAGGAATTAAAGATGTGTATATTTATCAAAATTTTGGCTTACAGGTATAAGAAGCGTAAAATTTGGTTTGGGGCTTTACAAAACCACAAGCCTCTTAATGATAGCTAGTGTCATTAAAAAATATGTAAAAGCAAGTTTTCCTCTTAAAGGCTCCTCCCTGTCATCGTTCACATTTAGCTTTAAATACATGAACCTGAGCCTGCCATTATGAATTTCCTTTTAGAATACCTGTACTTGTGACATTTTATAGATGAACTAATACTGCTTGTCTTTCCCCTACCATCCAACACTGGTTCTTAAAATGCCAGCAATGCGTTTGTGATAACTTTTATTCACAAATGTAACTGGGAACTTTCAAGCCAAACTATAATGTGCAGTGCTATGGGACTTTTTTTTTTCTTTTGTCCAAATACAGTGAAATTTCCTTTATTAATAAGAGCCACCATGTTTCAGCATTTAGTGATACAACTGCTTAAAAAAGAAAATCCCTAGTTTGATTATGTCTGAAACAAAAATGTTGCATCTCTGTGATTTTAAAACCTAAGTAAATAAAGGGCTCTGATAGGCTACTAGGAGTGGGCTTGGAACAGTCGTTGGTCTCACAGGTTACCATTGTCTAGGGACGTCTGAGCTGTCTTCAGACTAAGGAATAGCACAGTGTCATTTTGTCATGGTTGCAGTCTCATTTGGCTCCGTTTCTTGCACCACCTGAGTGTTTGTTAGCACTTAAGTGTATCACAACAATAGTGGAGTAACAGTGATGCAAGACTGGCTTAACAGTAGAGGAGAACTTGTGCCCTTAGTGTTAACAATGTGCCTTTTGTTCTGAATGCCATGTTGTAGGGCATGCATTTTTTGACCTCTTTAACTCTTTGAATACTAGGCAGTAAGAATGGAATCCTTCTGCAAAGATACATCTGTCTTAAATTTCTAGTTACAGGCCTTAATAGAAACTGTAAGGCATGAACCATCATCATCAGGCGCTGAACAAGAGAACATGGGTTAGCGACACTAGGAATAATTCCTATGTTCAGAGGGTTAAAAATGGTCTTTGTTGTATCTTAACATCAGACTGATTTTTTAAATGATAACTTTTTGTTATGCTAACACTAGACAAAAAAAAATCAACTGTATTTGTAAAAATTTACCTCAAACCATTTAATTTTATAGTGTGATTAATCCCAGGGCATTTGGTATGAACCAAAGTGCATTCCTTTTCTATGTGCCTGGCTCTAGTGAGGATGGCCAGGGATTTTTACAATTTGGGTGCAAGGCACTTAAGCCACTTTTAAACTTAATGGGTGGTGTGGGGTCATATTAAATGACTCCATCAGAATGTTAGAAAACACTTTAGGCATCAGTAGCATTGGGCCATATTGGAATCTTAAAATAAAAGTGTGAATTATTTTAAAGAGAGCATTCATTTTTGTAATTTTTTTCATCAAGAATATTTCTGGTAAGCAGATGACTTTTTAAAAATAAAATTGATTGGGTTGGTAAAGGTTTTAATATTGCCCAACATAATGCTGTGGTAGCATTTAAAAACAAAAGTCTGTGAACTCTTTGTTTCTTAGGGGCTTGTACATCTCTCTGCTATGGACATATATAAAATTGTAATTATGCTCAGCTCAACTGCTACAGTTATGTCTAGGCAGTGGCTTGGGTTTCTATCGAGCAACAACTTAGACACGTGACTGTAATATGCTGCAACTGTGTGTACTGAAAATATGTGAAAATGGTTGAATGTGGACTGTGTATATATGTATGTAAAAATTTCTGTGAGATGCTGCTGTCGCCACTTAACATGAAACATGTTCTAGTGGATTTCAATCCTAGTGGCCAGTTCTATGATACTGTATGTATTGTACAGCTGATGGCAGGAGTAAGACTGTTTAGTGAATATTTGTTAAATTTTATTGTTGTGGCCAGAGATAATTTCAGAATAAAAATTTAATGTCCTACCTTACTTCTCTCCCCTTTTCTAACTATAATTTAATTCCTAATCTATTTCTGGTGTTCTTGGTCTGTTAGCCTGGAGAGACTTTAGGATGTCAGATGGATAGCTCTGTGTCCATGGCTTAAGCTCACATCGTCCATTCTGCAGATTTGTTCCTCAGCCATAATTGATTTGTTTTGGGAGAAAGCACCTACTTTGACTCATCTCTCAGGGTGTTCTATTTTCCTTTAACCATTTTGTTAACTTTTCTTTACATGGTGTCTGCCATGCTGGGCTCCAGATCTTCTTAACCGTCACAATGGCAGTTAAGCTGATAGAGTAGAGGCTGCCAGTTCTCCCGCCAGTCTCTATTTCCTACTGTGCCCAATTCTCGTCAGCTATTTTTACAAGCTTTCTCAGGTCCACCCATGCTTGTGAATGTGTGTAGTTGAGCAGTGCTTCACTTTGGGGGGTTTTAGTGTCTCCGGGAGCTGCCGCTATCTCCTGATGTGTCAAGTTCAGTTAACACCAAGCTAAGCATTTCCTTATCAATGAAGGCAAGCACATGTTCTTATAGCGTCAGACACTGTAGGAATATTGTGTAAACAAGTATTTCCCTGGTGGAATGAACTACCTCACATTTTTATTTACATCCCTCTTGCCACTAAGCTGAGGAATTTTCTCTCTATATATGGCTTCCTACTGCAATAGTAGGATTTGCTATAAGAAGGGAACCCTAAAGAGTTCTGAAGCCCAGCTTGTGTCTTCACATTGCATACCAGAAATCTTCAGTTTTGATTACCTGGCTGCTCAAAGTTCATGCCTATTGTAAAACAAAATATAAATTATAGGTGATGAGCCTATGTAAAATTTGGAAGTTGGTGCTGAAGCAGATGTGTATGGTCCCTCTCTCAACCTGGGCAGGTTCCATTTCTTGTTGTTCTTACAAAATCTTCCAGGTCTCTTTCATAAATTGGTTAATGTTATATTCTGTTTGCATGTCTATACTTCCTTTTTGGAGTCAACAACTATATAAATATATCTTCAAACTTCAAAGTTCCTTTTAAACAAGCTTTAGAGAATGTCACTAGCTAACACTGATGCTGGTCTTTTAAAGGAGGGGAAATCTGAGTACTTTTGTGTTTGGGAAAGGGCATTAAAAAAGGCTTTATTTCATTTTTTAAAATTTTAATTACACTACATTTGTTTTCTGACTTCAGGTAAATAAAGACTTACCATTCCTGTTATTTATCCTCCCAAATGAAGAATCTACTATTACTGTTTTGCATACACTTAAAAAAATTGTGTCTTGATACAAAGATTTTGGTCCCCTTATTTGGTTTTGCTTTGACTTAGTTATTTTGCTTACATCCTTAATATCTAGTATATTTTATATACATGGGAGGCATAGCTGCATCTTCAGAAAGTTAAAAGAATAGTGACTGTTTTGAAGCAAGCTGACATTTTAGGTGTATTAACTAGCCATCTATAATAAGGATATGTATTATGGATATATTATAATTGCATCATGTATTCCAGAGACCGTGGCTCCTTAAAAAGGAAATAGAGCTCCTTCGCCAACCTTGTGTATATAATATGAACATCAGTTCATCCTCATACATTCCTTCTATCTATAATTTTCTTTGGTTGGTGTTTGAAGGAAATGAAATAAATCACTCCAAAGTGACTTTGTAAAAATTTTAGTTTGTGATTGGTCTAGGATGTATAAGTTTAGAAAGAGGAAAGGAATTTGCGCAAGTAGTGAGCATTTCAGAACCTACGTAAATTTTCAGTTCTCCAGAATACTTTTCAACTGGGAGAATACAAAAAATTGAACAATAAAACATTTTAGTCCCTAGGTATAACAAGTAAATTTAAATGCAACTTCTCATACTTACTAGTAGAAGAGTAACATGGCCATTTGTGGGAAAAGTAATGGTAGCTTTATTTCCTGTGTTCATAAAATATGTTTTAATAAAGATTGAGTGTGTGAAAATATTTTTGACAATATAATTCTCAGGGATTGAAAGTAAATTTCCCTGTAGCAGTAGGTAAGTCTCTTCAATTCAAGCTTACTTAGGTTTCCTTTCCTTTGACTCCATATTTAAGTAAATACAGAATGACTGCCAGGGAAATATATAAAAATAAAAATTTCAGATACAATTTTAAAATACCAAATTGTAAATAAACCTATTTTACAAACTAAAATATTGTGTCTTTCCTTGCTTTTTATCCCAAATTATTTTCCTTTTTACATTTGAAAACTTTTAAATATCAAGACTATTTCTTCACTAGTAAAAATGAAGTGTTGGCTATAAAAGCAAAGCCCTCATATAGGCCCAGATCAGTTAAGAGATAGTGAGTTATTTACAGTTGTTTGTGGGGGGGGGGCAGGGGAAGCTTATATATGTAGTCCTTCAGAAAATTAGTGTATGAGTAAATCTTGGCTAATTTGTCATCCTGTTATCTGAAGGGCAGTGCCCTATTAATGGAATTTAATTTTTGGACTTTTGCTTTGATAGGCTTAAATTTTTTTTTTTAAATTGAGTAATAGTATTCTTTACCATCTTTTGCAGATGTATTCATTTGTCAAATACTTACTGAATGCCTACATGCCAAATTCTGACAGAGGCACCAGGAATATACAAGACTGAACAAAACACAGTGCTCTTGACAGCAAGTTTGTAGACTGGTGGGAAGGCAGAAATACAATTATTAACAACAACACAGTTGCAAATGCAATGAGAGGCGAGCTGGGCAGGAAGAGTGTGTGGAGATGAGTGAGTGCACAACATCGGAGGGCTTGTGTTGTGTGGATCATGAATTTCTTCCCTAGAAAATAAATAGCTGCTTTTTTTCCCCTGAGGAAGCTGAGTGAGCAGCTGAGGCAATACCCTGCGGATGGATCCCAGAGAATGGGAAATACAAAAAGACACTGTAGGTGGTTAGGTGCCAGCCCATGCCAAGCCTTGCAGGCGCACGGTTTAAGGGTTTATTTTTTGTCTTATGAACAAGGCAACAAGTAGGAGCGTAAGGGGGGAAATGCCATAAGCAAAATGGTTCTTGGCTGTGTTCAGTAGACAGAGAGGTCAGAGTGGAGGAAGAAATTCTTCAGCACTTGAAAGTAGTAGTAAGAATAGCAGACGGTATATAGAGTGAGAATATGGCTATTTAAAGATAGAGGTGAGCGCCTTGAGGATGCAGATTATTGGGATGGAAACAACAGGTATGCTTTTGTATAACAAAAGTTGCTGTAGCTACTTATCACTTGCTATACTGCATCAAAGTGGATCATAATACCCAGTTTGTTCAAAGAGGGAATTGAAATGACTTTGGTTGGAGTGCAAAATACTGGCAAAACTATTTATACTAAAGACTTGGGGAATAAAAACATTCATTCAAAAATTTTGAGGAACTTTTAGACTCAGAGATTGTTTAAACATATGTAGTAGGAGAAGGGTTATGAAAGTCAGCTAAGTTAAATTCTCCAAAACTAAACAGATAAAAGGAAGACAAGGAGGGAGGGAGGAAGGATGAAAGGGAGGAAGGAGGAAAGTTAATCTGCTTTGTTGGGTTGCCTCCCTCTCCTGCTCCTCTATAGAGTTTAACCATCCCAGCAATGGAATCCACTAGCCTTCTACCTTCAGGACGTAGGTTCAAAACTGTTGATAGTTCTAAACCCTATATATGCTACATTTCTTTACAAACCCATGATAAAGATAATTTAGTACTATAAGAAATTAATAATATTATAATAAAATAGAACATACAGAATACTATAATAAAATTGTCACAATCAGTACTCTTGCATTGGAGGCCCTTACCAAGGATCACTTGAACCAAACATTGTGATACTGTGAAAATTGATTTGATAGCCAGAATGGCTACTATTTAAAGGGTGGATGATGTGTACAGCATCTGGACCTTGAATACAAAGGGTGCTTCATCTCCCTGGTGCGCTATGGTGTGAGATTTCATTACACTACTCAGAATGGTGTGCAATTTAAGAATTAGGAATTGCTTGTATCAGTAATTTTCCATTTAATATTTTCAGACTGTGGTTGGTAATAGGTAATTGAAACAATTGGAAAGAGGACCCTTGAAGAAGGGATCTTGGAGAGACTGGGAGGGGTAGGGGAGATTAAGCTGCCCTTTGGAAGAGGATGTGGCCTCCTGTGAGATATAAATGCTCAAAGACCTGGGCAAGAGGAATTTCCAGGAGCCTGGGTGTATGTTTGGAGTATGGTAAGCAAGGAATGGATGATTCAAAATGGGGAGGGGAAGGAAGTATGGTTAGACTGTGGAGAGGGCCACACAGACCATGGAAAGACTGAAGAGTTTGTTCTGTTTACACCAGAAAGCCATTGACAGCCATTCTAGTTTCCTGTGGAGAAAAACTAGAGACAAGCCACATGCAAATAATGTCCCTTTGTGAAGACAGTGTATATATATATATGTGGATGTATGTATATGTATATGTATATGTATATGTATGTATATGTATATGTATATGTATATATTCTGATATATAAATATCAGAAGTTAGGTATGTACAGTTGAATAGGATGCCGTCCCAGACCACAGAATTTGATGGATGTAGTTCCTCTTTCAGCTGAAGACTAGCAGAAGCTTGACATTGGAGAGCATAATCTTTGTCTCCATAGGATTCTGACTTGGTTCCCACTTCCAGATACGGGTTCCTTTCCACTGAGTGGGTCTCTTAGCCAATGAGAAAGCTGTTGGTTACCCACCAAGGCTGTGTGCCACCACTGCACTGATGTAGTTCAGACCCCTGGTTACTCAGATCGTTGTTGGCCACTTGCCCCCAGTAGCTTATATAACACTTTCCAGCACTAGATGGGCTAACTGTCTGGGGTCTGGTTCTCTTTTGGATTCTAGCCACATCTCTCCATGTTCTGTGCTGGCAGCATATGGTATCTTCAGCGATAGGTTGTTTCCTTTTCCCTTAGGCAGGAAATCACATGCTTTGATAGAAACCTGTCATGTTTTGGGGACTTCGTAGGTCTCTCTGGTCAACAGCTCATTTGTGGGTAACAACTGCTTTATGGGAGTTATAGGCCAGAGCAAAAATGCTTTTAAGGTTAGGCTTTATCCCACCCTCCCTAGGGCTCTTCTTCTCAGGTGCTCCCCACCACACTCCTCTTGAGAGTTCGCTTGTTTTAGTCTACCTTCAGGATAAAGGTTTCAATGGTACCCGTTAATTTTGGGTTTAGCTTTGAATTTTGTGCCCCCTCCCCTTCCCTTCCTCTTCCCCCAGACTCTTCTTCCATCCCTATTGTCTGGGCTTTGACTTGCCTATCAGGAATGCTAGAAACCCGAGCTGCTCTAGGTTAGGAACTTCAGATGCATGGGACCATGTGGCGTTTACCTTTCTGTGATTGTGAGTTTGCTGAGTATGATCTGTTCCAAGTCTGTCCATTTTTCTACACATTTCATCCTGTCTCTTATGTAAATTTCCCACAGCTTTGGTATCCATTCATCCAATAAGCCACCTGGGTTGATTCCAGTCCTTAGCTATTATGAATTGAGCAGCTCTCAACATGGTTGAGCAAATATCTCTGTAGTCAAGTGTGAAGCAGTGATGAGAGTGGGCACTCCTGTCGTATTCTCCATCTCACTGGGAACTCCTTGATTCTTTCCCCATTAAAAATTTGGGTTTTACGTGCTTTCCATATAGCCATTACTGTGTTGAGATATGAACCTTCCATGCCAATTCTCTCCAGCATTTTGGTCATGAAGTGATGTTTTATTTTGTCATAGGCCTTCTATGCATCTATTGACATGAACATGTCGTTTTTAAAATGATTTTAAAAAATTTTTTGTTTATTTTTTATTTATTTATTTGAGAGAGTTAGAGAGAGCAAGAGGCAGAAAGACAGAGAGAGAATGGACGTGCCAGGGCTTCCAGCCACTGCAAAGGAAATCCAGACACATGTGCTCCCTTGTGCATCTGGCTAACGTGGGTCCTGGGGAATTGAGCCTCGAACCAGGTCCTTAAGCTTCACAGGCAAGCACTTAACCACTGAGCCATCTCTCCAGCCTGAACATGTGGTTTTTGTGATTAAGTTTATTTATGTGGTGAATTACATTGACTGATTTTCATATGTTGAACTACCTCTGCATCCCTAAAATGAAGCCTACTTGACCAATGTGGATAATGCTTTTGTTGTTGTTGTGGGAAGCCCAACAGACTGGCCTTTTATTTTATATGTGCGAGAGGGGGGGGGGATAAATGGCATGCCAGGACCTCCAGCCATTACAATCAAACTCCAGACAAACACGCCCCTTGTGTGCACGTGCGACCTTTCACACTTGCGTCATTTTGTGCTTCTGGCTCATGTGGGACCTGGAGAGTGGAACATGAATCCTCGGCTTCACAGGCAGTCCTCTTAAGCACTAAGCCATTTCTCCAGCCCAGATATTGTTTTTGACATGTTGTTGAATTAGTCTGTGAAGATTTTCTTCAGGATCTTTGAATCTGAGTTCATCAGGAATATAGGCTTATAATTTTCTTGTTGTATCTTTGTATGGCTTGGGTATTAGGGTGATGCTAGCTTCATAAGAGGAATTGGAGAGCATTTCCTGTTCTTCAATTATGTGAAACAGTTTGAGAAAAATTGGTTTCAGTTCTTCAATGAAGGTTTTATAGCATTTGGCTGAGAACCCATCTGGTCCAGGACTTTTCTTTTTCAGGAGGTTTTTGATTACCTTCTCAATCTCCATAGATGTGATATGTTTATTTAGTGGATTAATCTGTTCTGAGTTTAGTTTTGGTAGGTTGCATGTGTCTAGGAATTCATCCATTTCTTCCAGATTATCCAATTTTGTGGAACAGAGGCTTTGGAAGTAAGTCCTGATGATTCTTCCAATTTCATTGATGTATGTTGTGATCTCTCTTTTTTCATTTCTGATTTTGTTAATTTGAGATCCCTCTCTCCTCCTTTTGCTTGATTAAATTGGCCAAGGGCTTATCAATCTTGTTTATTTTTTCAAAGAAATAGCTCTTTATTTCATCAATTTTCTTAATTGTTTTCTTAGTTTCTAACTCATTAATTTCTGTTTTGACCTTCCCTATTTCTTTCCATATGGAGCTCTTTGGGTTGGATTATTCTTGTTTTTCTAATGCCTTTAGATGGATGGTTAGTTTGTTAATGTTAATTCTCTCTGTTTTGTTGTCAAGTAGGTTTTGTTTTATAAACTGTGGCACACCTGTTTTGGTGCATATAGTTGTATTACTATAATGTTCTCTTGTGGGGTCATTCCCTTGATGAGTAAGAAGTGAACTTTTTTTTCCTTTTTGATTGCTTTTGGGCTGAAGTCTACTTTATCACATATTAATATAGCAACATCTGCTTGTTTCTTGTTTCCATTTGCTTGGAATATCATTTTCCTCCCTTTCACCCTGAGTAAGTGTCTGTCTTTAGTGTTGAGTTGAGTTTCCTGAAGACCCTAAATGGAAGGGTCCATATTTCTGATCCACTCAATTAATTTGTCTTTTGATAGGTAAGTTAAGATCATTAATTAAGGTTATAACTGTGAGGTTTGATTTTTATCCCTGCCATCTTGAGGCGCTTTAAGGGGTTTGTTGTTTTCTGGGACTTTGTACTTTTTTGAGCCTGCTCTAGTTTTGGTTATTGTGATATTCTTGCAGGCTCTTGAGAGTGGTTGTTTGGCTCTTATTTGTGGGGAATTTCCTGATGCATTCTCTTTAGGTTGGGCTTTGTTTTCATATAATCACATAGCTGGTTTTTTTTTTTTTTAATTTGAGAGAGAGAGAGAAAGAGGCAGATAGATATAGAGAAGGAGAAAGAATGAGCATGCCAGGGCTCCAGCCCCTGCAAATAAACTCCAGACCTATGTACCACCCTATGCATCTGGCTTAAGTAGGTCCTGTGAAATTGAACCTAGGTCCTTTAGCTTTGTAGGCAAGTGTCTTAACCACTAATCCATTTTTTTAGTTCCTAGAGCTGGCTTTTATTATGGGAAGTTTTTCTTTCACTATCTATTGTGAGGGATATTTTCACTGGGTACAGAAGTTTTGTTTGGAAGCCATAGGTTTTTAGACTTTGAAGTGCTCCATTTCAGGCTTCTGGCTTTCAGGGTTTCCATGAGAAATCTGAAGTGATTCTGAGAAAACTGCCTTTTTATGTAATGTGTTGTTTCTCTCTTGCTCCTCTTAGCACACTCTCTTTATTTTCATTTTTTAGAATTTTAATGATGATGTGTCTTGGAGAGTTTCTTCTTTGGTTCTGTCTGTTTGGAGTTGTGTTAGCTTCTTATATCTTGTTGGGACTCTCCTCTTAGAAAATGGGGATGTTTTCTTTAATAATTTTGTTTAATACATCCTCCATGCCTTTGGTCTGAATTTCTTCCCCTTCTGTTGTACCCATGACCTGAACATTAGGATGTTTTAGGGTAACCTAACATTCCTTTATGTACTGTTCACAAGATTTTTTGAACTTATTAATGTTTTGGGCTCCTGAACTGTTTCTTCTGTTTTGTCCTCCAGCTTCATGGTTCTGTTCTACACATGATTAAATCTGTTCTTGAGGATTTCTGAAGAAGTTTTCTCTAGTTCAATTTGGTTCATATTTTCTGTTGCCTTTATCTGTATAGTATCCATTAGTCTGTCAAGTTCCAATTTCCTGTCATGTTTTTATTGCCTCAATGCTTCATGGAATTTATTCTTGCATTTACTTATGTCTTCATTAAGGTTAATCAGCTGGATATTGAAGATCTCTATTTTTTGGCTCACTTTCAGTTTATATAATTCTATTTTGAGGTCGCTTGTTTTTGTCTATTAGGTCAAGCTTAGTGAAGACAGATGTGTGGGTATCATTTATGCAATTGTTTTGTTTTGTTTTTGATTTGCTGCCAGTTCTGCCATATTTCTGGTCAGGGTCACATATCCTGTGTCTTCAGTTTGTGGTTCTACTGTTGTCTCCTCTATGTTCTCACTGAAGACTTCCGTTGTGGGACTAAACAACCTTGCTGGCACTTCCTTTTTTTGATGTTTTGTGTTATTTGTTTTGCATTTTGATCAGGTCATCACAATGTGGGAATCTTATTTAACTAAGGAAGAAGCAAGAGTTTTCCATTGTAGTGTCTTCAATGAGTGTTCCATTTTATGTTTAAATAGAATAGGCTAATGACAGCTCTGTATTTTGTGATGCACAGGTTGTGAAGGGCATAATTTCACCAGCCACTCTGGGCTGGTGCTTAATACCAAAGGTGTGATTGGTGGTCTGGGATCCCTTTGACCTGGTCTCAGATGTGTCTTGCCTGTGGCTCTGGGGCCATAGCATTGGCTCTTGCTCTCCTGCTGAACCTAGCTGGGCAGGATATGGAGGACTCACTGGTTCCTTCAGCAGGTGATTGCTTGCTTTTCATGAGTTCCCTTTCTGGGGGATGATGTGATGCCCAATTAATCACTGGGAATGGAGCAGGGCTTTGGAAAAATCATGGGGGTCACTGGATTCCATAGCTCACTGGGATCAAGGAGTTGGCAGGAGAGGGAGAATCAGGGGCACTGGCCACGGGGCACACACAAGGGTACCTGTAGGCTACACAGGTCACTTAGGGTCTGAGATCAGGGGGAGTAGATGCAGCCTTTACACTGTCTCACCAAGGATGCAAGACAAGGGAATGCAGCAGAAGGGAGCTCAGGTGGGCTGTGGGCTCAGTTGGTGCAGTCCGAGGGAGTCAGGTGTGAGCAATATGCAGAATGTTGGAGCCTACTGGAGACTGGAAAGGCCTGCAGACCAGTGAACAGAAGCAGTGTGTGCAGGTCAGTGACAGACGCAGTGAGCTAGAAGCCACAAGGAGTCATACAAGTGATTGTGCACCACCTACAGACATAGTGTCTGTGTGAAAGTCCTACAGACATACAAGGCATGTGGGCCACCTACAATGCTGTGCACACAGGTCCCCAACAGATGCAGTGGTGGGCC